>NC_053519.1:21662500-22262500 GCF_016920715.1 Anopheles arabiensis
TATCTCAGTACCCAAACTAGTACCCAAAGGCAGACAATTTTGGACTTATTTTTTGAGAGAGAGCTAAAAGCTGATTCCTCCCCTCTTCTCCACTTCTCTCTAGAATTCCATTTGCATGAGTTCTAGGAGAAGGGGAAAGGGAAGGAGATGAGAAGTAAGTGAATTTAAGTTGATGAGGAAGGGGTGGGACACATTCACCAGTCACCGCCAATATCGAGAATTTGACATTGGCCGGTGGTGTTTGGTTCATCGGCGTTCCGTGTGGACCACGGATGCTTAAAGGAAATGCCCTGTATATTTCCGTACAGTATCTCATTGTGGCGGAACCTTACAAATGTTATTGCGCGGTCGAATCAGGAATCGCGCATCGGATCGATGGAAGAAGGGAGTACGAACGAGGGGGGAGAAGAGGATGCACAGAGAAAAACGCTACACATTCACTCATACGTTCTTACAGCAGCAGGCAATTCGCGAGAACATGAAATCGGGAGAGTATATTTTAACGCTCGCGAATGAGTGCAAGCAGGTGCGGTATAGAAGGTAGAGCAAGACAGCCCAGTTTTTGTTCAAGCTAGGTCCAAAATGTTTCCTTGGGTAGCTACACTCTCTCGATGTGTTGTCACGCTCCTCCCAAGCGGCATCGCTGAGAGAGAATTGAGCTTTTCCCGTTGTTTCCCCCCTGACATACCCACGAACGGTGTGTTTGTTTCTACGCGATGCGTTATTCTCTGTTGTTGTTGTTGTCTTTAACGCTGTTACCGCAAGAGCTTGAAGCAAGAAGCGTTTCACACCATCACCGTCTCACCCAGACTTTGGTGTTGTGATGCGTTTATTTGTGCCCCCGCCCCTATGTTCTTCTTACCCGTACCGCGCACCCCATACATTCTGACTTAGAATTTAAAGCAAAGCGAGATGGTCTAACTGAATTTGGAAAAGATGAGTGATGGATATTTCATAACGATTCAGATCACATATTTTAAAACAAAAGTAACAAAAACTTGTACTAAAATTTTATGAAAAAATTAAAGGTTTCCGCCATCGGTATAATGATATAAAGATAATTATATTAACAACTTATATATAGTATATTATATATGTTATAATATAATATACCATATGAAAAAATGTATATATAAGTATATATATATATATATATATATATATATATATATATATATATATATATATATATATATATATATATATATGTATATATATATATATATATATATATATATATATATATATATATATATATATATATATATATATATATATATATATATATATATATATATATATATATATATATATATATGTTTCTAAATTTTGATTTATATATGTATGTGTATTTATATATGTATTTATATATGTTTTTTTAAACAAACTTACATGTTTCTACTTAAAAAACCTTATCTTGAAGAATTGAAAAGGAACAGAGTAAATTGTCTGTTTTACTTAATAACATTCATATTGGGATCACAAAAAATTATCAAATAATTACACACGTGCATGAACATGCTTACTAGTTAGGTTATCGTTGTACATAAATGTAATAAAATACATTTTAATCATTATTAAGTTTATAATTGTCTTTCTGATTATTTAAAAAAACACTGATGTTTGTTTTAATTTAAACCGCTTTGAAAATAGCAATATATATGATACAATTAGAGCTCGCTAATTGCATTTATATCATATGTCTACAAAAAAAAGATAGATTTTGTTTATTAGAAAGACATTTTGTAACACGACTAATGTCTGCGTATTTTGTCATGTTTGTTATTTTATACAAACTGGATAAACTGACTTTTTCTCATATTTATGTGAACAACTCGGAATTTTGTATTCAATTGAAAAAGCAGACTTGCAATTGGCGAGGTTTGAATGTATTTGACTTCGTCACATGACAGCTCGCATATCTGTCAAGTTAGAAACGTAAACAAACACGGACAACCGCCCGTAAAGATTGTGTGCAGAATAATCGTGAAATTTTATGTGAAAACTCGGGAAAAGGTAAGTGTTCTGTGCATATTTCAGTAAATAAACTATCTTTTAATGCTTGAACACATTATTCCACAGGAAAAACATCATTTCATCCCGAAATTTGGCAACATTCGTCCGAGTATGATCGAGCAGCTGTGTGTGTGTGTGTATGCCGACGAAATACGACGCCGGTAAGATGAAATGTTTTACTTTTTCACTTTTACTTTACTTTTTCACTTTACTTTTTCATGAAATCACAATGAATTGTAAAAATAATACAGATTTAATGATATTGATCTTTGTTACAGTTTCTACAACAATCACTAAAGCCGGCTGTGATCGTGATCGGCACATTCTCAACCAACGTTACCATACACCACAAAATAGCATGGAAAGGAAAGTATTATAAAATAATGTCACATATGAAAGCATTCTAATCTTTCCTTGTTATTTTTCCACTGCAACCAGGACATTGTATCACCGCATCGACAAGTGGTGTTTATGTGCAAGTGTTGCGAAGAAGTGTGTTGTACGGTGTATTATGTGTTTTATTTTATTTGTATCGCTTTACAAGTGGTACATTTAGAGCGTTTAATCGTTGTGATACAGCTTTCTAACGATTCACCCGAGGGGTAAAAGCGGCAACAATACATGTGCCTGACGCAGAGACAACAACGCCGTCGGCATCCGTTGATACCATCCAAAGTGATGGTTGAAATCGTATTTAAACGTGTAAAACCATGTATTGGGGCATGTAAGTATTGAATAATAGTTAAATAAAATACATTTTATTGTTGTACTGGACAATGTGCATCGAAATTTAAAAAAAGTGTGTGTGTTTTTCTTTACATCCGAATACAGAACCCTCAGCGTTATACTGTGGTTCGAGCACTCGCTAAGTAACGCTTGAGCTTTGAGCTTTCATTGAGCTTACATAGAATGTTACACGCTACCTGCTCACTAAGGACTGCTATCGAGCAGTGTTATGAGCAGGTAGCGAGCAGTAACGCCTCCATACAAAAATCGCGAAACGTAACGCTCCAATGCTATTTGGGCTTGTTTTATATCACTCTTTCTCTTTCTTTGTCACCGCTCATTATAGCATCCTCGCTCTCCGTATGTGTTGCTGTTTGCTTCCTACATAGCTTCTTCTATTTCTTCCTCATCCTTTGTTACTCCTCGCCATGGCATTCTCGCTCTCCTTATGTGTTGCTCTTCGCTTTCTCCTTTCCCAAGCGGCATCGCTGAGAGAGAATTGAGCTTTTCCCGTTGTTTCCCCCCCTGACATACCCACGAACGGTGTGTTTGTTTCTACGCGATGCGTTATTCTCTGTTGTTGTTGTTGCCTTTAACGCTGTTACCGCAAGAGCTTGAAGCAAGAAGCGTTTCACACCATCACCGTCTCACCCAGACTTTGGTGTTGTGATGCGTTTATTTGTACCCCCGCCCCTATGTTCTTCTTACCCGTACCGCGCACCCCATACATTCTGACTTAGAATTCAAAGCAAAGCGAGATGGTCTAACTGAATTTGGAAAAGATGAGTGATGGATATTTCATAACGATTCAGATCACATATTTGAAAACAAAATTAACAAAAACTTGTACTAAAATGTTATGAAACAATTATATATATATATATATATATATATATATATATATATATATATATATATATATCTATATATATATATATATATATATATATATATATATATATATATATATATATATATATCTATATATATGTATATATGTATATATATATATATATATATATATATATATATATATATATATATATATACATATATTTCTATATTTATATTTATATATGTATGTGTGTTTATATATATATGTATTTATATATGTTTTTTTAAACAAACCTACATGTTTCTATTTAAAAACAACCTTATCTTCAAGAATTGAAAAAGGAACAGAGTAAATTGTCTGTTTTACTTAATAACATTCATATAGGGATCACAAAAAAATTATCAAATAATTACACACGTGCATGAACATGCTTACTAGTTAGGTTATTGTTGTACATAAATGTAATAAAATACATTTTTATCATTATTAAGTTTATAATTATCTTTCTGATTATTTAAAAAAAACACTGATGTTTGTTTTAACTTAAACCGCTTCGAAAATATCAATATACATGATACAATTAGAACTCGCTAATTGCATTTATATCATATGTCTACAAAAAAAAAAAATGTTTATTAGAAAGACATTTTGTAACACGACTAATGTCTGCGTATTTTGTCATGTTTGTTATTTTATACAAACTGGATAAACTGACTTTTTCTCATATTTATGTGAACAACTCGGATTTTTTGTATTCAATTGAAAAAGCAGACTTGCAATTGGCGAGGTTTGAATGTATTTCACTTCGTCACATGACAGCTCGCATATCTGTCAAGTTAGAAACGTAAACAAACACGGACAACCGCCCGTAAAGATTGTGTGCAGAATAATCGTGAAATTTTATGTGAAAACTCGGGAAAAGGTAAGTGTTCTGTGCATATTTCAGTGAATAAACTATCTTTTAATGTTTGAACACATTATTCCACAGGAAAAACATCATATCATCCCGAAATTTAGCAACATTTGTCCGAGTATGATCGAGCAGCTGTGTGTGTGTGTATGCCGACGAAATACGACGCCGGTAAGATGAAATGTTTTACTTTTTCACTTTTACTTTACTTTTTCACTTTATTTTTCATGAAATCACAATGAATTGTAAAAATAATGCAGATTTAATGATATTGATCTTTGTTACAGTTTCTACAACAATCACTAAAGCCGGCTGTGATCGTGATCGGCACATTCTCAACTGGACCAACACACCGGTCGTTGTGTATCTTCAAGCAAACCAACGTTTCCATACACCACAAAATAGCATGGAAAGGAAAGTATTATAAAATAATGTCATATTTGAAAGCATTCTAATCTTTCATTGTTATTTTTCCACTGCAAACAGGACATTGTATCACCGCATCGACAAGTGGTGTTTATGTGCAAGTGTTGCGAAGAAGTGTGTTGTACGGTGTATTATGTGTTTTGCTTTATTTGTATCGCTTTGCAAGTGGTACAATTAGTGCGTTTAATCGTTGTGCTACTGCTAACGAAAAAACGACCCGAGCATTAGAAGCGGCAACAATACATGTGCCTGACGCAGAGACAACAACGCCGTCGGCATCCGTTGATACCATCCAAAGTGATGGTTGAAATCGTATTTAAACGTGTAAAACCATATATTGGGGCATGTAAGTATTGAATAATAGTTAAATAAAATACATTTTATTGTTGTACTGGACAATGTGCATCGAAATTTAAAAAAAGTGTGTGTGTTTTTGTTTACATCCGAATACAGAACCCTCAGCGTTATACTGTGGTTCGAGCACTCGCTAAGTAACGCTTGAGCTTTGAGCTTTCATTGAGCTTACATAGAATGTTACACGCTACCTGCTCACTAAGGACTGCTATCGAGCAGTGTTATGAGCAGGTAGCGAGCAGTAACGCCTCCATACAAAAATCGCGAAACGTAACGCTCCAATGCTATTTGGGTTATTTCATTCCCCTCTCTCTGAATTAACAGAGCCTCTCGCTCGTCGCAACCTGTTTCTCGCTACCTCACACCCCGTTTGCCATAGAAATAATTCCCCATTGTTATATGGGTTTGCACTGAGAGAGCACACTTCGTACCATATTATAGGAAGTCAGGTGGTGTAACCGCCTTTTGTCGTACAGGTTCTCAAACCAGGTTGTAAAATACGGGGTTTCTCTAACTGACTCAAGCTTCAACTGTAAGCTTCATTTCCAATTCGTAAAATCTCAAAACAACATTGTCAAATGTATGTCGAACGTACACAAAGCAATCAATGACATATCATTAGAGAGAGAGAGAGAGAGAGAGAGAGAGAGAGAGAGAGAGAGAGAAAGAAAGAGAGAGAGAGAGAGAGAGAGAGAAAGAAAGAGCGAGAGAGAGATAGAAAGAGAGAGCGAGAGAGAGAGAGAGTGAAAAAAAAGAAAGAGAGAGAGAGAGAGAGAGAGAGAGAGAGAGCGGAGTGTGCGAAAAGTGCGCGCACTGTGCGGAGTGTGCGAAAAGTGCGCGCACTGTGCGAAGTGTGCGAAAAGTGCGGAGTGCGCACGCACGCGAAGTGTGCTCGCACAGTACAAAGTGTGCTGTGCAGTGCGCACATTGAGGTGTGCTGTGCGCACAGTGCGCACTCGCGCACAATGCCCAACACTAGTCCTAGGCGGTCGTTAAACAAACGATCGTCTAGAGCGTATGCGATACAAATTAACAGTTTAAACTGAAATAAAAAATGTCCTTTTGTAATGATGACAACGATCACTATGAATAACCGGCACCTTTTTTGGTGTGCACAATGATGCGTAACACTTGAGAAAAAGCAGTCATTATGCCTCTCATTGGAGCAGGCTTCAGATCAGATTGTAAAGGACTTGTGAAGCCCCTCTGAAGCCTGCTCAGACCGCTGGGTGGTCTCCGTTTGAGTCAGTTACAGTTTGACAAAATCCTTCGTTCAGTTAGAAATGTCAAACAAGAACAAGTCGAGATGTCCAACAACCATCAGATTCCAAATCTGCGTTATTGACACATTTTCTCTAACCAACACACATTTTCTACCTTTTTTAAACAGTTTTAAGTTAAAACACTAAAGGTAATATGTATAAAAAAATAATACACTGGGAATATCAGATTGCATTGAACTTCATTTTTTAGAAAGCCTACATAAGCCTGGTATTACCGCTTAACCCTAAATTCAATGACCGCCTCCGGGTAGTTTTTGTACTTTTATTTATTGATATTTTGCAATAGAAAAGTCGTTCACATTTCTCAAAACATGTTTCAAACATGTTCAAAACATGTTTTCGTTGTGTCCTCGAAAAAAAAGATTTTTTCGGTGTTATTCTATTAGTTCCCCACCTTACCGGTTAGGTAGAATTGCAGTTTTGCAAATTCTAACGCATGTATTGTTTAGTCTGCTCGACGTATTAGCATTACATTTTTATCAAAGATGAGTCTTGTTGCTATTTAACTATTAAAAGTTGAATTTTTTGTTCTTCAATTTATTTCATACATGTTAAAACATGTATACATGTAAAACCATGACTGTGCCCCCGTACGTAGGACTGACTATCCTATTATGCTTAATAAATTAGTCAGTGCAAGCCAAACCCCCTAGAATGGTGCATTCGTCAACACGCACGACTTACCACCATGCCCGTAGTGGGTTTAAACCTATAATCAGGGAGGCCACTCGAATCACGATTTTAAATTCCCGAGGTTTTCCCGGGTTTTCCCGGATTTTTTGGAGTTTTCCCGGTTCACTATGCTTCGATACTTTATTATATCATAATTATTATATCATACGTTTTCAAAAACCGTTATCTTGAGGATGGTAAGTAAACACGAGCATTACGGTAAAGATGTACACTTGTCATAAATGCTGGATAAAAGTTATTAGTGAATTATTCAACAATAAAGTATCCAATCTGGAGGCGTGACAAAACATTTGGGAACCATTTTTGGCATGATTTCTATCAAATTTGTACAAACAAATTTTCAATCGTGTGCTCGTTTGTTGTTGCACGAAGTTTCAATCGTGTGCTCGTTTGTTGTTGCACCAAATGTTTTTGCACGAAGCCGAGACACGAATATTACCTACTTTACAAGACACGAATTAACTACTTTCTTTCACTAAACTGTAAAACGAATCACGAAAGTATATTTCTACGCCTTATCACTGCAAGATTTATTTTAACTTCGATAACATTCGCGAACTCGTCTGCACGATACGATGGCTTTGGTAGAAAGAGAGCCATTCCCCAGTTGCTTGATCCTTTTGATCACTCTCTCACCGGACGCTAGAGATCGCATTCCTCTTGCATCACACGTGGTGGCGAGACGTGTCGTCACGCGATTAGTCGAGAGAGATTATAGTATCAACGCGTTCGAATCCGTGTGCGAATTCGGCTTATAGAACGAACGCATTCTCAAGCGTTGGACCTAATTTGGCTACTATGGATCTAATGCTATTTAAATATGCATTCTTTATATTTTCGGATATATAAAACATCCGTTTGCAACTGATGAAAAACGACAAAAAAAGCTTTACAAAAATTGCTTTTTGGTGGTTTAGCTTCATGACACTAACGTGTAAAGACTTTACCCCGTGTCAAAGATATTTTTCATCTGCTATCAATTGTAGATTAACAGATGTCATCACACAACCTTAAAAAAGGGTTACCGGAAATCGTGGACCAACCAGTCACAGGAGAAAGCATACAAATCTGCGAAGAACGGATTTCCTGTTAAACAGCAGCCATGCATCATGCTATTACTCGCACGACGCTGATGATGCACCACACGAATAGATACAGGAATCAACCATCAGTGCCAGAGTCGGAACCCAGTCGCCCGGGCGGAATGAAGGTAGAGGCCCGAAACCAAAATGCAAAATGCCAAGGTACATGGCGATGTATGATTGGGTAACCTTAAAATTGCTAAAGGGGACAAACATTATCAGTTCTGTTCAAAAATTGGGATCGCTCACTAAATTCACAGTTAAATTCGACACGACCACAACTTCACGATAGATGAATAACAAAAGACGTGTGCAAGGAAGAACGAATAGTCACACCATACCCGGTTTATTTGTAATTAAAGGTGTAGCATATCTGCAAAATAGAACTTATTATAAACCACATTATCAGCTATAGACTCATTGTAACATACTTCAGAAAGCCAAACCACACTATTGCAACACATTCATTATAACACACTCAGCAAATCAGATCATACCAAAGCAACCGGAAGTCTGAATTCTTCCACACCGTTCATATAAAAACAATTGTAACAGACTTCTTGAAAACACCCGAAAGACGCATAATAAGCAAATCAGGCGTTACTGCAACAAACTAGGTGAACCGAGAACGCATAGCAAGTTATAAGCTCAGCGACAAAAACATCCATTCTTTAGCAGCAATAGTTGAAACCTTCTTTCACAATACAGTAAAACCGAACCATAGGGACACATCGACAAACACCTCACACCATTTCAATTTATAAATTGTTACCAATAACAATGACATTTAATTAGGACAAATACACATTACAAAACCAAATGTACGAAACCCACAACTTATCTTGAGTATAAATAAAACCAATTCCGACCATGGCAAACCAGATTCCCCGCACGACAAAATCGAGCAGTTTTGTAGCTCGAATTTTTTATCGCTTTCCGCCAAAAGCGATCGAAAAAGCGAGCAGAAATGTCAGGGAAAACGCTTGGATTCCGATCGAAGAAATATTTCAATCCTAAAATTTCAGCGCTGATAATTTCGATATATTTTCGATATATATATTTTCGATATATAGCCATGGGCTGTGAAATATGTTTGGAGTTTGAGTTGGAGAAGTTTTCGATCGCTTTGCGCAGCGGGTCGTTCGGACTGTGAGGATAGGACTATGCCCATCCAACATATATCGACTTCTCATTTAAAGAGTTTAGTTATGTCCCCCTACCCAAGGTAAGGCCTCTAAACTCCAACGTTTCCAGTAAGGGAAACCTCCTAAAGGTTTCTATGATCGCCTGGACGATCAAGCGTCCAAAGTACGCACGAACAAAGTTTTATTCCACCTCGGCTCATGTTAGTAAAAACTCACCTACCGCGACGGTACTCGAGGTACAGTTGTACAATCATCGCATTCTTTTTCTTCATCTATTTGGCGTAACGTCCTACGCGGACATGCCGGCCTATACAGGCTTTCGAGACTTAATTATTTACCACGTAGCCGGATAGTCAAACCTTGCTACGGGGAGACAGTCCATTCTGGGCTTGAACCCATGATGGGCATGTTATTGAGTCGTTCGAGTAGACGACTGTACCACGGGATCGGCCCCAGCTTACCACATCGCATTACAAAGGGATATAAAACTTACATGGTGTTTAACAGCCAAGCTACACGTACCGGACGACATCGGATGATGCCACAAAACGTAGGACCGCAGACAAGAGATTCCCGTCGGGCCGGGCCGTGTCGGATCACAGCGGTTCGATTTTGTATGAGATTTCACAGTTAAAGTTAACGGATTTATGGCATCGTCCGATGTCGTCCGGTGCGTGTAGCTTGGCCGTAAAGAATCTTCCAATTCAATGAATACATTTTGAGCATTTGAATGTATAGTGAAATAATGCTTAAATAGAAGGTCCCCATTTTGCCCCACATGCCTATTTTGCCCCGCTTTTCCTTACAATGTCGGACAAATCAATAGGACCACTTATCATTTTTTATTCATTTATCATATTTCATGACTTAAAGTGAATCAATCTTTACCCAATTTTCATGAAAGCACTTTTCGGATGTTGGCTTAAAGTCTGCTTTTAAAGTTTGTTGATAAGTTAACAAACAAAAAAGTTATGATAAGAAATATTTAAAAAACCCAAAAATCATGCGCCAAAATAATAGGACCAGTATAGAAAATTTTAATATTTTAACCATTTATCATTTATCAACAGCTCCGGCTTTTAATTCGCAATGTGGCCAGCCCGTACATTTGAAAAACTAAAGAAAATAACAAAACAGCCTTATCCTGGGCTAACTTGGCAGCATTTAATATTTGGTAGCATTCCCATTGTTCCGGATGACAGCTCGCATCCTTTTAGGCATGGATTCCACCAAATCGATGGCGGAATGCTTTACCTAGCATTCTCTATATGATGCCACAGTTTCTCTTTAGTTCGAGAACCTGCCGGTGGAAGCTTAGCTTTAACAATCTTCCACAGGTTCTCGATCGGATTCTGGTCAGGCGATTGTGCAGGTCAATTCATAACGTAAATTATTTGATCAACAAACCATTTTTTAACCGCTTTTGCGATATGTTTTGGATCGTTGTCATGCATGAATTGCCATTTCAATGGCATCTCCCACTCTGCATGAGGCAGCATGACAGTTTGGATGATGTTTAAGTATCGCTGTTGGTCCATGATATCTTTTATCCAAAAGATAGGACCGACACCGTACCAAGAGAAACATGCCTAAACCATTATGTTGCCTCCGCCGTGCTTCACGGTTTTTAAAGTGTACTGTGGCCGGTAGGCGGTATTCTTTGGACGACGCACAAAGAGTTTCCCATCCGAACCTACCAAGTTCCGACCATTCGTCCGGACTCGTTTGGACTCATCCGACCACAGTACATTTCGCCACTTGTTCAGGTTTTCACCTGCCAGTCGTAGTGCTCTCGAGCAAACTGCAACCGGGCTTGAACGTGGCACCGTCGAAGCAACGGAACTTTGCGGAGATTCCGGCCTACCAGGTTGTTTTCAAATAGGCGACGCTGCACTGTCCGATCACTTACGGACAGTTGCAGCTCGTTCCTAATTGCCCTGGCCGACTTGAAAGGATCAACCTTGCACAATCGCGTCATCCGAGCATCATCCCTAGCGGATGTCTTGCGTGGCCGACCCGTTGGTATTTTCGTGCCCGTGCTATGCAGCGCGTTATACACGAATGTTTTGGATCGGCCAAGTATTTCCGCGATTTTTCGCTGGGAGTACCTAGCAGCGGACAAACGTTTGATATCGAAACGCTGTTGTTGTGTGGAGTGTGCACTACGGCCCATCGTTGGAATTCCTTCAATCAAGCGCTTGAAGTAGTGCACCCAAAAATACACGAGCTAATTGATCGTGTGAAGTGTTCTAGGTAACGGCTAAGAATACAGTGTAAGCGACGCGCTTTGACGCGCTTTTATACCCATAGCCGAAGGTACTCACCACTATTTCGTCTCTCCGTGCAAAGGGAACTCAAAACCCTCATGCGAGTGCCGTAAGGGGGCATCCATAAATTACGTAACGCTCAAAGGGGGGGGAGGGGGTTCCCTGTAGCGTTACGGTTTGTTACATAGGGGAGAGGGAGGGTTCACATTCTGTTACGTAACGTAATACAATCCTATCACTGGTCACTGACAAATGATCGCCCACCTGGGTAAGTTTTGCACTTTTATTTCTTTACATCTTTTGATAGGGAATACGAAATTGACATTTATAAAATACCAAAACAGAGGTTTGACAGAAAATTGCCATGAAAAAATCCACCGTGTAATACAGGTTTAAGAGCCGTGTGTCTCAGGTAAAGACTGTAGTTTTCAATCTTACCGTCAACAAAATTCAAACAGTTACATGTCATCCTACGCTAAACGCATCGACCTGTATATTATTGTTGGTAAACAACAGTCGTGCGGTGCTGTCAATCAGGATTAGTTGGATAATTCGTGCGTTTCTTTAATTATAAATTTTGTATCTAACTTTCCTTTCATTAGTTAAACATTAATTTTAATTAAACATTTATTAAAACAACTCTGCATACTTTATAAAAGCAATCAAATAAAAAAATATAAACCCATATTTTTTTGTATTTGTTGGTGCAAAACCAAATTAAGGGGGGGGGGTGTTCGATCATGCGTTACGTAATTTTGGAAGGGGGGTCTCCTCTAACGTTACGTTTTGTTACGATAGGGGGGAGGGGGTCGAAAATCCCAATTTCAGCGTTACGTAATTTATGGACGGCCCCTAATATTCTCGCATTAGTAAATTAGAGCATGTTAATTAAAGACACAGCGAATTGCCACAGCGCTAAGCGTTTCTACAAAAAAAAATGTATACGCATTAGTTCACTAATTTAAGTTAAGTTATCCGACAACTCAATAACATCAAAAACTGTTTATTAATAATAATAAACGATAATTATTTTAAAATTTTCTGAACTTGTCCTATTATTTTGGCGCATGATTTTTGGGTTATTTTCACATTTCTTATCATAACTTTTTTGTTTCTCAACTCAATAGTGCTTTCATGAAAGTTTGGTAAAGATTGATTCACTTTAAGCCATGAAATATGATAAGTGAATAATAAATTGATAAGTGGTCCTATTGATTTGTCCGACACTTTATATGGAGTTTTTTTTACAGGGAATCTTAGCTGGAGCCGTCCGCAAAGTTCCAACTTTTTTCAAAATTAAGTTAAAGGGATTTAATACTGTTTTGTAAAAACAATTGTGAATATAATAATATAAAGAATATAGGTATATCTCTGCTCCGCAGGAAAAATTATCCCAAAACAAGGGTTATTCATTTAGTTATCAGCAGGTTTGTTTGAGCATTTCAACTGCTAATATAGGATTTTTACTTGATTTCGCAAGCGTACCATCATTTACCGCAACCGCAGCAATTGACAGGACAACGGGATCAGTTGTTTACGGAACGTCATCACGCTTAAGGCAACCTTCGCACTTGATATCGCGGACGGCTCCAGCTAAGATCCCCTATGAAAAGACTTCATATGAGGCGAAGAAAATGAATGCGACGACATAGAAAATTATTTCGGGCCAAATGAAGTAGCACGTCTGAATATCAATACGTCTCAAGTGCATTGGACATAATTGTACGCGGACTAAGCGGCCGCGGCCCGTCAATTTAAGGGCCTGTGGATGGTAAGCATATACAGCATATACAACAGTGATTATAGTAGTATCATCGAGAACTTCGGTGCTCAATAGGGGCCCCACGGATGAAGAGACTCATACTTGGTGTTTGATGATGATGTGCAAAATGCGTCATTATCATAGTTTTATCTCCCTTTCCTTCCCCCCACGCGACGATTGAATCGGAACGGAGAACAAAAGCACTGTCCGAGACTCTCTCGGGCAAATAACTCGATAGATTAATAACTCTTCGTTTTAGTTTCATAAAAGCACTTAAAAATTAGTATAATTACCTTGACTTCCGTTTCAAAACTAAGCGCTTCCGTGGATCGTAGCAAGCGATGAATTATTGAATCCAGTTTTTGTTTTGTATTGTTGAAATATTGATCGTGTGAGTCGTTTTCTAAGACTTTATCTGCTTCGAGAATAGTTTGATCGACCCATTCATAACGAATATGTTTGGTATCTCGACGCCAAAAGATAATAATCTGCAGTAGTGTTTCTTTCGATTGATTGTGTTTTGAAAAAGCGCTGATGAAATCATTCTGTTTTTCTTGATAGATGTAAGCAAACCGTACTTTCTCTCGATTATAAAGAGATTCTAAAGCTATCTTACGCATTACAGTACGTGCTCCATCATGCAATCTGGTATTTTCAGTGACTAACACAACGCACAATTTTTTACGAGGGCGATTCCATTCAGCTGGACATACACTTTCCAGCATGTCTTGGGATGAAAGTCGTGGAAGTATGAGATATTTGTTGAGTGAAATAATATTGTTCAACGTTGTTGAAGGAATATCAGACATTGTGACCGTCGCAATTGGTTGAGGCGGAAATTCATTAAAAATAAGTAATGTATCAAGTTCAGGATGCGCTTTAAATTTAGCTTGAATGTATGCAGTTTCTTTAGAGTTAAGTTCAACAAACCCAAATACTACTCGTTCGCGAAAGTAATATGCAGTTATAAGATAACGTAGTCGTGGTTGCATTCTTGGTTCTAAAATTAGAGCACGAACCCGATTATCAACCCATCCGTTCAAAAATTTGTCAAGCGTATTATCTGTAACAGGCGTCAATAATTTATAAGGCATTTTTTGTCTTATAAAATCCACAACGTGCTGTGGATTGAAAACACTATCTTTGTAAACATAATTATGGTCATTTAGCACCATAATTACGCATGGTAGCGAGTGTACACCGACTTTTCTTACAAGTTGTTCTTCGTGGCCGGCATTAACAGTGGCAAAAGTAATTCCATATGGTTCAAGCGTGTCTATTAACTTTTTGAAAGAATTTGCAGCTTTCATGCATGCAAAGCACCAATCGGCGTAAAACATGAGTATCTGAGGTGTATGACGACTTTTCGGTACAATGTTGGTTTCATAGTATTTTGTGGTAATTGAAAGGCGATGATACAAACTAATATCTTGATCATGATAATTGAAGTTATGTGCTCCATAGAAATGTTCAAATGTGTCCTTGAAACGACCATAATTATTATATTCTGGACGATTATGATCGAGAACTGCATCTTCGTTTGTTATTCCATATTGGTCAAAGGCTCGTCTACGTTCCGAATCTGATAGCAATTCGTAGGATTGTTTGATTTCTACAAATCTTGTTTCAGCTTCGGGATGTTTGGATTTATCAGGATGCCTGTAGAAAAATCAATCATTTTGCATAATTTTGTATTCTCTTTGGTATCGCTGGGATTTCATTGCGATTGATTTGTATCATTACTTACCATTCCTTTGCCAATTGTTTATAAGCACGACGTATGTCCTGCATGGATGCTCGTTTATGTACCCCTAGAATTGAGTAGGGATCACTGGACGCACTTAGACTTAAGCAGATAGAGGCAAAAAATACTAAAAGCCTGATCCAATAAACTACGGATTTCCAATGACGATTATTAATTGCTTTGGTCTTCATTTTTTCTCATTAATCTAACGTGTTAATGTAAATTTTGTGTATCTACACGTTTTCCCGCAAAAGCACTTTATAATACTATGCAACACAGCGAATTTGTGACTAGAACTTTTCCTTATTCATGGTGTTATAAGCTTAAAATCAAGATACAATGAACGCATAGCAGGCACACCATGAAAATTTCAACAAATAATCATGCTGCTGTTCTGCACACGTCATTTTGACATATGCGTAAAGAATACCAAGGTGTATGTACTTTGAAGAATAATTGTCATCGCGTTTGCCGGGCACCATCATTGGGACTTCCTAGCCAGACAAAATTAAGAATTTAACCGTAGTATCTACGATCAAAAGAATACAGTCTGTTTCCGAGTTACGCGGTTTGTGCGTTCCCGAGGAATCCGCGTAACTCGAATATCCGTGTAAGTTGAATTTCGAGATTTTCAGTCAAATGACATGTGATTACTCGATATTTTTATTTGATATATTTTTATATATATGTATATTTATATGAGATATATTTTTTTTAATTTTATTTATCATTTATTTGATACGATTAGTGCAAAACATGATGATATTTTTGGCTTTTAAGTGGATTAAATTTAACAGCAAAAAGAAATTATTACTGCATTGAACAAGTGTTGAAGCAAATTCCACTGATTTGACATTTGATGTGTCAAATTAAGAAAACCGCGTATCTCCGAATCCGCGTAAGTCAAGAACCGTGTAACTCGGGAACAGACTGTACATGTTGTTCTACGACCGCCTACCATAGTAGGATCACACATTTTGTATAGGACATTGCATCCTTGCGGATTCAATTGCTAATATCTCTTAATCTGCTCATCATGTTTGCATGATATTTTTAGCTAAGCTGCATCTTCTTACAGTTTAACTAAACACAGTTTTTCTGGAATTTTGAAAAAAAAATCAGTTTTTTCATTTGCAAACAAATTGGCCCTTAATTCTACGACCGCCTACCCAAATAACTAATTCGAACTCTACAGCTGATTTGAGACTGTTTAACGAAAAATCGTTCCGATATCGTACTTTGTGGCTGATTAAGAGATAAGAAGTACTTTTCGGAACTATGACACTTTTTAACTAGTACTCGATACTCTTTGGAACCTTGCGGCTGATTAGCACTATGTGTAGGGTTCATGATGGAACTTGAAGGCTTGTTAAGAAAGCGTACCGAACTTGGTGGAACTTCATAGCTTTTTAACCCTATTCCAGGCAACCGGCTACCCGGGTAGCCAAATCGATTTTGATTGCTCATTTCTCTGATGCTAGGAATCCGATTGACTTGAAATTTGGTATATTTTTGTGATACGCAGCCATCTTTGTCTGGAATTTTTCGTAGATTTCTTGGAGTATAATTAAACTGTTTTTAAGAATTAATTTTTCCAATACCCCTATTCCAGGCAACCGGGATACCCGGGTAGCCAGCGACTTTGGAGGCTTATAACTTTTGAATGCGTTATCCAATATTTATGCAATATTGTGATGAAAATTAAATAAACTAATGCAGTTTCTAAAACTGTGCATCGATTGGTTCAACTCACTACCGTTTTGTAGTTATAGCTTTTCAAAATTGACAGGATTCTTTTGAAAATAATTACAAAATGTAAAAAATATTTTTTTCAGTACTTTACAAAATTTTCGCAGTAAAATGGCTCCAAAAGCTTTGAGAACTGTATGTTACACGTCTTTTTTTTAATTTTTTAGAATTTTTCTATGAGCCATAAAAAAGATAAATGAGTTTTGATTTGATTTGAGGAGTTGAATCGAACCAAAGCTCTCCTCCAAGCGATGAAGCTCAACTGGTTGGGGTATCCCACCAACAGAGAGCGCCACCAGCTTTTTCGCTATTTTTAGAATGCATGAGTCGTTTGCCGTCTGCTAAACGAAGTCTTTCTATATTCCATTTAGGTAGAGAACTTGAGTCGTTTCGAAGCCGTTTAGTGGTCGTTTAGTGGATTTGTGGCACTTGGGAGTTCTGTGAGAAAATTGTACTGCTTTGACACATCAATTGTCCATTGTAAAATATTTTCCCTTTTGATCAATTAATAAAAGCCATTTTTATGGTTTAAAACTATTATAGGGGGCCTTCACGATTCTAGTTAGTTTTTTGTATGGAGTTTGACAGTTGGAGGCTGAAATCATGTAAACAATCCATACAAAACCAGACAAAAAACTAGCCTGCGATTTCCAGCCTAGAAAATTTTAGCCTAAAAGCTAGAATTAGATTCGAGTACCTGCTCGAAAACACGGTTTTGTTTACATTTATCCCAAGGTGCATTAAAGAAATCAGGTGATCGAATCTGGAATCAAAGTGTATGTAGTGCAGGTGGTCTCATAGCATATTTTTATAATCAAATTTGAATATCACTTTTGGACAGAACGAGTGAAAACTTTTGCTCTAAGGCTGGAAATAGACGATCCGAGATCATCGCGGTACCGCGAAAATCGCGTATGACTTGAGCTGTCAATTATGTTATAAAATCTGACAGATAGGCGAGATAATCGCGGTTCGTGTATGGAACCAACCATCCGAGGTCTGGTGACGATTGAATGTGCCAAGAAGAAATATTTTTCTATCAATTTGCGAATCAAATTATTTATTTCACATAGTGTATGCAAAATAAAAACCAAAACTCATTTCTCGACACGAGTTTTCACACAAATCCGCCAGAAAAAGTAAAAATAATCGGTTCGCGCTACCGCGAAAATCTCAGCAATACCGAAGTTGGGTATCTCTGCGAAACAGCAGGCGCGATTGGAGGCGCGGAAGATTTGAAAGCTCTACTGTTATACAACTGTTATAAACAAGGCGCGGATTTCGCGGTACCGCGACGATCTCGGTTCGTCTATTTCCAGCCTTAAGGACGGTGGCAACGCTTTTTCGCATGCGATTTTATCGGATGGCCTGTCAAATTTTTATATAGGATTTGACAGATAACGCCGGACGACGAAATCGAACGTCCGACGTTATCTGTCAAATCCCATATAAATCTCGTCCGATAAAATCGCATCCGCTGAGCGTTGCCACGGGCCTAAGGCTGGAAATAGACGAACCGAGATCATCGCGGTACCGCGAAAATCGCGTATGACTTGAGCTGCCAATTAAGTTATAAAATCTGACAGATAGGCGAGATAATCGCGGTTCGTGTATGGAACCATCCGAGGTCTGGTGACGATTGAATGTGCCTAGAAGAAATATTTTTCTATCAATTTGCGAATCAAATTATTTATTTCACATAGTGTATGCAAAATAAAAAACAAAACTCATTTCTCGACACGAGTTTTCACACAAATCTGCCAGAAAAAGTAAAAATAATCGGTTCGCGCTACCGCGAAAATCTCAGCAATACCGAAGTTGGGTATCTCTGCGAAACAGCAGGCGCGATTGGAGGCGCGGAGGATTTTACAGTTCAACTGTTCTACAACTGTTATAAACAAGGCGCGAATTTCGCGGTACCGCGACGATCTCGGTTCGTCTATTTCCAGCCTAAGGCCCATTTCCACCACCTGATATATTTAATCCACCTTTGTTAAATTAAGTCTAGAACTGTCATTTTGCTATTTACCTTGTCATATTAAAACATCTTGGGTTAATCGCAACCTTTCAAACCGTTCCGTAACCGTTCCAATAGACATAGAGCGATAATACCACGCGCGACTGTTTCGCGCTAAATTAGCTCGAAAATAAATTTCATCGCTAAATAGCTCAAAATTTCATTGCGCGTAGATTGAAGTAGCTCATTTGACTAAGTCAACCAACTTGTTTTAAGCGAGGTGGAATATAGAGGAGGTGTCTTCTTTGCGTTTGGCATGTTGCCATTTTGAGATTCAGTTTGACATTAGCCATCGATGTTTGTTTTCAGGCAGCAGTTGCATTATAACGTGTAAAATGCCGATTTATGGAGTGTGGATGCAAAATACAAATTTTTAGTGCCAAACAAATCATTTATCATATCCGAATACCAGCAACATTTGTCGCATTTGACAACTGCCGTCGATCCTGGTTTTGTGCTTGTTTCTAAAGCCTCGATACCCAATTATTCTACATAACGACCCCTCCTTTCTATCTGTAGGAGTTGAGAGGCGTATAGCAGGAATTAAATATCCAAGCGTCGCGGAAAGGTCAGAAAATACCCAAGCACCACAGATTAAGCTTAAACGACTGGAAAATTGAATATCCATGGAAAAAAAATGAAAGCTCCACAGCTTCATTGGTTTGATCAATAGATGGCGTATTAAAACTGATTATTATATTGCTTTCCTTTTCTTGCAATGTGTTTCGGCAAGTTTCATCTTACAGGGTTTCCCACGATTTATTGGTCAGTTCCCATGATTTTTTGGTGCGTTCCCACGAATTTTTGGTCGTATCCCATAGATTTTTGGTTCGTTCCCATAATTTATTGGTATTTTCCGATTGGATATCAATACAATTGCACCAAAAAATTCTGGGAAACGACCAAAAAACCGTGGGAACGCACCAAACAAACATGGGAACCCACCAAAAATTGATGGGAACCAACCAATAAATCGTGGGAAACCCTGTATCATGACCTATATAGCCTTCTAACTTTCCGAGCAAAAATCTATGCGAATGGTCGTGTGTTCAGATACGTGAGTATCAACACCAACGACCATTACTCAAATCTCACTTGCTCCAGTGCTGCACTTGGGTAGGAGACGGGAGGAAACTGTATTACCTAACGGGCAGCGCATGGAGATTTGAAATAAGGCGAAAGACGGAGAGGGAGAGAGAGACCAAACAAAAGGAAAGAGACCGAAAGAGAAGCGAGCGAAAACAAAAAAGCGCGGCATGCGGAATCTGACAGGAGGAGTTCAGGCAGTCTTGTGATTAATTGCGTAGAGGAAAGATCGGCAAGTGCAAACGAAAAAATAAAATTGTAAAAATGAGCGAAAATCACGACACTATCCACTTTGGTTTTAAGTTTGAAAACACAAAAAAAATAAGTTAACATGTTTTCGAATCTATTTTTTTGCGTTTGGCGCTAATCTGGCTCGTAAACAAACATCATAATTTTATTACAGTGGAGCGCCGTTTATCCGGGCTTTTCGGGACTTGACCTCGCACGGATAAGCGAATAACACGGATAATGAATCAAATGATATATTTTATCACCAATTCCTGATTAATTTTTGGAAAATTTTCTTATTTTTTTGATAAAAATAACCCAGTTTTTATTAACTTCATGCTTTTTCAACAAGAATATTTCAAATTTGCCTTGAATTATCGGGTCTTTTGTTTTGACAATATGCTCTTTTAACCGCTTTTTCAAATATCCTCCTCATAACGAAATGTCACCATTGTATTGAACTGTCATTTCTCAACAGCACGGATAAACGGACAGCCGGATAAAAGGTACCCGTATAAACGGCGCTCCACTGTATTTTGTTTGACCGTCCAAATAGACATAGAGCGACAACGTCGCGCGCGACGAAAAATAGCTCAAAATTTCACTCGGTGTAGATCAAGGAGCATATTTGACTCAGTCAACCAACTTGTTTTTTATTTGAAAACACATGAAAATAGGTTAAAATGTGTTCAAATCTATTTTTTTTTGCGTTTGGCATTAATCTGGCTTGTAAAAAAACTAGATAATTCGATTATTTAGGATAAAGCAAAATTGTCACGCGCGACGAGTAGCTCTGTTTGCAAAATTGAGCTACTGTTTTTCGCGCGCGACGTCGTCGCTGTATGTCTATTTGGACGGGAAGCAGAAATGTCGCGCGCGACGAGTAGCTCTGTTTGCATAATTGAGCTACTTTTTGTCGCTTGAGGCGTCGTCGCGCGTGACGTTCTCGCTCTATGTCTATTTGAACGGTAATGTTGAAGTTTTGACAACAAATGCGGAAGTACAAGAAAAATTGCAATAACTGCAATAATTACACATCACACTGTTAGCCTTACACCTTCGATTTAATGCTGGGTTATTTTCCTGAATAACGTGTAACAGAAAAAGTAGTATGTATTGTTTAATTAACGGTTGAGCTCTTTTAATATCTTTATTTTGTATAGTAAATGAATTCCATGTTATACAAATCTCTTATAGGGCTAATTAAGAATAAATTCACATTCGTATATGAATTGGTAAGATGGTATTCCGGATCGGACAATAAATATAAAATGAGTTCATATTAATGTGTTACTTTTTCATTTGTCAATAGGTTTAACAAATCTTTAACTGGATAGCTATTACAAATCATTCGGATTTCGGATTTTCATGCGGACAAATATTACTTAAACTCCAGCGTGTCATTTTATCCACAAAGCAATTGAAAAAATCTGGAATAAGTGGATGAAGATTAATACATCACACATATTTGTTTAACAAAAACATCTTAGCTGTCAACGACCATCAACAATGAATATACCCAATCAATATATAGAAAAGACTGAAGAAGTTGCAGATCAGGTATGCTATTGAACACATTGGTTAATAACCCATCATATAAAAATACTTTTTGTGGACATCTACGTTCTGCAGTCTTGCAGGCCGTAGTTTAATCTTTTGATTATTCAGTCATATATTTAACACGTTGCTATGAGATTGTTTTCTTTGTCCTTATTGATATCAGCGGTGCGCATTCAGAATGTGAGAGAGATTGCTTCTAGACGACCCAAACAATCTTCAGCGACAATTTTTGGCGACACTTTCTATCTGTCAAACCGTCCTTGTTTAAGCACGAATGTATTGCTTACTTCGATCGTAATGTCGCGAAACGCGAGCGTTTTCTTTCTATGAAAAATTCACAAACCTGCGTCAATCACGGTTGCCTCTGATGTTGTTCTATAACTGAGATGTTGTTTTAGAACAAAGAGCTCGCAGAAAATTTGTCGCGGTACAAAAGTTAGTCGTCTAGAAGCAGTGTAAGACGGTTTAATACGTTCATATACGGACTTCACACGAGGCGTAAACTCAAAAAAATTACGCTTGATTTGCATAGGAGAGCGTAAACTTCCTGCCAAAAGATTATATTGTTGTATGGCTGAAATCCAGTTTACGCCAAAGTTTACGCATCGTTTAACGTCCGTATTAGAGTAAACTAAGACCAATTACATTTATTCTACACTCAGTGTAACCTCGTTTGCACAAACCAATGGCTATTTGATTAGAACTAACATATGGCTATAACCAACCAACCACAGAGTCATTTTCAGTTTCACCAAGAACCGAACCCGGTGACCGGATGGCGTAACTTTTGTTCTTCCATCATTCTTGATAGTTGATGGTTGGTTTGATACGATCGTTGAAAATTCTTCGTTTTTCATCGTTCATTTTTTTTGTCCATGTACCTTTCATGCCCTACGATATTTGGAAAATCCCTCTTTTGAATGGGTGTGTAAGATGCCGCAAACTGAATTGATTTGTACAAAATCCCGTTTGCAACTTCTTCGGAACAAATACCGATCGTTTGACATAATACGAGTTTTTGATCGGTCCGATTTGTTGCTAGGTGTGGTAAAGCAGTTAGGCAAACTCTGAACGACATATTTCCGTCTTCGAAGGTCCAAAAAATCGCCAGGAATTCGCAGGGACTGTCCGTGTGTCATCTCGGCGACGGAACAATCGATATCTTTCCCGATAGCTGTTCGCAAGCCAAACAGGACCAACGTCAGTTTTTCGCACCATCGTTTCGAATCGACACAGGTGAGCGACGTTTTTAACGTTCGATGAAAACATTTTACAAGGCCGTTAGCTTCGTGACGGTACGCCGTAGTACGAATACGAAGAGCCCCAAGAAGTCGTGTCAATTCCACGAACAAATCGGATTTTTGTCGTTGAACTGTCGTGATTGTTTCTGGAACACTAAACTGAGATTTCCAAAATTCACAAAATGTTTTAGCGACTGTTTCAGCTTACATATCTGGCTATAAGTACCGCTTTCGATTTGACGACGGAACTGGTCCAACCAAATCTATATGAATGTGGCGGAAACGACTTTTGGGAAGTTCTAATTCGCACAGTGCCGCAGATGTGTTAGAGCGTTTCTACATACACCGAGACTGCAGCTGAGAAAAATGCTGACTGCATTTTCGGTGAGAGAAATCCCCTCAGCATGCAAAGAACGATGGAGCTGAGAAAAAATTTAATTCGCAGTTTATGGCGAACGATCAATTATAGTTTGCATTTTTGCAGTCTAATAATCGTAGAAATATTACTAAAAAGTAAAAGAATTTTTTTTTACTTCATTTTAGCGATTCAAATGGATTTTTACAACATAATTTTAAAAGTCTCATCTCGGCGCTTTCCGGAGCTTCTACACACACTGGCGTGAGAAACCGGTTGTCAATTCTCTCACAGCCATCTCTCAGCTGCAGTCTCGGTGTATGTAGAAACGCTCTGAGAAGAACTTCAGCGGTTGCCTTGCTTCGGCGACATATTGATATAGAGTCATCCTGCCGCTGTATCCGAATCATCAATCATCAGTCGAATTCGAATTTCAATGTAGAACACGATGCGTTGTGGATTGCATATACACAGGCTAAAAACTGTTCCAAACGGTTGCAATTCGGATTGCGTTGCTACTTTTGAAGTAACATTTTACAGGGTTTCACACTTTATCTCAAGACCGCGGGGCCCCTTCCCGAATCTGTCTTAGCCAAATACAAGACTGCGGTATGATGCTTGAAAACGTTGATGATACCTGAATTCATCGGATGCAATGCTGAATCTGCGGCACATTTCTCGAAACTGGTCGTCACTGGTCCGCGCCGAGGACATGCGGTCGAATATTTTTTTACACGTATAACCTTTGTGTACATCAGTGTACTGAAAAGAGTTAATTATTTTTTCGTGTTTTTACCAAAAAAGATTATTTAAACAGTTCAAACTACTTTCTTATAGTGTTGGGTTATACGATTCATTTCACGACCCGACCCGGAGTCGGGTGCAAGCCAGCCGGAATCGATTCCGACCCGTGGGTGCAGCGGGTGCGCTAGGTCGGAGTCGGAATCAAATCCGACCCGCGGGTGCAATGAGTTCGGGTCGACCCGAAAGATCAGTAGGTGCGAGAAAGCATAAGCGACTCCGACCCGTTGGTGCGACGAGTTCGGGTCGGGTCGGGTCAAGAAAGGTTCAATCCGACCCGACCCGACCCAAACTCGCTGCACCAACGGGTCGGAGTCGCTTATGCTTTCTCGCACCTACCGGAGTCGTTGCACCCACTGAACCTACTTGTACCTTTCGGGTCGACCCGAACGACTCCGGGTCGCTTACGGATGGCTCCGACCCGATAGGTTCGGGTCGACCCGCCCATCACTACTTTCTTAACACTTGTAAATATTTTAATCAAACAAATATGCATTCACTCATTTTATTAAATTGTCTTTTTTTGGTAAAAAAAAAACGAAAGGATAATTTAGTGTTTCTAATAGACTGATGTACACAAATGTTATCCGTGTAAAAAAATATTCGACCGCATGTCCTCAGCGCGGAACAGTGTGTTTCGAGAAATGTGCCGCAGATTCAGCATTGCATCCGATGAATTCAGGTATCATCAACGTTTTCAGGTATCATCAATGATTTCAAGCATCATACCGCAATCTTGGCTTTGGCTAAGACAGATTCGGGAAGGGGTCCCGCGGTCTTGAGATAAAGTGTGAAACCCTGCGAAGTTGCGGTTGTGGCAAATTTAACGGTGGGTTTTTTGGGCGATATCCATTTCGCCCTGTACTCGTCAAGGCGATAACTGATAATTTTTGTCCCCTTTTTTTAGGTCTATCCACACATCACCTGTACATTGGCATTTTGCATTTCGGTTCGGGGCCTCTGCTTTTATTCCGCCCGGTTGACTGGGGTCCCAACACTGATACACGCACGTTGAGCTGTCTTCGCTTCTGCAGGCCGATCGTTGCTCCTTTGTTTTCACGAGGTTTTACACTAACCCCTCCATTCTTCTCTTGCGCTATGGATGAGTCTTGTGGTTTCCTCCCCGTTTCCAAGAATCGACCGATCATGGCCGATAACCTAGCCATGATCGTGGATTTTTTTTAAATAGAATGGAAAGGAATGGATGAAAAATGAAACCAAGAGCGTGAGCTTCAACGTAGGAATAAATATAGGAGAACCTGGGGCAAAATGGTCAGGTGGGGCGAAATGGTCACCTGCATTATTGGCATATTAATAGGGTTATGATGACTTTTAAAGATTAAAAAACATCAAATGCAATGTTTAAATCGCACCATGAACGCTTCATAACAGAAGATTTCCAAATAGTAGAATAATTTAGCTAATAAAATGTTTGCTCCAAGCGATGTAAATTTCATCGTCTCGAAAATAAGCTTTCGTAAGAATTTAACATATAATTAGAGCAAAAAAATAATGTGTATCCAGGCACATGATATTTATGTAAGATTTACGTAAAAAATTAGTCATTTTGATTAAATGCAAAGTTTTTAAAGTTAAAGTTTGTAAAATGTTTCATTGGGGCAAAATGGTCGTTCCAGCTTGGGGCAAAATGGTCTTTATGTGTTTACAGGCGCAACATGAGGCTGTGGTACAAGCTAAGGTCGCTACAATACATTAGCTGTAAATAAATAATACTGTACTGTATGTTTACTATATCGACAAGTAAAATTATTGACAACACGTGAATTTTTGAAATATACCAGCATTTGACTAAATCATTTAACAAAACACTTAAATGTTAAACTTCAATTTCTACTCTCATAATTCTACCGTGATGCAAGAGCTTAAACCAATGCCTGAAGTTCAATGTTGTGGTCCATTTTGCCCCTTTGTTTTCATGTGTTTAGACATTTTGTGTAAGACCATTGTGCCCCATTGTAAGACCATTTTACTCCACACAATACATTTTCACGACTTAAGACGTTGATTTTTTAAATTCATTTAAAACATGTATATTTTTTATTAATCCGTCATCGTATGATTGTTTTTCATGAATAAGACGTTGAAGTATCGATTGATGTCAAAATAACAGTGGAAAGTGGTTTAACCAATAAGATACCGACCAAAATCCTTAACAGGTCCATTTTGCCCCGCTTTCTCCTACAGGGGTCATTGCAATTTGTGCTTCATATTTTGTCGAGCACGAAATTTACTTTGACTCCTAGTGCGTACTTGGACTGGTCCAATGTTGATTTCATCCCGCCCAAGTTTAATTTGGCAGCTATTGAGGTGCAGGTTTTCCTATGTTTTCTACATTATTTTACACATTTTGACATTTTGACATATATATGCACAAAAACGGAAAGAGGAAGACTTAAGTTTTAAAATGATTTGTCGTTTGACCCATAATTCGTTTTATTCACTAAGTAATTAGCGTTTGAAAATGCACTCCAAAATTGTTTACATTTCGTTCGCCACAGTGCATAGCGCCATCTGCCAAATCCAAGCAAAACGATACGAAAGTGTCCCACAATTAAGAAAACCCTTCAAATCTCCTGTATCGATTCGTGAGGTGTATCATCAGCGTCGTGCGAGTTACAGCATAATACATGATTGCTATTTTTACCGGGATTCCATTATTTGCGAAAGTTTTGCTTTCTCAAGTGACTATTTTGTCGACGGCTTCCGGTTGCCCTTATGACATTTGCTAATCATCAATTGACACCAGATGCAAAATATCTCTGTCAAGGGGTATAATGGGGTCAATTTTGCTGATACATTCACCCTTCCTGATCACGACCCTAACACACTAGCAGAGGCCACCCGCAATTCTCCATCGTATGCTATCTCTTTATTATATTTACGATTGACGAAGCATTAGTTACGCGCACACGGAGCGATATAAAACAGACTACATCATCCGGTTCAGATAATATTCCCGCATACATTTTGAAGCACTATCGTCAATCACTCGCACCTATTCTTGCCGAAATATTCAACGATTCCTTATGCGTGGCACGTATCCTGCATCCTGGAAACACGCGCGAATGGTTCCTATCCATAAGAGGGGCAGTCGACTTCATGCTTGCAATTGTCGCGGCATTGTTTCCCTATACGCTTGTGCAAAGGTGTTTGAGCTCATTTTATACAATCTGCTACTCACAGCAGTTCAAAACTACATGAGCCCTAGTCAGCATGGAGAGAGATCTTCCGCCACAAATCTTGCTGAATTTGTTGGTTTCGGTTTCGACAACATGGATTGCGATACTCAAGATGATGCAGTATATATCGACTTCAGGGCTGCGTTCGATAGTATCTCGCATGATATTCTGCTATCGAAGCTAAAAAAACTCGGTGTTGAATCGTGAAAAGTTTTAGGATAATTTTTCGTTTCTTTCGTGGAGTCTGTTGATAATTGTTTTTCCTACTTGCACTGATCGTTAGCCAAAGATGAAGAGAGTGAAAACGCCTTTTCGCTCCCTATTTATTAATTTGCTATCACTAGGGATGTGCTTACAAAAATAATATTTTGGCCCTTCACGATACTAGTCAGCTTTTTGTATGGAGTTTGACAGTTGGAGGTTGAAATCATGTAAACACTCCATAGAAAATCACACAAAAAACTAGCCTGCAAATTTCAGTCTAGGTTATTCTAGCCTCAAAGCTAGAATTAGATTAGAATACCTGCTCGAAAAAATGGCAAAACACGGTGTTGTTTACATTTATCCCAAGGTGCATTACAGGGTTTCACACTTAATCTCAAGACCGCGGGACCCCTTCCCGAATCTGTCTAAGCCAATGCCAAGACTGCGGTATGATGCTTGAAAACGTTGATGATACCTGAATTCACCGGATGCAATGCTGAATCTGCGGCACATTTCTCGAATACTCTGTTCCGCGCCGAGGACATGAGGTCGAATATTTTTTTACATGTACAGTAGAACGTCGATTATCCGGGGGCGGATTTACCGTCGGGCGGCTTAATCGTGCGCATAAATGTGACAGCTGTTCAAACGTACAGCGAACATTTGCTGCGATAGTCAAGTGGGCAACCAGTTTTTTGTGCAGCTCTGTAGTGTCTAGTGGTGTATTCGAAATATATTTTTGTTCATGAACAGTTGTTAAACCTATAGTTATTGATTAAAATAATATTCTACTAACGATTTATCGATGGATTCAAGGTGAATTAATCATAAAACTAGTGGATAATTTAATTTTTATATGATTTTGACATTTCTTGGACCATTATCCGTGCAAATCGATTAACCGGCAAACGCCCGTTCCCGAGCTGCCCGGATAATCGACGTTCCACTGTATAACCTTTGTTATATCAGTGTAATGAAAGCAGCAAATATTTTTTTTCGTGTGTTTGTAAACACACTACTTTATTAACACTTTAACTTTAACACATTAACACTTTAACACTTAAACACATTACATACTTGTTTAATTAAAATATTTTAAAAGTATTAATAAAGTAGTTTCAACTGTTTAAATACTCGTTTTTAGTAAGTAATGAAAAAAAAATTGCTGTTTTCAGTACACTAATGCATACAAAGTACATACATGTAAAAAAATATTTGAAGGCATGTCCTCGGCGCGGAACAGAGTGTTCGAGAAATGTGCCGCAGATTCATCATTGCATCCGATGAATTCAGGTATCATCAATGTTTTCAGGTATCATCAACGTTTTCAAGCATCATACCGAAGTCTTGGCATTGGCTATGACAGATTCGGGAAGGGCCCCGCGGTCTTGAAATAAAGTGTGAAACCCTGTAAAGAGATCAGGTGATGCAATGTAGAATCAAAGTGTATGTAGTACGGGTGGTTTCATAGCATTTTTTTATAATGAATTTTGAACACCACTTTTTTACATGACCTGTGAAAACTTTACTCAAACAAGCTTTCTAGAGGCTTGACGAATACACAAAACACTCTTAAAACCTTCATTCAGAAACAGAGGTGATAAAAATCAGCCTTCTAAATACATACACCGTGGGATAAGCCCACCTGTATACTATACCCACTACAATTAATACTACACTGGACAATTCTTGAAAACCACGTATCTCCGATTCCGCGTCAGTCGATAATCGCGTAACTCGGGAACAGACTAGTTATTTCCACGTATGTTGTATAATTGTTCTTTTAATATTTATTTATTTACTGATTGATTTACTTATTCATGATAGTGGAACGAATGCGGGACTATGTAACGTGATATTCGAACAACTTACGCACTTGATTATATGAAGCGATGGCTCTTAAAACCAGAGTGGCCAGTCAATCGGGAAAACCGGGAATTTTATTTTTCCTGGAAAAAACCGGGGAAAAACCCGGGAATGGGAGTGGTATGGGTGAAAATGAATCCAAGAGCGTGTGTTTCCACGCTGGAGTAAATATATAAAAGTCGTAGACTTCTTATTCTTAGACTTCACTTCTTATCACATAAAGTTCACACTTCTCGTAAAACACAATCAAGAAAGTGTCCCAAAATTAAGAAAACCCCTGAAATCTCTTGTATCTATTCGTGAGGTGCATCATCAGCGTCGTGCGAGTAGCAGCACATTTCATGGCTGCACTCAGGAAAAATCATTCCGTGTAACAAACAACAAGATTCAAAAGTACAGGAAGTCCCTGAGATATACGGTACCTCTAATACGCGGAATAGGAGATTCTAAATATGACAGTTCTTTGAGCAAATTGTACCGATTTGACACATCAATTTATGTCAAATGCAAAATAATTTCCCTTTTCATCGAATGTTTAAAACCAAATCAACAGGATTAAAACTGTTAAATTTAATCAGACTCATATCAAATAATAGATTACGTGGCTAAAACCACCCCCTTGCAAAATTACACGAAATTAGTGATATTTTGGCTAAAAATTAAGAGGCTCGACTTACGCAGAAATTCGAGATACTCGGTATTTTTCGGCCGTTCTCGGTCCCCATTAACCGAGTATCTTGGGTACCGCATATATATCAAAATTGCTGAATCTTTGGTACTAAAAAATGTTTGTACTGAATATAAGAAAAATAAGGAACTTGACTGGTTCGAAAACAACTTTTCAGATGAGTTGTTTATTAGTTGGCACCTCAATATCTATCTCATTAGCTATCTTCGAATCAACGAGGTGGATCAGCCAGATTAGAAACAATGCTTGTCATACAGGGTTTTCCGATAGAACTCAAGACCTCGGGACACTTCGATGAATATGCGGGAGTCTATCGCAAGACTGCGGAACGTAACTTGAAAACTTCGACAATACCGGGATCTGCGGATTTGTATCGCAAGATTGCGGCACATTTTTTGGGCATACTATCGCACACACCACTACCATCGCAATTTTCGCAGCTTGCACATTTTACTAACACTTGCGCAAAAGCACTCACTATGCCACTCGATGGAGCGGGCTTTATAGTAGATTGTGCATCCCTTGTGAAACCTCTCTGAAGCCTCCTTTGACCGCTGGATAGCTGCAACCGCGTTAAGGTCTTGGATTACCTCAGGAGTGTCCGAAACCGCTCATGGTCTCACGCCACATTTTTTGGGCATACTATCGCACACACCACTACCATTGCAATTTTCGCAGCTTGCACATTTTACTAACACTTGCGCAAAAGCACTCACTATGCCACTCGATGGAGCGGGCTTCATAGTAGATTGTGCATCCCTTGTGAAACATCTCTGAAGCCTCCTTTGACCGCTGGATAGCTGCAACCGCGTTAAGGTCTTGGATTACCTCAGGAGTGTCCGAAACCGCTCACGGTCTCACGCCTTCGTCTGCCAATCCGTTATTCCGTCTTTAAATGCAGACACCTCCACGCCATCTTGCCTTCTCAATGTGGGCCTACCTCTGTACCTTGTGGACAGCCTAAAAAGATTTTACGGGCTGGGTCGTTCGTGTTTATGTATATAACATGATCAGCTTACCGGAGCCTGGCGAACTTGGTACGCTGCACGACAGTGAGGTCGCCGTATATCTCGTATAGCTCGTAATTATAACGGCTCCTTAATTTTAATTTCATTCATACGGGGCCGAGAATCCTTCTGAGCATCTTTCTTTCGTACGCAACTCACTCGTGTCCATGTCTCAGAGGCGTACAGTATCGGACAGAATGATAGGACCCTAGTGTTTTCAACGCAGCATGCACCCGTTGGGACAGGTTTATGTGTGGTTTGTGTGTTTGTGTTTGTGTGTGTGTGTGTGTGCATGTGTGTGTGTGCATGTATGTGTGTTGGTGTGTGTGTTTGTTTCACAAGTAGGTCGTTTCGGATAGTTTTGTTAGTAGTTTTTGTGTTTTGGGTTAGGTTTTGATGTAATAAGCAGGACCACTGCCCTCGCGATCAGTGTTTTTTCGATATAATAACAATTTTACGGTCTTCTTTCACTGTGGTCTTCTGAAGACGTCCGGTTGACTTGCGCGTTTCGGTTGTCCAAGCGCGTTTCGGTTGTCTAAGCACGTTTCGGTTGTCCGAAGCGCGTTTGCCACAAAAGTGCGCGATCGTTCCATTACGAACTCGATCGTTTTGCGATGAATTACATACGCGATGAATTACATCGTTGTCGAGCAGCGAAAACATCGCATGGATAAAAACTATCAACGAGTACGCGAGTAAGCGTCTTCCTTTCAAAATCGAGAACAGAATACTGCCGCGCTCATGAAACAAAACGCCCATTGAAAAGAACAACTGCGCACCAGCTCAATGCACGCACCAAGTTTTCCATGCGCACACAACGTTCAAAGCAGAGATGCACGAAGGCCTTTCAATGGCGTGCACTGGAGAAACACCTGTGAGGGAATGCCGAGTTCATTGCTATTGAGCGCGTGTCCATTTCGCACCGGTGTCGCATTCACATTCATGAAACAGCACACCTGCGTTCTCGCCCGAGGAACAAGCGCTGCTGTCGATGCAAACTTTAGTTTATATCAATGTGTAAACGCACGATAATTCAAATGATAACACACATTATCAGAATACTTTCAACGCAATATGACATCATGGCAAGCTACGTTTTTCAGACCCAAACCCGCGCACTTGCAAATACACATTAAAAGGCACACTCTCTTTCTGCTACTACAACTACAACACACACACACACACACACACACACACACACACACACACACACACACACACACACACACACACACACACACACACACACACACACACACACACACACACACACACACACACACACACACACACACACACACACACACACACACACACACACACACACACACACACACACACACACACACACACACACACACACACACACACACACACACACACACACACACACACACACACACACACACACACACACACACACACACACACACACACACACACACACACACACACACACACACACACACACACACACACACACACACACACACACACACACACACACACACACACACACACACACACACACACACACACACACACACACACACACACACACACACACACACACACACACACACACACACACACACACACACAGGAAGTCCCTGAGATATACGGTACCTCTAATACGCGGAATAGGAGATTCTAAATATGACAGTTCTTTGAGCAAATTGTACCGATTTGACACATCAATTTATGTCAAATGCAAAATAATTTCCCTTTTCATCGAATGTTTAAAACCAAATCAACAGGATTAAAACTGTTAAATTTAATCAGACTCATATCAAATAATAGATTACGTGGCTAAAACCACCCCCTTGCAAAATTACACGAAATTAGTGATATTTTGGCTAAAAATTAAGAGGCTCGACTTACGCAGAAATTCGAGATACTCGGTATTTTTCGGCCGTTCTCGGTCCCCATTAACCGAGTATCTTGGGTACCGCATATATATCTAAATTGCTGAATCTTTGGTACTAAAAAATGTTTGTACTGAATATAAGAAAAATAAGGAACTTGACTGGTTCGAAAACAACTTTTCAGATGAGTTGTTTATTAGTTGGCACCTCAATATCTATCTCATTAGCTATCTTCGAATCAACGAGGTGGATCAGCCAGATTAGAAACAATGCTTGTCATACAGGGTTTTCCGATAGAACTCAAGACCTCGGGACACTTCGATGAATATGCGGGAGTCTATCGCAAGACTGCGGAACGTAACTTGAAAACTTCGACAATACCGGGATCTGCGGATTTGTATCGCAAGATTGCGGCACATTTTTTGGGCATACTATCGCACACACCACTACCATCGCAATTTTCGCAGCTTGCACATTTTACTAACACTTGCGCAAAAGCACTCACTATGCCACTCGATGGAGCGGGCTTCATAGTAGATTGTGCATCCCTTGTGAAACCTCTCTGAAGCCTCCTTTGACCGCTGGATAGCTGCAACCGCGTTAAGGTCTTGGATTACCTCAGGAGTGTCCGAAACCGCTCATGGTCTCACGCCACATTTTTTGGGCATACTATCGCACACACCACTACCATTGCAATTTTCGCAGCTTGCACATTTTACTAACACTTGCGCAAAAGCACTCACTATGCCACTCGATGGAGCGGGCTTCATAGTAGATTGTGCATCCCTTGTGAAACATCTCTGAAGCCTCCTTTGACCGCTGGATAGCTGCAACCGCGTTAAGGTCTTGGATTACCTCAGGAGTGTCCGAAACCGCTCACGGTCTCACGCCTTCGTCTGCCAATCCGTTATTCCGTCTTTAAATGCAGACACCTCCACGCCATCTTGCCTTCTCAATGTGGGCCTACCTCTGTACCTTGTGGACAGCCTAAAAAGATTTTACGGGCTGGGTCGTTCGTGTTTATGTATATAACATGATCAGCTTACCGGAGCCACACACACACACACACACACACACACACACACACACACACACACACACACACACACACACACACACACACACACACACACACACACACACACACACACACACACACACACACACACACACACACACACACACACACACACACACACACACACAAGTAACTTGGCAAAACAAGTGCACGGTGCGTCGAAAACACCAGGGTTCTATCTTAATGTCCGATACTGTATGTGAGAACCTGTACTATATAGGTGCCATTATTGCATAATGCATTGTTTTACTAGAATGACATTCGATTCCAGTTGAAGAACTCGAATCGAGCGGGAGAAAAATTGGTATCGTTTTTGCGATTTGAAGTCGCTTAAATTATTTGTGTTGAATTTGCGCGTTCCCGACAGCTTGAGCTGTCGGCGGAAAATCTTTCGAATGCACCTTTCTGTTCGAACAATACGATACCAATTTTTTCTTAGTCGACTCGAACTTGTTGACGAGTTACTCGAAGGGGAACGTCGCTAGCAAAACGATACCAAAATGAACATAATGAACGTGTGAATCAATCTTCTCGAATGTCGAACGCGATAAAATATGCCTGATAGTCCAAGCTTCGCCCGTCGCGATAGGTTCTTTGTGGTGAACTGCTTTCTCCGTTTGGCACAGGGATGACCGTTTGGCAACAGTCCAATGATGTCTATATCATCAGCGTATGGCAATATCATACAAGATTGTTTCTCGCCTATCGGATGGCCCTCTGTAGAGCCCAGTGAAATAGGCGCAGATCTTTGGTGGTAGCAAAAGTCGCTGAGAATTTTTCATTCACCTTCACCCGGTAAATGACGTTGGTCATAGTCATTCTAACTAGCCTTATCAGTTTGACCGGTATTCCAAAATAGCGTCGAATAGTTTTAACCTGGCAATGCTATAATACTTGCTATAAGGTACCTCCCATGGATACATGGCGACGTTTGTTCAAATTACGTCTGTCGATGTCTGCGGTTAGGGTCTGCGACCCTCATCTTGAAGTGGGAACGCTCAATCAACGTCTCTTTCTGCGAATTTGGATTTGTGGCAAAATTGATGCGCCCAATCTACTCAGCGCTGTAAACTTCACTGCTCCGCATGGGACTCTAAGGCAAAATCAAATAATACGTGTGTCACATTATCGTCACTTTCGGTCGGTCAGATCCGATAAACATAATGGAAGTCGCCTTCAGATAAGTTTACAATTCATATTAATTTAGTGTGTCTCAATCTGGGTTCCGTGAGCGTTTGCGTGTTCGTCAATTTAATTAAATGTAACGTCCTGTAGTTTGTAATAGTGATGGGTAAAGTTGGCAAAAATCCGGAGTCGACTCCGATCCGACTCCGATAAATTCGGAATCGACTCCGGAAGATAGGTCCGCGCTGCAATATCCGGAGTCGTTCGGAATCGTCCGGAGCCGTACGGAGTCGCCCGGAGTCGCCCAGAGTCGGAGTCATCCGGAGTCGTTCGGAGTCGTTCGGAGTCGTCGGAGTCGTCCGGAGTCGGAGTCATCCGGAGTCGCTCAGAGTCGTTCGGAGTCGTTCGGAGTCGTTCGGAGTCGTCGGAGTCGTCCGGAGTCGCCCGGAGTTGGAGTCGTTCGGAGTCGTTCGGAGTCGTTCGGAGTCGTCGACTCCGGACGACTCCGGTCGACTACGGACGACTCCGAACGACTCCGACTCCGGGCGGATCTAGTGGTTCCATTTTGCCGGAGTCGGAATCGAACTAACAATAGTCGGAGTCGGATCGGAGTCGTGGGTGCGCTCCATACAGCACATCACTAGTTTGTAAGCACCTACTTCATTAACCTAGTGTCTATTATTTGTTATATTCCCAGCTCTTTGATTCGCAAGCCAAATCGAAGCCATATATACCGATATTATTCGAAACATTCGTAGAATGTGCTGGACAAATTTTCTGATTGATGTTGTTTCAATGGTCTCCGTTTAAATCTTCGTAAATGATTTGTCATATCGTTTGGTCTTTCATTCCACAAAGTCCTCTGGAACTACTACATTTGTGATTCTGAACTTGCTCGAGTCTCAGTTATCAAAGACCTCGGTAGAATATCAAAGAATAGTTGGATGAAAAAATACTGTTTAACGTACGTGTCGACTTCATCTTAAAAAAGCCAACAAAGCTACTGGATTAATCCTTCGTTTAGCTTCCAAGATAAGAGATCCGATATGTCCTTGAACTGTTGTTGGGTCCGTCTCGTGAATACGCTGCAGTCGTTTGGTCTCCATCTGGTATCACTTACATGGCAAAGTAAAGTCGAACGCAAGTTTACCCGTATCGCCATTCGCCTCTTCCTTCCCAATTAGTCGTCTATTCCTCCATACCATGTCCGTTATCGTCTACTTAGTTTGGAGCCTGTTCAAATCAGACACTCCATCATCTAATCCCAGTTTGTGGCCAGTCTCCTCTCTGTCCTTGATTTCTCATCTCTTTTATCGCGTATACCCCTTTATGTCCCACCCTTACGGATTCTGCTTCCACCTTCCCACTTCATCATTCGTACACCCGTTTACATTCCTTCTTCTCCTTAGGCAGCGGTCTAATGTTGTTGCGCGCAACACTGTTGCTCGGAAACATATCGCTGAGGTGGTCTATGAATGTTGCTGGCAACATTTCGCTTTGACATTGTTTAGCGTAAAAAAATTGCCAATTAATAGCTCAGAGTTTATTTTTTATCATTCACTTGTTGAATAAAGTGTTGAAAAAACAAAATATTCACCAAAAAATGTATTATAAATGCTTAAAATCCAAATTTAGCGGATGTCAACAAAACGCCCACTGCTGCTGTGTCATTTCATACACCCGCTTATCATGACCAAGGTACAGTATCGGACATTAAGATAGGACCCTGGTTTTTTCAACGCACCGTGCACTTGTTTTGCCACGTTACTTGTGTTTGTGTGTTTGTGTGAGTGTGTGTGTGTGTGTGTGTGTGTGTGTGTGTGTGTGTGTGTGTGTGTGTGTGTGTGTGTGTGTGTAGTAGTAGTAGCAAGGGAGTGTGCTTTTTAATGTGTATTTGCAAGTGCGCGGGTTTGTTGTTCTTTTCAATGGGCGTTTTGTTTCATGAGCGCGGCAGTATTCTGTTCTCGATTTTGAAGGGTAGACGCTTACTCGCGTACTCGTTGATAGTTTTATCCATGCGATGTTTTCGCTGCTCGACAACGATGTAATTCATCGCGTATAGAAGTAGAACGCAGGCAGAGCACGGGATCAGCCGTGTCCAAGTTTTTAATCAGCGCGTTCTTGACGGTCCAAGCAAGCAATTTTAGTAACAATGGGTCGAGGTAAACATTGTACCGATTATCAGCGCCATATCATTAAGGGAATGGCGGCTGCTGACATTAAGCGCAAAACGATCGAGTTCGTAATGGAACGATCGCGCACTTTTGTGGCAAACGCGCTTCGGACAACCGAAACGTGCTTAGACAACCGAAACGCGCTTGGACAACCGAAACGCGCAAGTCAACCGGACGTCTTCAGAAGATCACGGCGAAAGAAGACCGTAAAATTGTTAATATATCGAAAAAACACTGATCGCGAGGGCAGTGGTCCTGCTTATTACATCAAAAACCTAACCCAAAACACAAAAAAACTACTAACAAAACTATCCGAAACGACCTACTTGTGAAACAAACACACACACCAATACACATTCACACATACATACACACACACACATGCACACACACACATGTACACACATGCACACACACACAAACACATAAACCACACATAAACCTGTCCCAACGGGTGCATGCTGCGTTGAAAACACTAGGGTCCTTTCATTCTGTCCGATACTGTACATAGAAAATGTTGCCAGACAAAAATCAAATTGGTTTGGAAATGTTGCGCGCAACAAGATTAGACCAGTGCCTTTGCCAAATATTGTTAAGCCAAGTATTGTTAGTCAAATGTTGTTAGGCTTTACGCGGATAATTGACATAAAAAAAAGAAAAAAAATAAATTAGGACTTTCTTCTATGTCACCGTAATAACGTTATATCTCCTTTCTTGTATATGGGGTAGATGATGCCCTGATTCCTATCACAAGGCATCGATTCGCTATCGAACACCTCAAAAACAATTCAAAGAATCTCGTTTCATAGTCGTGCTCCTCCATTCTTGACTAGTCAGTTACAATTCTGTCGGTTCCGGGTGGCTTGTTATTTTTCAGCCGAGGGATAGCTTTTTAAGTTTCGTCGATGCTAGGTGGCAATAGTATGATGCTTTCTACTAGTAGAGCCTCTAGCTGTTGGTCGTTGAGTACAGTCATTATCCGATATACGCTATCGTACGGGACCGAGCGCAATAGCGTATCTCGAGTTTTCGGGTAATGCGGATTCCTATGGAAAAATAGTTTACACTACCGGTTCGAGGGTTGAAAAATATCGCCACAGAGTTTTGCTGTTGAGACGTTATCAACAGCACTCTTTCTTTCGCCCGCAGTAAATTATTATTAATAAAAACAAGCGTTTTCAAGCGTAATCTTTTAGTCAGAATTTTATTGAGAGACGCTAAAAAATCCGTTACCTGTCTCGGGCTAAGGCGAAAGAGTGAACTTTCTTCTCTCCCGTAGCCCCGATCGTGAGCCTTCGGGAGTACTCGTCCCGATCAGTGTTGGACGTTGTCCACACTAATCATTTACCGCGTCGCCCTCTGTCGGCAATTACCGGGAACAACACCTTCTGTGCGAATCGGTTGTTAATAATTATTAACATTTGCATTTAAGTTTTTTGTTATAAAACAGGTATCTTATTCAAAAATTTAATGCAAAATGCATTGAGAACATTACAGAAATTCAAAAAGAGCATAATATAGTTCAAAGGATTAAAGTATTTGCAAAAAACACATGGAGCTGTCAAAATTAGAGGAATCGCGTACTGCGAATTCGCGTATATCGAATGTCGCGTACTGCGAATTCGCGTATATCGAGTATCGCTTACTGCGGATAATTGCTGTAATTCATCAAAGTATTGAGCCCACCGCGACCCACCCATCTGCTATCACTTGGTAAAACTTTCGTGTCGGTCCATACGCCTCTCTGGTTTGTCGTAGAGAAAAAAATAACGCTTTTTTTAGACTCGATGAATGATAACCAGCTTCAAATTCCCTGGTAGTTTTTCCTACTCTTAGTTTCTCACGATCAGTTGTTGCATTTCGACGTTAAGCCTCCCCGGTCCCATCTTGAAGAGCTCGGCCGCCAGACCATCGCTGCCAGCAGACTCATTGCTCTTAAGCTGCTTGATGGCATTTACGAGTAAACTCGCCCAGTTCCTCCTTCAATCTTCTATAAAACAAGCGGGTGTTTCCCAACTGGGCTAGCCGCTCCAACAGCTGTTCGTCCGACTCTGCAAAACGGCGCTGCTTGGCTTGGAAGAGCAGGGTTTGCTGTTTCCTCAATCGTTTGTAGTTTTCCGCGTTCTGTTGGGTTTCACGTGCGGGCGAGTGCTGCATTCTGCTCGAATAGCGCGCCTCTGCACTTTTCGTCGAACCATTCCTTTTTCTCTCGACGAGGTAAACGGCCAATCTTTGATTCAGCTGTAGTGCTGATGCTTCGTTTCACCATACGCCAGTGGTCTGCAAAGAGCATCGAGGCGATGTTGTTGTCGGCTGGAAATGCTTTTCCGAGCGCTGTCGCGTACCCCTCCGGCACATTAGCTTAGCACACTTCAAACGGTCCAGGTTGAGTCTTGGGGTAGGGTGACTCCGTTGGTTGTTAACCACGGAGAATTTCTGGACCAGCGTTATCATTATCAGGAAATAGTCCGAGTCGACGTATGCGCTTCAATATATTTTGACGTCGATAACATCCGAGAAGTGCATTCTGTCTATCAGAACGTTGTCGATTTGGGCATTGAAACACCCCTAGGGTATCTTCAGATGTAGCTAAGGCGGCGTGCATGCTGGAAAAAGTGGCTGCGGATGCTAATCAACTAATGAAAAATTATTTTACGGATAGCTTAGATTCCACATGATAAAAGTGAAAAATTCAAACTTGCAATTTGTTCTCCGATTATGTTCGTTAGTGATTGCAATCAATGCGTCATTTTTAAGACACAATAGGCTACCATTTATTCACACATTCTTTTCAGAAAAAAAAACTGTTATAGGGTTTCACACTTTATCTCAAGACCGCGGGACCCCTTCCCGAATCTGTCTTAGTCAATGCCAAGACTGCGGTATGATGCTTGCAAACGTTGATGATACCTGAATTCACCGGATGCAATGCTGAATCTGCCGTACATTTCTCGAACACACTGTTCCGCGCCGAGGAATAATTTTTTACACCTATAACCTTTGTGTATATTAGTGTACTGGACACACCTCATTATTTTTTTCGTGTTTTTATCAAAAAAGAGTATTTGAACAGTTCAAACTACTTTCTTAACACTTGTAAATATTTTAATTAAACAAATATGCATTCACTCATTTTATTAAATTGTCTTGTTTTGGTTAAAACACGAAAATAATATTTAGGTGTTTTGAGTACACTGATGTGCACAAAGGTTATACGTGTAAAAAAATATTCGATCGCATGTCCTCGGCGCGGAACAGTGTGTTCTAGAAATGTGCCGCAGATTCAGCATTGCATCCGGTGAATTCAGGTATCATCAACGTTTTCAAGCATCATACCGCAGTCTTGGCTTTGGCTAAGACAGATTCGGGAAGGGGTCCCGCAGTCTTGAGATAAAGTGTGAAACCCTGTATCTGAAATCAAATAATCATCAGTATGGATCGAAAAACGTAATATTCAACGCTGTTTGTTTGCCAAACCTTTAGAAACACTTCAAACGATTCAGGTGATGTGTAAGTAAATGGTAAACTTAAGTGTTTCATAATTCTTTATATCAGTTGGCACATTATTTAATGAACAGTAAGACATATTAAAACCAGGATTATAGAAAGAACTGTTTTTCAGAATAAATAATTTGATAGTTTTAGTATGGTTTTATTCATTTCAAAGTTCTGTTTTTAATAAATTTTGTTATTTAATTATTTTTGCAGGTAATTAGAAAAGGCAAACATGTCCTCCCACATGTCGCCCGGTTATGCCTGATAGCAACATTCCTTGAGGATGGTATCCGGATGTGGGTGCAATGGAACGAGCAGCGCGAATACATGGATATGAACTGGGGCTGTGGAAAATTTTTGGCCACAACTTTTGTTCTTATTAATCTATTAGGACAGATAGGAGGATGCGTTATGGTTCTAGGACAACTGAAGGTCAGCATTGCCTGCTGGATTCTGTTTGCCATTGTCATCCTACAAACAATAGCTTATTCTGTTCTATGGGATATACAGTTCCTGTTGCGTAATCTCGCCTTAATTGGTGCACTCTTACTCGTTCTAGCGGAGTCACGAGGTGAAGCTCGGTCGCTTTTCGCAGGTATTCCATCGCTCGGGGAAAACAAACCTAAGAGTTTCATGCAGTTAGCGGGACGAATTCTTCTTGCATTCATGTTTATCACTTTGATCCGCTTCGAACTCAGTTTCATGCAAATACTGCAAGATATTGTAGGATCCATATTGATGGTGTTAGTAACAATTGGATATAAAACAAAGCTCTCATCTCTTATTTTAGTTGCCCTGCTTACTATTCTTAACTTATACCACAATGCTTGGTGGACTATACCGTCATACAAACCTCTTCGCGATTTTCTTAAATATGACTTCTTTCAGACGCTCTCTGTTATTGGTGGCTTATTAATGATTGTATCACTAGGGCCAGGCGGTGTTTCTATGGATGAGCACAAGAAAAAATGGTGAACAGGCTTAAAACAAAATCAAAACAGTCGTTAAAATTTAATTAAAAATCAATTACATTCTTTTTTTTTGCATACAGGCAGATTGAGACAAAACCAAGTTTTATATTGCACAACAAGTTTTTCTGGTATGAATAGGAACGAGTAAATGGAAAAAATCTTTCTAGCTATGTTAATCATTCCAATTATACGATGTATGTTCTATGAAAACAGCAATAGCAATTACAAATAAATATATACCGTGACAAACCAGCAAAAAAGAACAATGTTTCAATATCATTTCTAATTTATGAATGTGTTTTTAGCCAGACATGGAGTACTTGAGAAATTTACGTCATTGTAAAAACCAGTGATTTATTATAGTGAGTTTATTTTTATCGTCCGTAAAAGCCCTATCCAGGCAATATGTTCAGTCATTTGGCATGCAATTTTAAGACTTACATCCTACGTGGATTATAAGTACTTTTTATCGCGTCACTCAAACACGCCTAGAGCGCCCAAGACGCGTGATCAGTATTGCGAACGGTGATAATCATCGACTCAAAATTTTAAAAAATTATACTTTTTAAAACATTGCATTCTAGATTCACGTTTTCATTCGACAATCACGGAAAAAATGTCATTTGACACGATGATATTTTTTGGTACAATCATTTGACTTATTGATTTTTCTGTACGTCACGTGAACTAGGTTCCTTTTTTCGTGTTTCCGCGCGTATTTCTATACTCTTGTTAGTGGACATCATTTATAAATATCGGTAAATGCACGATTAAGCGGTTCTAGCTTCAATTTAAAAATGTCAAAGCGCTGACTGATATTACACAAATGATTGCCGCTCTTGGAAAGTCGTGTCATGGTAACCGTGAATATCATGAACAATATCGAATATCATGTCGATAATTAACAACACTGCACGTGACCATAGACCATTCTATAGACCAGGCATAGACCAGTGGGCGAATCAATGTGCGATCTCACATTTCCTGCGGTGATCTTGGGATGGACGTTACTTCGGACAAAGACACCAGCAGCAAAATTTCGAGTTGCATTGTGCATAGGGATAGTGTATACTATGGGCTTCACCGACTGCTGAGATCCAGAAGACTAAATTTAGGCTATCAAGTTATATGTCCTGGGGTGCGATAGTGTGCCCGAAAAGGTGTGCCGTAGTCTTGCGATACAAATCCTCAAATGCCGGTATCGCCAACGTTTACACGTATCGTTCCGCAGTCTTGCGATTGACTCACACCGATTTATAAAGTGTATAAAAACATTTCGCGACGGTAGTATGAAACGCGCTTCGCAACCAGAACGGCTGCAAAACGATTTCGCAACAATAACATTAAGGGGGCGGTCCCGTGGTACATTCGTTAACTCGAAAGACTCAATAAAACACGTTCGTAATGGGTTAAGTCCGGAATGGACCGTCTCCCCGTAGTAAGGACTGGCTTTCCGGCTACGTGATATTGAATAAAGTCTTGAAAGCCTGTATAGGTCGGCATGTCTGCGTAGGACGTTACGCCAAATAGAAGAACACTAAATGACAAACAAACACCGTGGCATTGACTTTATATTTTGATGAACAAACCTCATAACAGGAAGGTTAGTAACCGCATAATGAAAATATACCAATCCTAGTCGTAAACATAAAATAATTGTAAAAAGCCATCACTGTTCAAGAATTGGTCATAAATAAAGGTTAATAAAAACTGTGAGATAGTTCACTAGTTTCAGACATGTAGATCACTTGTGTTTCTCCCCATTAGCAGATTCCGCCGAAGACTCTGCTTAATTTAATAACCACTTTCTGTTATCAGCTGTTCAGTCAGTTCAGTTCGATCGGCAATACCCTTCTTCAACATGAGTGCAAGATTTCACCTTAACCCTTTCACGACCAAGGGAAAACAAGGGACCAAATTTTTACTCTACGGCAGATCCTCTTGAATCGCTGAGAGCACCAGACCCACCAGAAGCCAGCCGACCCCATAGACCGGAATAAGCTATGGAAAATCATGCAGCGGTACCACTTCCATGGGAAGTTGATTCGGCTGTTAGAGGCCACCATGAATGAGGTGCAGTACAAGGTGAGAGTATTGAACTTGACGTCGGAATCGTTCGAATCTCACAGGGGTCTGAGGCAAGGTGACGGACTCTCCTGTCTGCTATTTAACATCGCCCTGGAAGGTGTCATTCAAAGCGCGGGGCTAGACAACGACATCCGTGGCACGATCCTCTACCGTTCCCTCCATTTTCTTGACTATGTCAGCGAAGGTGTGTCAGGCGTACATCCGAATCAAACGCGAAGCAGGAAGAATTGAATCGAGAATCAATGCGACGAAGACGAAGTATTTGCTTGCCGGTGATTCAGATCATCTGGGGAGTGTAGAGATCAGGAATAGGACCCAGGAATAATAAAAAAGAGGAAAAAACATTAAAAATATGAAAAAAAAATGAAATTAGGGAGTAAAGCGGTAGGATTCGTCAAAATCATCTACGTTAACGTTCAATTTGAGTACCGATAATGCAAGATAATAGTAACAAAGAAAAATAAATCAAGCAAGAGCGGAAACGAAAAAGGGGCGAGAAAACATGTAAAAAAGGAAACGGGGACCGGATCGTCAGTCTTGTTATTGATCTCAACAAGAAAGCAGCAAAACCAATAAATGCATAATTCGGCGAGCAGAAATCACCACAATGGCGCAAATCGGTAAGCGAATTAAGAGCGTTATGCAGAGGGAAATCGAGTGATCTAGTCGATTCCCGCGATTGTCCTTTAAGATAACAAACAAAGAAAAAATGGGAAAGGCCGGACCTGTCATATAAGGTGAACGCTAGGCGGGCGCGACTCAGTGATAGCGGCAATATATATATATATATATATATATATATATATATATATATATATATATATATATATATATATATATATATATATATATATATATATATATATATATATATATATATATATATATATATATATATTGATGAACAAATGCCGCTGAAGAAAATGATAATTTGTGTTGTGTTGTGTTAAAATGCGAAACGGGAAACAAAAAAACAAAAGAAATAAACTTGTTTTGCCACGTTATTTGTGTTTATGTGTGTGGGTGTGTGTGTGTGTGTGTTTTTTTGTTTTTTGTTTTACAAGGAGGGGGAATCTTCGAAAGACTCCCGTTGTCGCACGGGTGTTGACATAGGATTTTTACCCAGTAAACCCCCTCCTTGGGCCATCTACCCTTCCCCATGGGTTCACCTTTCGGTATGCTTCTTGGGGAAGGGCTATGCATTCGCATTACATCTCGCTATTGCAACATGGACCACATTCGCGAGACAGAATGACAGTCTTGGAGACACTCGTAATACCACACAAAAGCACAGAAAGTACGCATTCACTTGAGTTACAGGCTCACTTCAATTCGTGCACAGATACACTACACTAAACACTTTCACAATACGCACAACACTATTTACGAACGCCCAAGTCGTTGATCCGCTTTCCATAAGGCCAGCAGCTTCATCAGTATTGATCGCATGCCGTTTGCTATGACTTCCCATGTTTCAGCATTCTTTAACATCACCTCGGTCAGGTTTGTTCCGTTGATTGTTGTTCCGCACTTCACGGTGATTTCATGACGTTTCTCAGCAAAACGAGGGCAATGAAAAAGCACGTGTTCTGCTGACTCCACGATGCTCACACACGCTGGGCAGTCTGGCGAGCTTGCGTGACGGTACTTGTGAAGGTAACTCCGGAAACACCCATGGCCGGAGAGGAACTGAGTTATGTAGAAGTTCACTTCGCCGTGTTTTCTGCTCATCCATGCAGAGATGTTCGGGATCAGTGCATGTGTCGTACGCCCCTTTGTTGAACAATCCCATTCAGACTGCCACTTTCTCATAGAGAGTTGTTTTGCTGAGGATCTGGATAATCCCGCGTTTGAAACTCCGGAGAAACTGCAACACTCAGAATCCTCTGCTAATATGAGGCAGATGGGAACCATGCTTGCGATAACACAAACTGCCACGTGTGATATTGTTTTGTAGGCACAAACAACTCTCATAGCTAGCAATCGGTGCACTCTGTTCACCAACTGTCGGTTTTCCTTTAGCACCAGAACATGTGCCCAGATCGCAGTGTTATAACGCAACCGTGAGATGGCCACGTCAGCTAGAAGTCGCCTGTAGCTACTCTTGGGCCCTCCAATGTTTGGCATTATTTGTGTCAACGAGTTTGCTGCCTTAAAGCCGTTGTTACAGGCGTACTCGACATGCTTCCGGAAACTTAAGCGGTCATCGATGATCACACCAAGATATTTTAGATGACGTATCGACTCAATACGTTCATCACCGACCTGGATGCTACCTGACTGCACTGTCTTGTGGCTACTTATGATGAGGAATTCCGTCTTTTTATGGGCGATTTCTAGCCTCATTTGCTGCATCCACGACTCGATTCTGCTTACGGAGTCGGATGTGAGGAGTTCAATCTCTTCTATTGACTCACCAAGGACAGTAAGAGCAATATCATCAGCAAAACCTATCACTTCAGCTCCTGGAGGAAGCCCTAGGGTCAAAACTCCGTTGTACATAACATTCCAGAGAGTTGGACCCAAAATAGAACCTTGAGGAACGCCAGCGGTGATGCTCATTTTTTTGATTCCCAGATCTGTGTCGTATAAAAGCATACGGTGATCCAAATAGCTTTTCAGCAGCCTACAGAGGTACGGTGGAACCATCATCTTGGAGAGAGCTGCATGTATGGCCTCCCAGTTGGCACTGTTGAAAGCATTCTTTACGTCAATCGTAACGATCGCGCAGTATCTGTTTCCTGTCCTCTTTTTTAGCAAGGCGCTTCGTCCTTTCTTTAAAACAGCTGCGATCGCTTCACCAGTAGACCGCCCCTTTCTAAACCCAAACTGTCTGTCCGACAGTCCGTGTTCGCCTTCTGTATAGACAACTAATCGGTTGAGTATTAGGATTTCTAGTATCTTGGCGAAATTGTCTATCAATCCTAAAGGCCTTAGTGCTGATGCGTCGCCGGGGGGCTTCCCAGGCTTTGGTAGAAGAACGAGTTTTTGTCGCTTCCAGGGTATCGGAAAAAAACCAGTGGTGGGGGAGGGGGCGGCAGAGGGTGCAACTGCCACCGCGACTTGGCCAAGGATGGAGGAAGGGGAAGGAGGAACAAACCGGTGAAAAATTCGACCGGAATTGCCACAGGAAAGGGAAGGAATAGAACCTGACTGGTTGTTGGACGTGCCGAACTAACCAGGTCGAGGGAGGGGGAGGAAGCGACTGATCGTTGGACTAAGCCGAACTGATCAGGTCGAGGGTGGGAAAAGGAGAGGAAGCGACTGATCGTTGGACTATGCCGAACTGATCGAGTCGAGGGTGGGAAAAGGAGAGGAAGCGACTGATCGTTGGACTATGCCGAACTGATCGAGTCAAGGTGAGAGGGTGAGGAGGGGCCAAGGGGGGAGTAAGCAAATTGACCAACTGCGCCAGAGAGCGCCCAAGAGTGTCCAGCTGTAGCTACCCGCCAAGGACTACCGAAGGATTCTATGGCTGTGTCGAGTTGAGGATATGAAATAAATTTCGACTCCGAACAATTTGCCTTTTCTCTCTAATCTCATTTGGATTTATTTCTGCGCATCCTATGGACTAAACACAGACATGCGCTTCTAGCGATTGTTACATTTGATTACAAGGTTACAAATTACATCATGGCTCCTTATCGATGGAACAGTGGTAATCTGCCATGATGTTAATTTTCGCTTCGATTGGTAGTCCTGCAGGTTGCATATCTGCAGGCGGATATTTGTTACAAATCCAACAACCAGTATCGAAGCAGTTCTGGAACACTGATAAAAAAGCTTCTGGGTACGCTTTGATAGCTGCTTTCATCGCTTCAATGGGGATACCGTCCGGACCAGGTGCCTTCCCCAGTTTGAGATGGTCTGCAGCCTTCTATAGTTCATCAGCGGATATTGACACAGATTCAACATCAGGATTGCGGGGTATATCACGTGGAGTTTGTGGCTCATGGTTAGGAAACAACTGTTCAATGATAGTCTTGAGCACGGTTGGTTTCCTTTCCCTAGGTAGGTCTTGGCCGACCATCTTACCCATTAGCGTTCGGTAAGCACCAAACGGGTTGTTTTCAACCTCATCGCATAGGGCCAAAAAGCATCTCCTTTTACTTGCCTTGAACTTCCGTTTTAGATTTGATCGTGCCAGGATGTACAAACGTCTCAGATCCTCCCTTTGTTCCGAGGATTTGGCTCGATTCATCTTTCTGCGTGCTTCGATGCAATGGCTTCGGCACTGGGCTATTTCGGTAGTCCACCAGTAAGCTCTCCGTCGTGGGTAAGGTCCCCCTTTCCTTCGTGGCATAGAGGTGTCACAGGCGTTGGCGATCGCTGACGCTAGCTCCAACGCTGACGAGGTGTTTGAGAAATCACCAAACCTCAATGCCTCAATAAACAGTTCTTCGTTGAAGCATTGTGTTTTCCAGGCTGGAAAACCGGAGCCCTGGGCAACCCTGTGGCACTTGCTTCCTGCCGTGTAGCGTATCACTCGGTGGTCGCTGAGGGTGTAGGCGTTGCTTACCCTCCAGTTCATGGAAGAAGCCAATGCTGGACTACAGAACGTAAGGTCTATAATGGAAGTTCTGCTATTCCTTACAAATGTGGGACAGGAGCCAACATTTACCAGTGCTAAGTTCAGTCTAGAAAAGTGCTCCAACACGGCGTTTCCTCTGGCGTTTGTGCTTTTACTGCCCCATTCCGTGGCCCAAGCGTTAAAATCTCCTGAAATGATGATAGGATTAACATCGTAGACCTCATCTGAAATCCTCTTAAGCATTTCTTCGAATTTCTCTAGATCCCATCTTGGCGGAGCGTAGCAGCTGCAGAAGGTTATTTTGTTGATGACTGCAATCACATACCCCTCGCCGTGCCTTGAAATGATCTGCTGGATCGGAAATCTACCAGAAGCCCAAATAGCAGCGGTCCCTGTAGAGTCAGAAACCCAATTGTTTACGCCGCTAGGACAGCGATACGGCTCGGACAGCATTGCCACATCTCCCTTCTCCTCTATAAGCAATTGCCCAAGCATGTCTTGGACCTCTTCACAGTGGTTCAGGTTCAACTGAACTATCTCCATGTCGATTTCTGCTTGCTCGCTGGACAGAAAACGCCGCTGGTATGATGCATGTTTGTACCCGGTGGACAAAGGACACATCTGGGAGGATTGACGCATGTTTTGGCAAAATGCCCTGTTTCACCGCATCGCAGACAGCAGTCGATCCTATCTGGGCCTTTGCAATCGCGGGAGAAATGGCCCGTCTCCCAGCATTTGAAACACATCCTGTTCGGTATTTGTATTTTTACCGGGCAGATTGACCATCCAATCCTAATCTTGCCACGTGCTGCCACTAGCGTTGCTAGTTTCGTCGGGAGCTTCACTGAAGCGGTCTGCATTCCGTTGAAGGATTTGGTCATCTTTTTCTCGAAAGTTACCGCGTCCAGCTCGGTGAACAAATCCCGAAGATCTTTTTCAACGTCGCTGGTCTGCGTCTCTGCGTCGATGTATCGAATTTCCACCGTTTCCATTTGGCCTAAGGTCTTTACTGTCCCATTGCTGCCAATGGAATTCTGAACCACCTTGGCGTAGTCGACTCCGCAATCATCATCGCTTTTGCCCAGTTCGAATAGCAAGCCTCCATTTTTTGTTCCTCGAATTCGCACTACTTTCTTACCGAAAGCTTGAAGCTCAGGATCTGCTTTTAGCTTGCGGAGGATTTCCACATGGGTAACATTTTCGCCCGGCGCCACTAGTACGGCTTCGGTTTTTGGACGCCTCGGCGGAAGCGCCTCCCGAGTAGATGCAGGGTGAACTTGCTTTGCGCAGGTGCCATCCGGAATGACACTTTCCTTCGGCTTCCGGCGATTTTTCCGCACGACCGTGCTCCACGACCCCTCTGTCTCGTTCATTTCGGGGCCACAACCGGCACTCTGCCAGAGGGGGCATCATTTTTTGCTCTCTTAGCATCGTCCGCTTCCTCAGGCGACCTCAAATTTCTGCCTCGTTTACCATTCACTGGCGTCTCGGTTTGGGAGCAGCCTTCTAGCGCCTCTTTTAGGGACTTTTCAGCCCTTTCCGCTCGCAGCCGTGTCGTCATGTGTGTGTGTGTGTGTGTGTGTGTGTGTGTGTGTGTGTGTGTGTGTGTGTGTGTGTGTGTGTGTGTGTGTGTGTGTGTGTGTGTGTGTGTGTGTGTGTGTGTGTGTGTGTGTGTGTGTGTGTGTGTGTGTGTGTGTGTGTGTGTGTGTGTGTGTGTGTGTGTGTGTGTGTGTGTGTGTGTGTGTGTGTGTGTGTGTGTGTGTGTGTGTGTGTGTGTGTGTGTGTGTGTGTGTGTGTGTGTGTGTGTGTGTGTGTGTGTGTGTGTGTGTGTGTGTGTGTGTGTGTGTGTGTGTGTGTGTGTGTGTGTGTGTGTGTGTGTGTGTGTGTGTGTGTGTGTGTGTGTGTGTGTGTGTGTGTGTTTCTGTCTGTGTCTGTGTGTTTGTGTGTGTGTGTGTGTTTGGGTTTTTGTCTGAAGAAACGTAGCTTGACATGGTTTCATATTGCGTTTAAAGCATTCTGTTTATGTGTGTTATCATTTGAAACCGCGTGTGTTTACACTTGGATAAAAGCTAAAGTTTGCATCGACAGCAGCGCTTGTTCCTCGGACGAGAACGCAGGTGTGCTGTTTCATGAATGTGAATACGACACCGGTGCGAAATGAAAACGCGCACAATACCAATGAACTCGGCATTCCCTCACAGGTGTTTCTCCAGTGCACGCCATTGAAAGGCATGCGTGCATCTCTGCGTTGAACGTAGTGTGCGCATGGGAAACTTTGTGTGTGCATTGAGCAAGAGCGCAGGTGTTCTTTTCAATGGGCGTTTTGTTTCATGACCGCGGCAGTATTCTGTTCTGGTTTTGAATGGGTAGATGCTCACTCGCTTACTCATTGATAGTTTTTATCAATACGCTTTTTTGCTGCTCGACAACGAGTTCGTGATGGAACGATCGCGCACCTTTGTGGCAAACGCGCTTCGGTAATTTAAATCGTTTTGGCTATCGAGACATTCTTGATACTCATTTGCTATCGCATGCTAGGAAGAACCTTCCTCGGTCTTGGATGTTTATGCAAGACAACGATTCTAAGCATACTTCCGGGACTGTCCAAACTTGGCTTGCTGACAACAATGTCAAAACAATGAAGTGGCCTGCCCTTAGCCCGGATCTCAATCCCATTGAGAACCTCTGGGCAATATTCAAGAAGAGGCTGGGTAAAATATACCGGAAGATCTGGATCACCTCTTCGATCACATGCAAGAGGTGTGGAGCAAAATTCCACCTGAAACGATCCAGAATCTGGTGATGTCGATGCGTCAACGCATGATAAATGTCATCGTGGGCGACGGCAATAAGATCAAAAACTGAGCTTATTGCATTTTTGAATAGGGATCACTGCTCGCGAGGGCGGTGGTCCTGCTAATTACAACAAAAACCTAACCCAAAACACAAAAAAACTACTAACAAATATATCCGAAACGACATACTTGTGAAACAAACACACACACCAATACAAATTCAAACATACATACACACACACACACATGCACACACACACACACACACACACACACACACACACACACACACACACACACACACACACACACACACACACACACACACACACACACACACACACACATGTACACACACATTCTCGCAATTCTCAACCGCAATTCTCGGTCGCAATTCTCAACCAAATCGGATCGTTAGAGTATATTGGTACTCCTGAGTGGGTGAATATTCTGCTTCGTGTCCACGAAAGGGCTGCAAAGAAACAACTGATTGTTAGCTTATTACCTGACTGGAACATGTGAGTTAGAGTATATTGGTACCTCTGTGTGGGTAAATATACAAAATAGCGTCCCCGAGAGGACGGCAAAAGGATAACTGAGCGATAATTATTCCTGAGTGGAAAATGTGAGTTTGATTATATTGGTACCTCTGAGTGGGTAAATATACAAACTCGCGTCCCCGAGAGGACGCCCAAGAGATAACTGAGTGATAGCGTATTCCCTGAGTGGAAAATGTGAGTTAAAGTATATTGGTACCTCTGAGTGGGTGAATATACAAACTCGCGTCCCCGAGAGGACGGCAAAGAGATAACTGAGCGGTAGCTAATTCCCTGAGTGGAAAATGTGATTTAAAATATATTGGTACCTCTGAGTGGGTGAATATACAAACTCCCGTCCCCGAGAGGACGGCAAAGAGATAACTGAGCGGTAGCTAATTCCCTGAGTGGAAAATGTGATTTAAAATATATTGGTACCTCTGAGTGGGTGAATATACAAACTCCCGTCCCCGAGAGGACGGCAAAGAAATAACTGAGCGGTAGCTTATTCCCTGAGTGGAAAATGTTAAAATGTTAGAGTATTTTGGTACCCCTGAGTGGGTGAGTATACTAACTCACGTCTCCGAGAGGACGGCGAAGAGAACTGAATGGTAGCTTATTCCCTGAGTGGACAGGTATTAGACAGTTAGTGGAAAATCGAATCTAATGCGTATTATTATCACGAATTGGAGGGTTTTCGACGCGAGGGAATAGATATGATTTATGCACTTTTGAACGAATACTCATATCCCTACAACGTGACGGAATAGGAAGGTTGTTGAAATAACTTACATTCTAAAAAAAAAACTTTTGTGGCTTCATAAAGTGTAAACACTTCTGAGTAATGCATCGCATGTTCAATGTGCATGCAAATACCAACATGCAATCCTAGAGAAGGGGAGGATGAGATAGACAAAAAGTCCTTTGAACGTTGGAAGCATCTTTTTGAGGCTGCAATGGAGTTTGCGGGCATTTGTGAAGAGCCAATGAAAATGAACGCATTCAAGATGAAGGCTGGAAACAAATTGATCGACTTGTTAGATGGATTATCCAATAACGACACTGCTCCGGACCCAAATCATGCTCCATATTCAAACGCAATAGAGTGCCTGGGACAATTTTATAGTTCCAGAGACTATGTTTTTCTACAAAAACAAAGGTTGCGGTCGATTACTCAAAACCCCAACGAGTCAGATTCCAACTATGTGAAACGGGTGGTGGAATTCGCGAAGTTGTGTGGACTGGGAGGAGCACAAATGATCGAAGCAGTCGTTGATGTTTGGCAAACTCAAGCAATTAACTCTCAACTTCTCTTGGTCGTGGGACAAACATTCTTGTTAGCAAATTAATCTGTTGAAATTGTTGAATTTTTGAATGTATAACGTTGAGGGTTTACTTGTTAAAAGAAATATGTGGATCTAAAATATCAGAGAATAACAATATACCAATTGAAACCATCATCATCTTGTAGTGAATGAAATTCTACTTGGCTCACAAGACTCAATTCGTAATATATTTGACGGACAGCAATGATATTTAATTATTTTTAGGTCACATTTCCGACGGAGGATAAACATGATGCTGTCGATTACGGAATGCTAACCCCAGACATCAAGTTGTACTCTTTAGACCGAGAACATTTAACGAAGGGTTGATAACAGGCCTTGTAGCTGGTGTGTTTATGTTTATGTTTATGTTTATTTGTCTATCGATGGACAATAATGCCCTCTCGAACCATTTTAGTAATGTTTTACAATGAGTTCTTTACAATGGATTGCAATAACATAGAACATAAAAATGTGCACTATGGAACCAAATTTAACACAGAAACACGATCATTAAACTCAGTTGGCAAAATCCTCGGCTCAAAAGCGTCGCTGACTGCGTTGAAAGCACGGCACATAAGTAGGAACGGGTCAGAGGAGCCAAATTGCGTTCTACGGTCGTCGAGGGCCAACATTGCCCGAGTCCGGAGCGGCCTGGCCGGAACGTACAGGTTGATGGCAGCCAGTAGTGACGGAGAGTCAATACGGCCGTCGAGAAGTCCCGTGATGAACGACAACCTGGCTTTTCGTATTCGCTCACTTAGGGTGGGTAGCCCGAGTAGTAAACACCTAGTCCGGTAATCGAGCCTTTGGTTCCATGAGCGAAGTGCAAATCGTGAAATTTTGCGCTGGATTGATTCCAATCGAGCTAACGGACGCGCTGCAGTTGGCCACCATACGATATTTGCATATTCCATCAACGACCGGATAAGTGAGCAATAGAGCGCCTTGGTGCAAGGTATATCGTTAAGCTCGCGAGTCATATTGATAACTAGTCCTAGCATTCTATTGCTGGTGGCTACTACGTGATCCAGCTGATCCTTAAATGATAGTTTTGTATCGAGCAAAACACCTAGATCCTTAACACATAGTTTTCGCACCAAGGACTGTCCATCAAGCGCATATTCATACAATGATGGGCAGCGAGAACGACTGAAAGTGATGACTTCACATTTATGTGTGCATAGGGATAAAGCATTACGGTTGCACCAACACTGGAACTCATGCAAGGAAGTTTGCAGTCGGGCGTGGTCTTCTGGTTCACGAATAACACGAAAATTTTTCGCGTCATCTGCGTACAGTAGATGATTATCAGCCGGAAGGATCAATGTCGCGTCGTTGATGAAAAGAAGGAACAGCAAAGGACCCAGGTTGCTGCCCTGCGGGACTCCAGAAGATGCATGCACTGGACCTGACATGTACGGGCCTAACTTCACAGAATATTGACGATCTGTAAGGTACGATCTAAGCCACATTATCATAGAGTTTGGGAGACCAAGTATGTCGAGTTTCGCTAGCAAGATGGAGTGCAATACACTGTCGAATGCTGCCTTGATATCCGTATAAATAGCATCTAGTTGTAAACCGTTATCGATAGATTTATGGCATTTGCTAACAAATTCTAGTAGATTAGTCGTTGTAGATCGCCTGGGTACAAAACCATGTTGATTCACACTAATATAGTTACAGGCCGAGGCCAACAATGGCTCGTAGATTAGCATTTCGAACACCTTTGCACACACGCTGAGTGAGGTTATGCCACGATAGTTTACAGCATCATTCTTACAGCCCTTCTTGTAGATGGGTGTCATCCAGGAAGATTTCCAAGTGGCAGGAAAGGTTCCACATCTCAGGGACTCCTTAAAAATCTTCATCAGCGAGGGAGCAAGCGCAGAAGCACACCACTTTAGGATAACGGCCGGTATACCATCTGGGCCAGGGGTATATGAGGATTTGACACGTTTGATGGCATAGGTGATCGTATCGACAGTGATGACTGGTAGCATAGGGAGCAGTGCACCAACAGGTGTGTTAGAGAGAGCATCGGCCACATCTTCTGAACCAGTAGTTTGAGAAGCGAAGTTGTCCTTGAAGCGCAAGGCAAACAATTTACACATTTCTGGCAGGGTACAGGCACTGCCACCGTCATAACGTATAATGCTTGGTAGCCCAGCAGATTTCCGTTTTTTGTCCATATAACTCCAAAAGCGCCTAGGGTACTTGCTGAGGGAACGTGCAGTTTGTTTCAAATAACTTCGGTGACAGGATCTATTATATCGGCGATAGAGAGAATGAACTCTGTTGTAATAAAGACGTGACGTGCTGTTTCGTTCTGCTCGTTGATCAGAATAGGCTTTTCTTTTTTCTTTTTTTAATACATTTAGTGTGCGATCAGCCCATGGTGGTCCACGACGAGGAATTTTAACAGGAGTGCATTCACATATAGCAGATCTCATGAACTCACAAAAAGCCTCTGTGGCATCGTCAATGGTTGAATAGTCCGAACAGTTAAAAGAATTGTCAAAAAATAAAATCAATCGCTCCAATTTTGGAAGGTCAACACGAGCATAATTCAGCCTTTTATCAGCATCAATGGCTGTAACGATCGTAACTGGGGCTACGTTGTCCAAATCAAAGTCAAGCGGAGGATGGTGTTCGTCGATAGTAGTAAGGGGATATTCACAGACACGTATTGAAGAACATGTAGATGCAGCTGGCCAATTTGCGTAAATTAGGTCAAGTATTCGCCCCGATGAGTTAGTATTGAAGTTAATCTGGTATAGTCCACTCTGATGCAAACCATCAACGAACTGGACACTGCGCGCGGAGCGTGCATGAGGCTCATAGAAATCAAAAGCAGCTCCATTTTCCTCTGACGCCGATGTCCAGGATAACGTAGACTGGTTGAAATCACCAATACAGGGTTTCGAATCATATAATGGACTACTTGATCCACTCGGTGGAATGTTTGAAATGGTAAAGGGATGTTTGCAACGTTGCTATGGAGGTTTGTATGCATATAGGGGAATCTGTCAAACACTTAGGAGAAGTGTGCAAAACAGCTATGGAGTGTTGCATCCAGCTATGGAGCGCTCGAATGTAGCGCTGTAGAAATTTATCCAAAAAAATATTTAAAAGCACCGCGTGATGATTTAAATATTTGGGTGATTAAACACATGTTTTAGGATCATCAGAACGAAATAGTGGTTAATCCGTAATAATATTTACTCGGACTTAATTTTCACTACGTCCTATCCGATTTAACACCCAATTCTACTATTTTTTACATCATCAAAATTTTCATACGTATTTAACAATGATGATTCTTGAGGGTATTGTCAAAGTTTTGCAAGAAATCGTTTGACATAGTTTTTACTATTTTCTGGAATTTCATGCTGGTTCTTAGTTGGTTCTAAATTTAACGCGGGTGATTATAGAAGGGGGTAATTTGATTACTAGGTAGGAGAACTATGATGAACATTATTTAAAAATTCATGTTTAACTATGAGGAAAAATGTTGCCGCAAAGAAGAAATAGTAGAGTAGAGAATGTAACAAAGAATATTGTTTAAATAGCAAATTCAATTTAAAACTTAATTATTATGTTGCATGACAATACCAGAAACATATGTTTAATCACCCCAAACATTTAAATCATCACGCAGTGCTTTTAATTTATTTTTTTTTGATAAATTTCTACAGCGCTACAACCGAGCGCTCCATAGCTGGATGCAAAACTCCATAGCTGTTTTGTACACTTCTCCTAAGCATTTGACATATTCCCCTATATGCATGCAAACCTCCATAGCAACGTTGCAAACATCCCCTAACCATTTCAAACATTCCACCGAGGGGATCAAGTAGTCCATTATATGATTCGAAACCCTGTAAGCATGAACCTGTCTCTCGGACCAAGAGTCTGCACTACTGCATATTAGCAACGAAGTCGATCAATGCACTTATTTTCTCCTCATTCATGCTATGGTTAGGAGGCAGGTAGGCAGCGGCAATAAACAAACGGTGGTCGCATAACTGAATACATACGCAAGTGAGTTCTAACAGTTGCGGTAACGTAGGAAGCACATAAGAGAGAAGAGAAACGTTGCATGCAATTAAAACACCACCCACACGAGAGTGAGAGCTGTTATTGGCCGGGATGCAGCGGTAAACACGATACTCATCTCCTAGAAGGAGAGCGGTGGGAATACAGGGATCAAGCCAAGTTTCAGTGAGTACCAATACATCGTATTCCGTCTCAAGAACCGACAAACGGAACTCATCGGCTTTAGAACGCAGGCTACGCACATTCTGATAGTACACAGTGATACAAGCCGCTCGATCAGTGGGTGCTTGTTGCATAGTGTTAGTAGGCGCTGTGGTGTTGCAATTGAGCGAGCTTATCGTAGAAGGTGAGTGTATTGTGTTTGTTATCGAAGGATTAGCTCGAGCCGTATGCGCAAAATATGGATGCGCTGCTGTAGTGCGGTTACTTCGGAAAAAACTGAACCAGTGTAGTTTGAAGTGTTTTTGAACGTGACGTGGACGGAAGAGTGGGTGAAGGGAGAGTGCAATTCATATCGGTTGGTGATTGTTCGGTTTGTGTTCGTGCGGGTTCATGGATATATGCAGGTGAGTATGGATTATTGTGGGGATTATTGTGTTGGGTACAGTATCGGACATTAAGATAGAACCCTGGTGTTTTCAACGCACCGTGCACTTGTTTTGCCACGTTACTTGTGTTTGTGTGTGTGTGTGTGTGTGTGTGTGTGTGTGTGTGTAGTAGTAGTAGTAGTAGTAGTAGTAGTAGTAGTAGTGGTAGTAGTAGTAGTAGTAGTAGTAGTAGTAGTAGTAGTAGTAGTAGTAGTAGTAGTAGTAGTAGTAGTGTAGTAGTAGAAAGAGAGTGTGCTTTTTAATGTGTATTTGCAAGTGCGCGGGTTTGTGTCTGAAAAACGTAGCTTGCCATGATGTCATATTGCGTTGAAAGTATTCTGATCATGTGTGTTATCATGTGAAACATCGTGCGTTTACACTTGGATAAAAACTCAAGTTTGCATCGACAGCAGCGCTTGTTCCTCGGACGACAACGCAGGTGTGCTGTTTCATGAATGTGAATGCGACACCGGTGCGAAATGGACACGCGCTCAATAGCAATGAACTCGGCATTCCCTCACAGATGTTTCTTCAGTGCACGCCATTGAAAGGCCTTCGTGCATCTCTGCGTTGAACCTTGTGTGCGCATGGAAAACTTGGTGCGTTTGAGCTGGTGCGCAGTTGTTCTTTTCAATGGGCGTTTTGTTTCATGAGCGCGGCAGTATTCTGTACTCGATTTTGAAGGGTAGACGCTTACTCGCGTACTCGTTGATAGTTTTTATCCATGCGATGTTTTCGCTGCTCGACAACGATGTAATTCATCGCGTATAGAAGTAGAACGCAGGCAGAGCACGGGATCAGCCGTGTCCAAGTTTTTAATCAGCGCGTTCTTGACGGTCCGAGCAAGCAATTTTAGTTACAATGGGTCGAGGTAAACATTGTACCGATTATCAGCGCCATATGATAAAGCGAATGGCGGCTGCTGACATTAAGCGCAAAACGATCGAGTTCGTAATGGAATGATCGCGCACTTTTGTGGCAAACGCGCTTCGGTCAACTGAAACGTGCTTAGACAACCGAAACGCGCTTGGACATCCGAAACGCGCAAGTCAACCGGACGTCTTCAGAAGACCACAGTGAAAGAAGACCGTAAAATTGTTATTATATCGAAAAAACACTGATCGCGAGGGCAGTGGTCCTGCTTATTACATCAAAAACCTAACCCAAAACACAAAAAACTACTAACAAAACTATCCGAAACGACCTACTTGTGAAACAAACACACACACCAATACACATTCACACATACATACACACACACACACACACACACACACACACACACACACACACACACACACACACATGCACACACACACACATGAACACACACACACATGCACACACATGCACACACACACACAAACACAAACACACAAACCATAAACCTGTCCCAACGGGTGCATGCTGCGTTGAAAACACTAGGGTCCTATCATTCTGTCCGATACTGTACCCTTGAAAGTCCTTTGTTCTGGGTTTTTAGTGCGACACCTCTTAGTGAAAAGATTCATGCCGCCGCATTTACTACACGTTTTTCCTTTGGCTGGGCATTTCTCGTCTTTGGCGAGATGTCCCATATACCCACAACGATGGCATTGCATTTGATTTGTTTCAGCAAAAATTCTCTTTTTATGAACAGAATATCCATCAATTTTATTAACATCGTCAACTTGATGCTGACTTCCTATGACCGATTTTTCTTGATGAGCAACTGTTTCAAGAATTTTTGCTACACTTAATATTTTATCGAGATTAGCGTCGCCTAGTCTCAATAACTCTCACGCAATGCAGCTGACTGACAGTTTTCAATAATATGATCTCTAATATTTTCTTCTGTCTTGTCGCCATAGCCGCATCTTTCTGCTTGTATGCGTAATTTCACTATAAAAGTGTCAAAATTCTCTCCTGGTTGTTGTTTAATTTGCCGCAATAGGTGTCGTTCATAGGTGGGGTTTTGTCTCGGCAAGAAGAAATTATTTAATTTTGCTACGGCCTCTTCGTAGCTATTCATATTGGGAGTATATTGTTCAATATTTGAAAGAGGTCCTCGTTTCTCAATGCTTGGTAGTTCTGGCAGAGTTTCATAAATTTGTTGGACCTTTGGTCCCACAAAATGCAATAGTAGGTCTTTCTTCCACACCTCATCATCAATTCGAGATGCTCGAAGCATGATTTCGAAAGATTTAATCCATTTTTTCCACTCATTTCCAAGGTTTTCTCGGTGACCCTCATAATTAAACGGTTGAGGCGTCAGCCCTGGGAAACGAAATAGATCTGTAAAAATAATACAACAGAATTTAGTCATTCAGAAGAAATCAGACGTGTGCGTCTGTGAAATTCATGTAAATAGTCAAAATACATTAGGATTGTGTTTATTCACACATCCAAACATGCAGCTCTGCATTATGCATTATGAGTTTGACAACACTGCATCACACTAACACTGGTGCAATAACATAATACTTATTGTAGAACACTCGATCTTTCAATCATCTTATTATTATTATTATTTTTTTTAATTTTTTTTTATTATTATTCAGCGTTTAAGCAATTTTCAGGAAAAATCCCATCACGCACATTTGATTGATTTGCTTTTTTTTATAATTCACATGTCTTTCCGTTTTTCTGCGTTTCATCCTCCATTTTGACAAAGACGCGCACTCATACATAAGCCATCCTTGCATGTATTAATACTCGACTTTGTGCCAAACACTCACATATGGATTCCGCATTGAAGCAATACCTGTTCCAACATGTTTTCCGAGTTCTGCATTCAAGCAAACAAAGGAACAATACTCATTCTTTGTTACACATAGATTCGGCGTTTAAGCGAAACTTGTTTCAACACGTTTACCGTATTCTGCATTAAAGCAAATTAACAAGGGAGCAATGTTCATTTTTTTAACCACACTTTTCACTTGGATAGTCCTGCATTTAAGCAAATTTTCAATTGGCTTCATTTTTCATCAGCTTTTACGCAAGGCCGAATTGAATCGGGGTTCACTGCATTTAAGCAAATTGCAATACAAATGTACTTTCAATCACATTTTCCTTCTTTCACATTTCCGGAGTAACAAAACGAAGTAAGCTTACCAATTGTATTCATTGTATCTTGCCGTCTGATTTTGTTCCACTGCTAGTTCTCTTTGTTTTAGTGATGCGCGTTGCGTTCCGAACCTGCCAGGTGCGATCCGTTCCAGCATGCAAGCATCCGGACCGCGATCCTTATTTTTAACCCAAGCAGGTTCAAACTGAACCTGTTGCTCCCACCGTTCTTTGCGATCCGACCTGAACCGACTGTTATCAACGATCTTATCGATCCGATCTGAACCGGCTGCTCTCAGCGTTCTCGGCTATTTATGCTGGGCCGGTTGCTCTCAGTGCTTATTGCGATCCGGCCTAGAACGCAAGACATTCTACTCTCTTTGTATTGATGAGCCGGTTTGCCGGTTCAATTTAAACCTGTTTCTCGCAGCGTTCTTTTCGATCCAGTCTGGAACGCACGATCATCTGCTCTCTTTCATACGATGGGCCGATTTGGTACGTACAAAGAAAGCAGGTAAAGTCTGAACCTGTTTCTCTCAGCGTTCTTTTCGTTCCGGTAAAGAACGGCGTTCTCTTCGATTTTGCTTCTTTCTAGTATGGACACACACACACACACATTCTGTCTATATGAGTGATAACAGCGCAAGCCATACTCTCTCAGTCAAAGAGATAACGGTACAACACCTGAACCGTGAAGCCAGAGAAGGATAGAGATTTGTGATTGGTGGGAAGCTAATCGCCAAAATTTAAAGAGACAATCCTGCACTAGCGGTAAGCGCAATGAATGAAATGTTTCTCTTCTGCCATATGGATGTTATCAGTATAGGTGCGTTATTTGGACTGCATTGTGGTAGTCGATGAATTGCTATGTGTCTGGTGCTAAGCTGCTTCGATGCGCATGCATTTCCAATGAACTAGGTCGAATTTTTACCTGAAATCGTCTTTGTGCAACTAAATATTGAGGGTGCATGACACGTTTAGCCTTCCGCAATAATTTCTTTAACGCCATTTATCGCCCCATGAAACAGCGCTATTCATATGGACAATTAAAGTGCACTGCCGGGCACTTTCACACCGGTAGTTCACCGTACATCCGTACATACGAAATTTAAAAATCCGATTAAACTTATAAGCTTTTTGATTTTGCATCAAAATTTCATATGCGTTGCAACAAATTTCTGATTTACTTCTTTATTTAGAAGTATAAAAAGGGAATAATGATTAACTTTAGTAAAAACAAAAACAACAAAATTTAAGTTAAGCGTTTATATTTTAGTAGAATAATAGTTTTACACATTCAGTAAACTATTATTTAGCTTTGTTTAATTGAAACTGTGTGAGTACTGCACAAAAAATATATTACACAATATTCAATGACTACTTTCAAGTTCACCATATATAAAGTGAGCAACTGAAAAAAGCGTAACCATCGCCGGTCATCTTGAACCTGCGTTCCGCGTTCCGTTCTTTTTCTCCAGATTGGCAGGTTCGTTCCGTTCCTCAATTTTCGGAACTATTCCCATCACTACTTTGTTTATTTTTACTCGTCGCCAAATGTAGTATCGTGATAAAACACGTCTTGACTCCTCTTAGTTCCACATGCGATTGCTCTTTTTACCGTAGCAATAGACGATGCGCAATCTCAGATTGCGCATATATTTATCTGTCTAACGGATCGGTTTGATATATTTATCTGTCAAAAAATATTTATATATCTCGGACATATAATCTTGAAAATGTATGCGCAATCTTGGCGCAATCCAAGGTGGATTTAAAAATATCAGGTGGTGGACTCTAGTGCATTTTGACAATTCGTCACTTGACGTAAGGTCCCCAGGATTCAAACTTTGTTTATATGTATTAAATTTGATCATATAATTTATCTACCCCATTTTTTTATTAAACATTCTTTAAAAATATATTTTGGACTTCGCAAGTTCTTATTTAACATTAAAACATGGATTAAAGTGTGTTATTTTATGTTATTCCGTGAATTTATTCTATAATTCATTGTGTTTTCGACATTTTTGATGATAAAAATTAAGAAAGCATTATTTTTTTTCAATTTTCACATTAATTCCTCATTATCTACGAGCCGCATGGACAATTTACGTGAGATTAGAACTCTTACTCACATGATTTTAAATTTCGTGCATAAACAAATCATCAAATCTTTTGTTAATATGTCTCATTTTTTCGATAAAATCAATAGACACACAAAAATGCACATAATAACAAAGAAATCTGTTCTATTTGCTAAGCTTTGTGTGCGGAAACCAATGGTTAACGGTTCTAAAATGATAATAAAGTCCAAGGATAATGTATTTAGAAGGTTGATTTTTATCTCTTTTATTGGGCGACATTGTGGAAGACATCTGTCACTCTCTGCATACAAATGTCATTACCCCGCACCGGCCCTCCACAATTTTTATACCGGAGCCCCCGGAACAGTTATGTCAAGTCGACAAATGTCATTTTGCTCTGAACAACTTCACCTTGTCATTTATAACACCTTGAGTAAAGTCCCTCAACTATGCACCAGCAGCACCAGTGTCAAAATTCAGGCTCACCCGAGTGTCATCTGAGCCCTCACTGTGAGTGTGGAGTGAGTGTGGAAAAACAGTCCAAATTGACATTCATAACGAAGGGCGGGGGAGCGCTTGCTGTCAAAAATGTGGGTGAAAGAAGCCCTATTTGACTGTGGATCGTTTGGCTAAAAAAAAGTAGGTGATATTGTCCCCCACACTTGTGTACCATTTCATTTCGTGTTGTTGTTGTGTATTGGTATTCCACCGTGTGCTCCCGTTGTGTGCCATTGCGTGTTGTGTGTATTCGTATGCCATCGTGTACTCTCGTACTCTTTTGATACTTGGCCTGTGTGAGAGAAGAGAGAGAGAGGTTAGACTTTTTTTAATTAAACTTACCGTGGCGCTGCTGGTATTCGATTCATCGACGACATCAAGTAGGGCCTTTCGCTACAGTCGGCGTTCTCATTTATCTATTGGTCTGGATCGAATACGAGTGTGTTACATTGCTACATATAGAAATTAATATTGTGTTTACCACTTTCATGATGCGATGGTAATGTTTCATTATTGTTCATAGATATGGAAAACAAAAACAAAAACGTAAGCATCGTAGACGAAAATGGGAATCCTGGTAAGCGGCCCTTAAGCATGCTAAGAAATTTTGAAAAAGAAGAAGAAACAACACTTGGTATGTATTTAAATGTTATAGTTCGATTTTCACCATTCTTAAACTTTGTAATTAATTTGCGTTATGTTGCTTCGATGTTGCTTTTATACAGATTCTGGAAACGCTAAAAAGCAGCAAAAAGAGCAACCATCTGGGACAATGAAGAATTATATTGTTTTTCCAAATGGACAAAAACTAGAAATTCGTGGCACTATTTGTGGTGAGTGTAATGGAGAATTCGTTCTTACGTTCATGAGTAATTTTATCGTTTCCATGCAGGTGCTGTCAATCTGGATCAAACTGTATGTGCGAAACCATTAGATGCTAATCCGAGTGAGTTATTTCAAGATCCTTTATGTTACTTCGTTATTAACAGTACTTTTTTTTTCTTACAGGCTCCACACAAACACAGCAAACTATTTTTTTAAAAACTGCTGGAGCTACTCCATGTGAGATTCATGAACACCCTTCCCTCAACCTTTTGAAATAATCGTTATCTTTTTCGCAGGTACTAGCAAACCTGTACAACAGCCATTAGATGTTAAAAAGACTGCTGGAAAGCCACATCCCGTTACACATACACAGCAAACTATTTTTTTAAAGACTGCTGGAGCTACTCCAAGTGAGATTCATGAACACCCTTCCCTCAACCTTTTTAATAATCGTTATCTTTTTTGCAGGTACTAGCAAACCTGTACAACAGCCATTAGATGTTAAAAAGTCTGCTGGAAAGCCACATCCCGTTACACAAACACAGCAAACTATTTTTTTAAAGACTGCCGGAGCTACTCCAAGTGAGATTCATGAACACCCTTCCCTCAACCTTTTTAATAATCGTTATCTTTTTTGCAGGTACTAGCAAACCTGTACAACAGCCATTAGATGTTAAAAAGTCTGCTGGAAAACCAGGTCCCGTCACACAAACACAGCAAACTATTTTTTCAAAGACTGCTGGAGCTACGCCGAGTAAGTTTTATTTTAACCAATTTCGTACGCTTTGTAATTGGGGGGGGGGGGTAAGCAAATTGAAACATGTTTTAATTATAATTGTGGTAATCTATCTCATTTTACAGGTCCGAGCAAACCGAGTCTGCAAGAACAACCGATGGTTAATACCGAACTATCTGGTGGTTTGCTTGGTGAGTGAAAAAGAATTAAAATTTAGTTCATAGACCTAATCAACTTGTTGTACAGCAGCCAATACAACTTATTATGAGCAAACATATTCAGAGCGTAGAAACAAAAAACCAAATAAGGCATGTGTTAAATATATTTGTTTTATTTTTAATATTTGGTTTGTTCTTCCATCTTTATTTCAGATCCCGACGATACTCCATTCTTAATCACCAAGAACATATTACGACAGCTTATTCGTGGTACTTATATGGGTCCGAAGGGTGACTTGAATATATGGTAATTTGTTTTTTATTTGTGATTTTAGATGAAGTTACTAGCGTACTCCAGGAACAAAGGGATAGTTTCATGGAACCAATGTTTCGACGCATGGCCGGAATGGAAGCGACTTTTGCTTCACTGTATAATCAAATCTCGTCACAGACCAATCAAACGAATGTTGATCCAAAAGTGTTGGAAAATTTCGAGTTTGATACCATCGACAGTGGCGAAGCATTGACTGAACTTGACGAGCGACTTAAAAACGATGATCAGTATAAAAATACGTTTGTTGCATGGGTTCAAAGGTACATTAACGTTCCAATAAGTACAAAAAGGATGTCGAAACTGCTCAAAGCGTTATTTACACCCAAATTTCTTTGCCTTCTGACATGGAGTGGAAGAGGAAAAAGAGCAATGTACACTCTGTCAAATTATAAAGGAATAATAGACTTGTTTAAAACTGTAGGAAGTACTGAACTTTCCAAAGTAGGGGACCGTGAAGTTGCAGATTTCTTCATCCTTAAATTGAGATACGCTACATACTATCTAAGCCGGCAGGAATGCAACCAAACAAATCGTTGAGGAATCTTTATGTTTAATTGAGGTTTAAAAGCCTTTGACTTTACACTTCATTGAATTTCGCCTCTTAATTCATGTGATATCTTAGAACTCTTATATATACAATACAATGCAGTACAAAATAAATGAAATCGATGTTTTGTTAACAAGTTATAATAGTTTTTATTATTCACTCATCAAGTTATTTTGTATTAGTCATTGAGTGTATTTAATAATGGAAATAATACCATATTTCCATCAGCTTCTTTGATAGTTCTAGCAAATTTAAGTTTGACATCGGAGCATTCTAATAAAACCTCGTCATTTTTCAAATCATCTTTATAAACAGAGTATATATGTAGCTTTGTGGAAGAAATGTGCTCGTCAAAATATTCGAAAATACGGGAAAACATTTTTCCAACTATCATCAACTTATCCTGCTCTTGTCTTACTGAAACAAATTTTAAAATTACGTTTTTGTTGGTCATAAACAAATCGTTGACATCATCATTTCGCAGCTTTAAATTTTTCCTCACATTCATAGTAATAGTTTGCCCTCTTTGCGTATAAAACGGCTGACGAAATGGTTGATCGTTTTGTTGAGCTCCTGTAAAATTTTCAAATTCCGATATTCTACGAATTGCCTGTTCTAAACATCTATAGTTAGTTCTAATGAGCCTGTTTTTTATATTTCCTAGCTTGCGTTCATATGCATATGTTGAGTGATAGTCCAGAGGACCAAACCGCTCTACTTCTTCTTCGAGGTGGATTAGACTATGTACATTGGACGTAACAGCTTTTTTATGATATACATCGGCAAATGTTTCTACAAAAGTTTTTAGCATAGTACCAGCAGCTTTCCAGTGTTCTTTATGTTCGGTTGATGAAAATATCGTTATAGCACAGAAATAAAGCATAAAATGCTTATATTCCTGCTCACTCAACAATCCTTCCAATACTACGGGAGCCACGTAATGGAGAAACGTTTTGCAATCTGATCCTTTCCAATATGCTAGGTCGTCAATCGGGCGCATTTTTTGGTTCGTTTCAAAGGGGAGTTTTTGTTTTAGGAGTCTTTGTTTAAATTCTTCACGTTGCTGGCGATTCCATCTTTTCCATTCTTTTAACACTCCCATGTACCAAATGTGAAGTAGTTTTTTTGTAAGACCAATGTCTATTTGATGGAGACGATCAACAACAATCATATCCAGAATGATGTCAAATTCGTCCAAATCAATCAACGGCGTAGACCCCGTACAATGCAGAATATAATCTCCATCTAAAAATCCTTTGTGAGTGCGCTTTGCCGCAGACGTATCCAAAAAGACCATTCGTTGTGACACCGATTCTCCTTCACAGCAACATTTTAAACAGGAGTGTCTTCCAGTATGACCTTGGACACCTGCAAAGAAACAACATTTAGAAAATTTTACCTGTCATAAATGCTTATATTTTACCTTTAATGAAAGCTCGTGCTGGTGTATCTGCGATGATGGCTCGTAATTTTAACGTGATGGCATTTTCTCCCACCATCAGTCCAGTGCTCGATAATAAATTTATCTCATCGACTAGCTGCCGCAGATAAAGCTCATTACTTTCCGGTTTTGTTGGTCCGCAATAGATAGCCACGATCATCACTGGCCAATCCGGCTGGTCAACAATCTTCAACAAAATTGGCCAGAACTGTGTTTTAGATCGCGTATGAAGAGGAAGGCCATCGATGTTAAGATCGTACTGAAGCGTCTGTGGCACTGCAGTATGTTTTCTTTTAAAAGAGAAGGTTATTTAAATTATTACTTAGTATTCTCACATCAGCTTTTCGAGAGCCTTCTAAACAAATGCATATATTCGTATTCATAAGCAATGTAGATTTACTTACCGCATTTCACTTGTCAAGCAGTGGCGTATTCCATTATACCAAAATTTGCCATTTCCTAAGGACGAAAGGATAGCAGGATTTCGTCGTGTCCGCAGCAATGTCCTTGGATCTTTAGGCACACGGAGATCTGTGTTGGCTCGAAGATATTTTAACAAACTTTTTAAAGATGCGTGCGATTCTGATCGAGCTAGCGCCCAATACCGTAAGCCCTCTTCGCTTGTCATTTTGGTGTAGTCAGGATCGTTTTCATCGTCCTCAGATGCTATGTCCTGATCGTCGTCCATCGATGCTTCATCTTCCGATTCACTTAGGTTCAGTTCCAAATCCTGAGTTTCTTGAAAAAGCATGAGTTCGGGATCAACTGATGATTCCATATCGGTATTCTCGCCATCGAACAGCTCCGGTGAAGTCGACGCTGCTACAAAGCCAACAAGAAATGCTAATTATAGAACTGTAAACTTAATAGCTGTTACATTAGAATACTTACCTTGTAGTTCTGATGGCGATACCACATTCACAATATCTTCCACCGATTCTTTATACTGCTTTAACAGTTTTGCGGCTCTTCGGTATAAAACGCCAGACTTACGCAGAGCCTGCAAATGGCGATTTTTGCCACACAATTTGTTTATAACCGAGAGTTTTTTCTCATTTGAGTCCATTTTCATAAAGAAAACTAACTTAAATATCAACACAAATGCGTACAAGGTTGCTAAAATGCTGCGAAAGACGCCACGAAGCTGCGAACCACAAACATGCAAAAGACGCTACGAAAAATGTTTTGATTTTTTCCTTCTTCTCTTCCAAACATATTCTCCCTCTTCCTTTGCTGCCAAGTTTCTCAGTAGCGTCACCTATCGGACTTTGCACAAAGCTCTGAAAAGTGTATGATTTTGTTGGATTTCGACACTGTTTCAGACAGAAAGGCTCACAAATCTGTGTTTTGACAGCTTCGGTGCTGCTGGTGTGGCGACCCCCCAAAGGCCCTTATCCACCACCTGATATTTTTAATCCACCTTGGGCGCAATCTGAAATTGTATGGAAATGACGTTTGTAGCAAGGTGTTATAAGGTTAAGGTGACAAGGTTAAGTTGTTTAGAGCAAAATGACATTTCTCGACTTGACATTTCTCTTCCGGGGGCTCCGGTATAAAAATCGGGGAGGGCTGGTGAGGGGTAATGAAATTTGTATGCAGAGATTGACAGATGTCCCCCACAATGTCGCCCAGCAAAATCGATAAAAATCAACCTTCTAAATATATTATCCTTGGTTTGTAGCAGGGTGTTATAAATGACAAGGTTAAGTTGTTCAGAGCAAAATGACATTTCTCGACTTGACATTTCTCTTCCGGGGGCTCCGGTATAAAAATCGGGGAGGGCTGGTGCGGGGTAATGAAATTTGTATGCAGAGATTGACAGATGTCCCCCACAATGTCGCCCAGCAAAATCGATAAAAATCAACCTTCTAAATATATTATCCTTGGTTTGTAGCTTAGGGTTGGCTACGCGAAATGACATATGTTTTGATAAAACGAATATATGCGCAATCTGAGATTGCGCATCGTGTATTAATACCAATTGGGTATAGGGACTAGGTGGGCTTATAGGTTTGGCGGGAAGGCCATATTGGACGAACGAATGACAGGAGGGGATTCGATTGTGATACGTAGTTTTTCACCCAAACTACGACACATCAACCAAAACAGCCATTGGAATTCACACGCATAAATCAACAAATGATCGAATCCCCTCCTGTCATTTCGTTTTCATTTTTCTACAGCACGACTGTCAAATTGTTCGGGATAAGCCCACCTGTATAATAAACCCACTTTGATTAATACGGTTATTGTTTATCCATCTGTCATCTGTCAAGCAACATAACAAGGTTTATATATACAACGTATCTATAAGGTTGCTATACTACAGAACACAATACGACGACTATAGAAACCATACCACCATTATAGGTACATCGAAGCAATCACAAAAATATGTATTTTTTCGTAAATTTGATGTGTTTCATGGTAAAAATGGTTATGATGGTTGCGAAGATAAAACATATTCCAACTGTTATGTGTTGAAATATTCAGAAATTGTCGTTCCTGACACTTTAAATCCATTAAAATACATCTGTACCACCACAAATTGCACCACTATTGGTACATTTACCCTAAGTGATTTGGGTTATCCTGGGCCCATAACCTAAAAGCAGAGCGAAGGAAAATGTGATATGCGGAGCAAAGTAAATACACGTGCGTTCGGTTCAGTTAACAAAAGCAAAGAAAAATATATTTCGTCAGATTGACATATTGGTGTATGGTGTCATTTGCTGTGCAGGGTTCTTCGGTGTACAACTACGTCCTTCTATGTTTGTCCGTTAACACATACCACCAAAGTGGGTATAGAGACTAGGTGGGCTTATAGGTTTGGCGGGAAGGCCATATTGTACGAACGAATGACAGGAGGGGATTCGATTGTGATACGTAGTTTTTCACCCAAACTACGACACATCAACCAAAATAGCCATTGGAATTCACACGCATGCATCAACAAATGATCGAATCCCCTCCTGTCATTTCGTTTTAATTTTTCTACAGTACGGCTGTCAATTTGTTCGGGATAAGCCCACCTGTATAATAAACCCACTTTGCATACCACGGTGTGTATGGGGAATAGCGTATGACAGCTCCAGTGATGCCAGAAGTGTAGCTTATAACACAAACCGTTATGGTAATTCTATTCTAACCTACCAAGAAATTAACAGTGTAGAAAAGTGGGAGAAAAAGCTTAATTGTATTAAGCGATAAACTCGTGGCTGCCCCCGTACCGTTGCCCGGCACACGGATTCCTACCGGATGCTTCCTCCAGACGCAGCTTCCCGCCCTTCAGTAGATGATCAGTCTCGCATTCCTCCCTCTCGTCGTCCAGGTCGAACGATTCGAAACTAAAGTTGGGAACGTAGCTGTACTTGGAGCATATATTATGACGTCTCCTAGGCATCAAAGGATAAGGAAAGGATGCACACCATTACGCATAATGTATCTAAATGATAGAAACAATGTTTTAATGAAATAAGCAATTTCTATTCAGCTTCGTAGACGATGTTTAAAACTAATATTATTATTTTATTTTATTTTAGCTGCGCAACCCAATAGGAAAAAATGGTTTGCATATGATGCAATGAGTTTCATGTCGGTGACCAACGAATGTGGAACTACAGTAGATACGTTGGTATGTATATAAAATCAATCTTTTTGGTATTTATTTTAAAAAAGAAGGCAGAACTAAAAAAGAAATGAGAGCTTTTTCATAGGTTAACGGATACGCTGAATCGTTCTAGATATGCACATACTTTTACACTTACATTTCACGGTGTGATGTTATCCTTTCTCCCTCTCCATTCAGCGTCGGATAGGTCTAAGCAGTCGGATAGGTAGTATTTGCTACGGGTAAACGATCCGAATGAGGCTATGTCCGAAATCACGACGGGTATGTTCTTAAGGCGAGAAATCGTTTATCTTATTGGTATACACTTGCTGTATGTTTTGAATTTATATATTTATTTTATTACTCAAGTAGTGACAGTCCAGCTGGTTTGCTTTACATATTCATAGAGTGAATTCATTTCGTGAATAATCCATAAAATCATTACGTTTAATATTATGATACAGACAAAAAACTATTTGCTAGATACATTTTTATATCATTTAGTCGGTCACTATGTCTTACTCTTATACTTCTTAAATTTGTGAGCTGATTGTCTGCATCCGGTCTAGTAAATACTAAATTATCACTAGTCCTAATTGATGCTTCTCTTCGGATGAAGTTATGCAGGTAAACTGCCGCTAGCGTTACTTTGCTGGCTATGCCAGGTTCCAACTCAATAGCCTTTCTTAATACCCTAAATCTTGCGCTAAGAATCCCTAATGCTCTTTCTCCAACGCGACGAGCTCTGGAATGCCGTTCGTTAAATTTCCGCTGAGTATGATTGTGTCGTTCTGGGTCGCCTCCAAAAGGTCTTATACAATAATCTGTGAAAGCAAACGCACCTTCACCGAGTAACATAAAAGGCACACTTACATGTTCTCCTTCTCGTATTGGTCGCGGTTCAGGTATATGTAGCATTCTTTTTTCTAAGAGCTCATATAGCCGAGAATGCTTTAACGCTCCACTATCCGAAATTCTTCCCTTTGCACCAACATCGGCAAACAAAAAATTACCGTTGGCATCAACAACGACAAGAAGCATACAGGGGATTATATAGACATGTTCAGCGAGTTGTAGATTCGTTCAGGCATATAATAGACTCTTTCAGCGAGATATAGAATTGTTCGGAAGTAGGTGTAGACATGTTCGGTTATACTGTAGAGCTGTCATTTGTTTTGTTTACACAGTGTGCCGCAGGGTTCAATTTTTCATTCTTAAAAGTCCTAAAAGTAGCTAATAATCATTCTCCAAGCTGTTTAATACATAAATTAGTTGAAAAAAGCATATTTTTTTGAAAACCGTTTGTTTACCTTCTGATGAGAATGATCCAACTTGCAGTCCAAGGGGTACGAAAGTGAGTGAAAGGAATATATACAGAGGAGATCTTCAATAAACAAATAGACCAACACGCAAGACTCATTGCATCGTTCGAGTTCGGCTATTCAGGACCCACAAACGGCCAACGAGTCGTCACCCTCGTCACCAGCCAACAATGAGCAAACCGCTGTCCCTGAGCCACCTTTGCCCGCAATTACGCCTCACCAATAGGCTGGAAAAACGAGGAAGCGTCGGGTAGAGGCCAATTGGACGTATAATGAAGAAGTCCTTCAGACCCTAAAAACAGTTTCAACAGTATCACAAACTCTGTTGAATTCAATTAATGATGAGGGCAGTGAGGAAATGCGTTTCTTTGCCAGTGCTGCCAAAGAAATTGAATCATGGTCTCCAAAGAGGCGTAAGGTAATAGTAGCACCGACAAACCGACGTGAGAGCGTTTCTACATATACCGAGACTGCAGCTGAGAGATGGCTGTGAGAGAATTGACAACCGGTTTCTCACGCCGGTGTGTGTAGAAGCTCCGGAAAGCGCCGAGATGAGACTTTTAAAATTATGTTCAAAAAATCTATTTGAATCGCTAAAATGAAGTAAAAAAAAATTCTTTTACTTTTTAGTAATATTTCCACGATTATTACACTGCAAAAATGCAAACTATAATTGATCGTTCGCCATAAACTGCGAATTAAATTTTTTCTCAGCTCCATCGTTCTTTGCATGCTGAGGAGATTTCTCTCACCGAAAATGCAGTCACTCGCTGTCAAAGCATGCTGTCAGCTTTTTTCTCAGCTGCAGTCTCGGTGTATGTAGAAACGCTCTGACACTTCGAACAAAATGAGCTTCAAAAGTTGTCTCCTCCTTCAAATGAAAATACGTTAAACACTAGCGCCATCTCTATAATGATTCGCTTACTACACTGACACAGACGAGAAACTGCTGAACTTCTTTTTTGTTTTTCTTTAAATTCCAATGCGCATTGTTTAATTTACTTCTCACATCTTTTGCATTGATTTGGAAACTTATAAAAAGATTTTCCCAGGTGTTTTGTCCAATAATTCTCACAAAATGTTGCCTGACACTTCCTTCGCAATTTATTCGCAATGTATTTAGAAAAGTTGTTTACATCGAAGCAGGTGATAGTAGCCCGTGATAGTACGCAATCGGTGATAGTAACCCATATTGGTACAGTATCAGACAGAATGATAGGACCCTAGTGTTTTCAACGCAGCATGCACCCGTTGGGACAGGTTTATGTGTGGTTTATGTGTTTGTGTGTGTGTGTGTGTGTGTGTGTGTGTGTGTGTGTGTGTGTGTGTGTGTGTGTGTGTGTGTGTGTGTGTGTGTGTGTGTGTGTGTGTGTGTGTGTGTGTGTGTGTGTGTGTGTGTGTGTGTGTGTGTGTGTGTGTGTGTGTATGTGTGTGTGTGTGTGTGTTCATGTGTGTGTGTGTGCATGTGTGTGTGTGCATGTGTGTGTATGTATGTGTGAATGTGTATTGGTGTGTGTGTTTGTTTCACAAGTAGGTCGTTTCGGATAGTTTTGTAAGTAGTTTTTTGTGTTTTGGGTTAGGTTTTTGATGTAATAAGCAGGACCACTGCCCTCGCGATCAGTGTTTTTTCGATATAATAACAATTTTACGGTCTTCTTTCACTGTGGTCTTCTGAAGACGTCCGGTTGACTTGCGCGTTTCGGTTGTCCAAGCGCGTTTCGTTTGTCTAAGCACGTTTCAGTTGACCGAAGCGCGTTTGCCACAAAAGTGCGCGATCGTTCCATTACGACCTCGATCGTTTTGCGCTTAATGTCAGCAGCCGCCATTCGCTTTATCATATGGCGCTGATAATCGGTACAATGTTTACCTCGACCCATTGTTATTAACATTGCTTGCTTGGACCGTCAAGAAAGGGGTGGTTAAAAACTTGGACACGGCTGATCCCGTGCTCTGCCTGCATTCTACTTCTATACACGATGAATTACATCGTTGTCGAGCAGCGAAAACATCGCATGGATAAAAACTATCAACGAGTACGCGAGTAAGCGTCTTCCCTTCAAAATCGAGAACAGAATACTGCCGCGCTCATGAAACAAAACGCCCATTGAAAAGAATAACTGCGCACCAGCTCAATGCACGCACCAAGTTTTCCATGCGCCCACAAGGTTCAACGCAGAGATGCACGAAGGCCTTTCAATGGCGTGCACTGAAGAAACACCTGTGAGGGAATGCCGAGTTCATTGCTATTGAGCGCGTGTCCATTTCGCACCGGTGTCGCATTCACATTCATGAAACAGCACACCTGCGTTGTCGTCCGAGGAACAAGCGCTGCTGTCGATGCAAACTTGAGTTTTTATCCAAGTGTAAACGCACGATGTTTCACATGATAACACACATTATCAGAATACTTTCAACGCAATATGACAACATGGCAAGCAACGTTTTTCAGACACAAACCCGGGCACTTGCAAATACACATTAAAAAGCATACTCTCTTTCTACTACTACTACTACTACTACTACTACTACTACTACTACTACTACTACTACTACTACTACTAATAATAATAATAATAATAATAATAATAATACTACTACTACTACACACACACACACACACACACACACACACACATACATACATACACACACACAAACACAAGTAACGTGGCAAAACAAGAGCACGGTGCGTTGAAAACACCAGGGTTCTATCTTAATGTCCGATACTGTACCAAGAAATATCGACGAGAGGCAACAGAAGCTGGAAATAGAGAGTACAAACATGACACAGTGAAACATATTGATAACAATACCACGGAATACGTCTTCCATCTCACGCCATATGATAACAGCAGCGAAATGTGTTGTAAAATAGGTGGTATCCCTATAAACGCTATGAACGATTCGGGATCAAAATACAACTTAATCAGCCAAATTGTCTGGGAGCAACTAAAGTCCCAACATGTTGTTGTATCAAATCAACACCGTGATGCCACAATTACACTCAAGGCATATGGCGGACAGGTACTGCCGCTCGTAGGTGTGTTTACTGCTACAGTCACTTTAGGCTCAGCAGAAACTACTGCCGATTTCCATGTTGTGAAGGGTGATGGCAAAACTTTAATTGGGCGTGATACGGCTACTCTCATGGGAGCGTTGAAAATTACCGTTCCTGTAAATACGGTTGACAACGAAAACCATAAACTGTCGACCTTGAAGAATGTTGTGGTAGATATACCAATAAAATCAGGTTCAGTAGCTGTCGCTCAGCCATACCGTCGAATACCGGTTGCCCTGGAAAAGCTAGTCGATAAAAGCTGGATGAACTACTGATTCAGGGAGTTATCGAGCAAGTAAATGAGCCATCTAAGTGGGTATCACCTGTAGTAGTTGTCCCTAAAGGAAACAACGATGTTCGCATATGTGTAGATATGCGGCGCGCTAACGAGGCGGTTGAGAGAGAAAATCATCCACTACCTACTTTTGAGGACTTCTTACCACATATAGCTAAGGCAAAGGTATTTTCCCGTCTGGACATTAAAAATGCTTTCCACCAGGTTAGTGCAAACGAAGGTTGATTAAGGATTGATTGCGATTTAAATTCTTTTGTTAACCTAATCTATTTGAATTACGTTGCTTATAACTCAATCGAAATATATTATATCAGAAACTAATCCTAATGAGTTTCATTTTAGGTAAAAATTTCAAAACAATCTCGGGGGATTACTACGTTCATCACACGTAGAGGGTTGTTCCGTTACACCAGACTTATGTTTGGGATAAACTGTGCACCAGAGCTGTTCCAGAAAACTATGGAACAAATTCTTACAGGCTGTGAAGGATGCTTGAATTACATCGATGACATTATTGTATACGGATCGCATAGAGATGAACATGACAAAAGACTGACAAAGGTTCTCTAAAGGCTCAAAGAGTGGAACGTGGTGCTCAATGCAGATAAATGCGTTTACGGGGTATCAGAAATGAGAATTTTAGGGCATGTTATATCTGCAGAAGGAGTAAAAAAGACAAAGATGAACGAAATGCGATACGAAACTTCAGGGCACCAAAATTAGCAGAAGATGTTCGAAGTTTTTTAGATTTAGTAAATTATGTAGGAAAATGTATCCCTGATATGGCAACCATTACACATCCATTACGACAACTAACAGTTGAAAAGGAAAAATTTGTATGGAAATCAGAGCATCATTCAGCGTTTGAGAAACTCAAATCGTTTATGATAAGCCCATCAACACTAGGTTTTTTTGATATTGGAGATAGAACACAGTTAATTGCTGACGCAAGTCCTGTTGGGTTAGGAGCGGTATTAATACAGATAAATTCAAAGGGAAATCCGAGAGTAATTGCATACGCAAGCAAAAGTCTATCTAATACAGAAAAACGCTATGCACAAATTGAAAAAGAGGCCCTAGCGCTTGTCTGGGCAGTAGAACGCTTCCATTTTTATCTATATGGTCGTCAATTTGAACTTACACCTGTTCTCACTTTCCTCTGAATCGTTATCCGGTTGCTATGGATCGCAATCCATGAGAATGGATCGCAATCAACTACGTCTGAATCGTTTTCAGCTACGTTTGGATCGTTTTCAGCTACGTTTGGATCGCTCTCAGCTACCTTTGGATTTTGCGGTAGCTCGCGCAAATTTTGTTGCGGCGCATAGTTTATTTAGTGACCGCTTAGCGTACCTCACGATTCACATCATAACAGACGATATGAAAAGCAACAATTTCATATTGTTCTATGTTTGAACCCAATTGAGAGCTTCTCATTGAATTCTGAAACCCCATTTTTAAGCAATGAATAACATTTGACAGATTTATCGGCTTCTATGCATCAGAATAGATTCCCAACCAGACCGTCCCTCCATAGCAAAGAAGGAATATCCGGCTAAATCTCGAAAGCCTAAACAGGACTGAATGACTACGTATGTCGTCACGCCAAAAAGAAGATTGTGCATGTTTGTTTGGAAAAGTTTGGTCAAATAATCAATAAAGTATGAATGGTGATGTAAGCTTCACATAAAAAAGTGATTAGATTTTACAATTGAATGCATTAATTATTAAATTCTTTCCTTGGAATGCAAATGTGTCCCGCGGTCACTGAATAAACGGTTGCGCTGCAATGAAATTTGCGCGAGCTACCGCAAAATCCAAAGGTAGCTGAGAGCGATCCAAACGTAGCTGAAAACGATCCAAACGTAGCTGACAACGATTCAGACGTAGTTGATTGCGATCCATTCTCATGGATTGCGATCTATAGCAACCGGATAACGATTCAGAGGAAAGTGAGAACAGGTGTATAACAGATCATAAACCATTAGAAAAAATATTTAGTACAAAATCGAAACCATGTGCCAGGATCGAGAGATGGGTAATTCGGCTGCAATCTTACAAAGCATCTGTTATTTATAGACCAGGTAAATCCAATATTGCTGATCCTCTTTCACGCCTCGCGATCACAGAGACAGATGAGTTTTCTGAACAGTATGTGGCATGGATTATTTCCAATGCATCACCAGTAGCGCTAAAGCTTACAGAGATAGAAAAAGCTTCAGAAGCCGATAGAACTATTCAAGCGGTTCGTCAGGGAATCGAAAAGAATGAATGGACCGAAGATACTTCGACATTCAAAATATTTTCTACTGAACTATGCTTTGCTAACAACATACTGTTGCGAGGAAACAGAATAGTTATGCCTGCTTCATTAAGAGAAAGGACCTTACATCTAGCCCATGAAGGTCACCCAGGTATGAGCATTATGAAACAGCGATTAAAGGCCAAAGTATGGTGGCCAAAACTTGACTTACAAGTAGAACAATACGTCAGGAATTGCCGGGGATGTATGCTGGTCTCTGCAGCGCCCGCTCCAAAACCAATGAAGCGAAGAGAATTGCCATCAGCACCATGGCAACACGTGGCCATTGACTTTCTAGGACCTCTCCCATCAGGCCATTCGTTGTTAGTAGTAGTCGATTATTTAAGTCGCTACATAGAAGTAGAAATTATGAAAAAGACAGATTCTATACAGACTATAGGACGGTTAAACTCAATTTTTGCACGATTCGGACTACCTCTATCTATTACTGCAGATAATGGACCGCAGTTCTCCAGCGAAGAGTTCCTACAGATTTGCACCACCAATAACATTAAATTGATCAGTACCACCCCATACTGGCCGCAACAAAATGGTGAAGTCGAAAGACAAAACCGATCCCTTCTTCAACGACTTGCCATCAGTCAATCAATGAATGCAAATTTGATCGAAGAGCTTAACAAATACCTATTAATGTATCGATCTTCTCCTCATTCAGTCACTAAGAAAACACCGTCGGAGATGCTTTTTAATTATAACATAAGAGATAAATTACCATCTATATTTAATCCAATAGTTGAACATGAAGAAGTGGCAGACAGAGATAAGGAAGCTAAACACAAAGGTAAAATGTATTCAGATAAACGAAGAAACGCAAAAGTTAGCTCAATATGCCCGGGTGACGAAGTTCTGGTCAAACGAATGCGTAAAACCAACAAACTATCATCTAACTTTGGGACAAAAGTTTTTAAGGTGGTTGAAAGGAAAGGAGGAGATGTATTAATAGCACCAAAAGAATCCAGTTTGAAATACCGGAGGCACGTATCTCATTTGCTTAAAGTTTCTACAGAAGAAGGTAATCCCCTTGCACCAGAATCAGTAGACAACGAAATGGTAGATCCAAATAACAAAGAAAAGAATGTTACTTGCAAATATACCACAAGCAAATTAACTGATAGAAGTCTTAGCTATAAGCCAAGTAATGAGACCACAAGATCTAAAAGAACTATTCAAAAACCAAATTACTTAAACGACTATATTAGCAGTTAGAAATCCATTAATTAGTAAGCAATACATTATCTATAAAAAAGGAAAGTGAATGTAGTATAGCAACCTTATAGATACGTTGTATATATAAACCTTGTTATGTTGCTTGACCGATGAAAGATGGATAAACAATAAAGAGCAATCGCATGTGGAACTACGAGGAGTCAAGACGTGTTTTATCACGATACTACATGTTCCTATAGAGGTGGTAAACAAAGATGCCTCAAAACAGTGTATAATATCAATATAGCTTAGTTTTGAAAATGTTTTCGTATGAATAGCATGGATTACTGCCATAATAATGATATCTTTCGTAATTTGATCGTAAAAAAATGTATGAATTAGGTTGATGAAAATATTGACTGAAGTTTTGAATAACACCTGTCGTCCACCCATACCCAGAAGAGTTTGCTTGATTTGAAGTCGATTTTTCACTCAGCCAGATAAGCGAATATTGGCCTTTGTTTGATAAATTACTTACCGAAAACTAATTTTTGTTGCTTATTTTAATAAAAACAGTACGACATGTCAAAAATGTCGTCGAAAAAATCTAAAATTAGCTGTTTTTATTGATTTTAGAACCAGGACCACTATAAGAACATGCCTGTTTGGTGTACCTATAATGGCACTATCGTAAAAAACACTTAATGTTGAAAACGGTGTGGATTTTTTTAGATAACACTGTGCTTTTATTGTGCTGATGGTGAAATCAAAAAATTAATCCACTGTTACAGGTTTCCGTTTCAACTAAAAGAGCGAGTACAGGCGCATCCTGCTCTTTTATCGCCAAACTTATCGATTTCCCTATCTTTCCTCTCGCTCGCTTGACTTCCCTCTCACTCTTTCTTCATCTTTCTAATTCCTCTTTCGCGCTGTGACCTGGCAGATTGTTGGGCACTCACGAGTTTTCAACACTTAAAAATACGTTAATATGGTCAAAAGCCAATGAATTTGAATAAAACAATATCATTTGATAACAATTATGTTAAAAAATAATAATTGCGTTGTTATGTGGTCATTTAGAACGTTAACAAATATATGAGCATCGTTATGAAATCCTAAGGATTTTGGAAAAATGTTGATACCTTTCACAAAATAATGGATTTTTCAGTCACTAAGAAACGGAATGGCCCCATTTCATTTTAAAATCTTTTGTAAAAGGCTAGAGAACATTTCACACTATCATAAATAACTTAACTACTGTTAATTTATCGTATGAGACGCATTTTAGTGCAATACCACAACTATTGGTACTAGCACCACTATAGGTACGTTTACCCTATAAGCGATTAATTTTTCTTTCTTGTTGTAGCTGTTCTAAGCTCGTTCGGAGAAAGTAGAATGGACGAGGAAAAGAAGGTATATCTGTTTGATGGTGTGAACTTCAACAATTGGAGCTTCCGAATGGAAGTGCTCCTGGAGGTACTGGATCTTTTAGATTGTGTTCGTGAGGAAGCGGAAAAGGTAGAAGATTATCAGGTTTTGGTCACTCGGATGCAGTACGGCTGGCTAAGGAGATTAAACTGAAAGATAGAAAGAAGAGAGACGTGAAATGTAAGTCCGGTTCTCTCCAGGCGCACCTACTCGAGTTCGAGCGGATGGTGCGGGATCTGGAAGCTACTGGCATAAAGCTGCAAGAAAGCTTGATCGTATTTTATTTGCTACAAACAATGCCGAACTCGTATGGTCAGCTTGTAACAGTTCTAGAAACGCTGGCACCGGAGCAATGCACGCTCGACTTTGTCAAGGCACGTCTTCTAAGTGAAAGTATGAAACGTGAGAATATTGATGAAATGAGAGACAGCATGAATTCCATGGCGTTTGCTGGAACAGGTGCCAAACCGAAGATGAAGTGTTTTTACTGTAAAAAGTTTGGGCACAGACGAGTTCATTGTCCTCTATTGCAAGAAAGAACTGCTGCGATGCAAAACAATAGAAGGTCGTTTGACAACAAGAGCGAAAGAGCGAATGTAAGTGAAATAGCTGTCACTTTCTTATGTAGTGATTCCAAAAACCTATCAAAGAAAAGCGATAGAAATGGTTTCAAATGGATCCTAGATTCTGGCGCTTCCGATCATATGATCAATTCTTGTGAATTTCTTCGAGACGTCAAAACACTGCATGAGCCGATTATGATTAAGGTCGCATCGGGTGAAATCATACAGAGCAACTGTAAAGGAAAAGTGGACATACTAGCAAAAATCGGCGATCGTCAGATGCATTATGTTGTTGACGATGTTCTATATGTCCCCAATTTGAAGTATAATCTCTTTTCGATTCCTCGCGTTGGACAGCTTGGATTGGAAGTAATTTTTACGAAAAATGTTGTGGTTATTAAGCGCGATGGGCATGAATTGTGCACGGGAAACCGATTAAACCGTCTATATGAATTAGATGTTGAGGTTATGAAACCAAGTAATTCAAAAGCGCTAGTGTCGCAGAATGGAATGGATGATGCTCAGCTATGGCATAGAAGATACGGACACATAGGCAAGCATGGTTTAATGAAGGTCATTTCTGACGAAATGGTCAGAGGATTGTCACTGAAGAAAGAGGCTATTAACACAACAGATGGACTGGGTAGTATATGCGGTCCTTGCATGGAAGGTAAACAGACGCGCCAACCTTTCCAGGAGCATAAACTGTCGCGTAGTTCCCGACCGCTTGAATTGATACATAGGGATGTGTGTGGTTATATGAACCCAACCTCATGGAACGGAAAACGTACATTTGTAACATTTATGGATGATTTCACACATGCCTGTGTAGTTTATTTCATCTGCGCGAAAAGCGATGTATTAGATTGTTTTCAAACATATATTGCCATGGCAGAAGCTCATTTCGACAGCACCATTAGCCGTTTACGTTGTGACAACGGAGGAGAGTATGTGGGTCAGAGATTTATGGAATTTTGCCGTATGAAGGGCATACAAATGGAATTTACTGTGCCATATACTCTCCAGCAAAATGGGGTCAGCGAAAGATTCAACCGTACTATTCTTGACAAAGCCAGAGCTATGATAGCTGACTCGAATCTGAAGAAAACATGTGGAACGAGGCGTTTCTGACGGCCGTTTATCTCCTGAATCGAAGCCCCACAGCAGCACTGAATTCCGATAAAACGCAGTATGAACTCTGGTATGTTCATAAGCCGGATGTATCTCGATTTCGTATTTTTGGAAGCAAAGCTTATTGCCACATCCCGAAAGAAAAACGTAGCAAACTGGACCCTCGCAGCAAAACCAGTCACTTTGTTGGCTATGGCGGTGGTGATTATCGCTTATGGGATGGTAAGCAAATATTTATCGCCAGAGATGTTGTTATCGAAGAAATATCAGTTAAACAGCGGCATATGAGCAATGAAGCCAATAATACCCAAGATCAGAATGTCAATCTCCATCATGGTCAATTACTTGGACCTTACACCCCCTTGGCTGCCTCCAATCATGCTGAAAATGTAATGGAATCCATTCAACGACCATCGGTTATGCCAATCGCAACTGACATTGATCTCGCTGAAAGTGACGTAGAATTTCAGCAAACATTGCCGTTCTCACCAGTAGAAATCGATACGGGAGAAGATACATTTGATGATGCAGAAAATAATTCATTCAACGTAAACCAAGATCCTCTTGAAGAGGAAGAAAGCGATCTTCCTCGACGCAGTGGTCGAGTTTGTAAACCTCCTGCAAAATTGGACGATTATTTGTGTTTTGCCTATGCATTGAATGCTGAAAATTTTGTTGAAAATATTCCAGACAGTATTGATGAGTTGAAAAAGCTAGCAGATTGGCCTGAATGGAAACTAGCTATCGATAAAGAGCTAAAATCGCTTGCTGAAAGTAACACGTGGGAATTGGTGGACCTACCAATCGGACGCAAACCAGTGGATTGTAAATGGGTTTTTCGTCTCAAATTTGGACCGGATGGAACCGTGGAAAACGAAAGGCACGTTTAGTCGCCAAAGGTTTCACACAGCGATATTGTTTCGACTTTTCGGAAACTTATGCACCTGTAGTAAAAATGTCGACTGTACGCTCAATGCTTGCCATAGCAAACCAATTTGATTATGCTGTTCATCAAATGGACGTAACATCTGCCTTTCTCAACGGAACATTGAAAGAAGAAATTTACATGCGCCAACCTAAAGGATTTGAGGAGGGGGATAAAGTATGTCGACTCAACAAATCCATTTACGGTCTAAAGCAAGCATCTAAGGCGTGGAATGAATGTTTCAATGAACACATTTCACGTTGTGGTTTTCGTCAATGCTTGGAAGATAGCTGTCTATATATACGAGAAAGCAAACTTGGTCCTGTCTACGTGTTGTTGTATGTTGACGACGTGCTTATCATTGCAAAGAACCTTCAGGCAATCAAAACCGTGAAACAAATGTTAATCAATCAATTCAAAATGCATGATCTAGATGAGGCTAAAATGTTCTTAGGCCTGTGCATTGAAAGACAGCCAATGAATGGAATCATGAAACTGAGTCAGCAGAAATACATCAATGCTGTATTGAAGCGTTTCGGAATGGAAGAGTGTAACCCAACATCTACTCCAATGGAACCGAACCTACAGCTGAAAAAGTCAGAAATCGATCAAAACCTAAACAAGCCGTACCAGGAGATGATCGGCTGTCTCACTTATTTGACAATAACTTCTCGTACTGACATAAGTGCTGCGGTTTCTTACTTCAGTCAGTTCCAGAGTAATCCCGGGGAAGAACATTGGAAACATGCTAAAAGGATTCTTCGCTACTTGAAGGGCACAATTGACTATGGGCTAATTTACAAGAAAAGCGATCCTACATGTCGTCAAATAAATGGATTTGCAGATGCGAATTGGGCAACAGATGTGATGGATAGGCGTTCCACCTCAGGTTGCTTAATTAATGTCGATGGGGCAACTACTGCTTGGAGCACTAAAAACCAGCGGACGGTAGCATTGTCATCAACTGAAGCAGAATGTTCAGCTCTATCCGACTGCATCTGTGAGGTACTGAGGACATGCAAACTATTCGAGGAGCTGAGCCTTCGAGATAATCTACCTGTAGAAGTCTTCGAAGACAATCAGTCTGCTATAGCTATAGCAAATTCGAATGGTTCGTCGAAAAGGCTCAAGAACATTGAAATCAAATTGCACTTTATAAAGCAGTGTGTCCATGAAGAAAGAGTGAAGCTGTGCTACATCCCAACCACTGATCAACCAGCAGACATTTTAACAAAGGGACTTCCTCAGGTATCGTGTATCAAACATCGAGCCGTCTTGGGAGTTGAACCGTTATATGTTTGAGGAGGGGTGTTAACGGACAAACATAGAACGACGTAGTTGTACACCGAAGAACCCTGCACAACAAATGATACCATACACCAATATGTCAATCTGACAGAATATATTTCTCTTTGTTTTGTTAACTGAACCGAACGCACGTGTATTTTACGTCGCACGTACCAGTTACATTTAATTTCGAGCCATACAATCCCGCTACATCTAAATTTGACCGATGGTTAAATGGACTACAAATTTCATTCCGGATTTACCACGTGCGTGAAGCCGATAAACGCGATTTTCTGCTACACTACATACGATGTGCTGTGCAATAAGCTGAAAAATGCTGAGCCACATACGAAAACGTGCGACGAGATTGTAGCTCTACTGAAGGAACATTACAGTCCTACTCCTTTGGAAATACTGGAAATAGAATTTCAAATTCGCGAGCCGTAAACAGCTAGAACAAGAAACTCTAAGCGATTATCTGATGCATTTGGAGAAGCTCGTAAAAAACATGCAATTTCGGGGACTACATGGACAAGGCCCTCCGGAACCAGTTCGTCTTTGGCATCCAGAATCGTGTGATACAGTCTCGATTGCTGGAAGTGCGCGATTTAACCTTGACAAAGGCAAAGGAGATCGCATGTGGAATGGAAATGTCTCATCGTGGAACCGATGAAATGCACAACTCACATAAAAAAGTGAGGTTCAGTACATCGAGCATGGAGCAAACAAAACTAAAAAAAGTCTCCAGTCATCAAGCCAAGCCAGTTCCAGTCTAAGTTCCGGTCGCCTGTCGAACAAGCAGAATGGTGGAAATAAACGATGCTATCGTTGCGGGGATCCTGACCACTACGCAGACAAATGCAAACATAAAGCTACGATCTGCAAATACTGCAAGAAAACGGGGCATCTTGAGAGGATGTGTCTCACCAAGACCAACGATAAGGGGACGGATGACACAAATCACCTGGAGGAGCAGCCGTATGTTATGAAGGATGTGTTACACCTGAACGCGATCCAAGGTATTGCTGGTAAGTTTTTGTTGAGTCTGTGGATAAATAAAAAACAGCTAACGTTCGAGGTCGACACTGGTTCACCCGTATCCTTAATCAACCTACAAGACAAACGAAAATACTTTAACAATTTTGACATTTCCCCTACTAACATTCGACTCGTGAGTTACTGCGATAATGACATAGGTGTGCTTGGGAAAATAACGGTAAAAGTAGTTGCAAATGGTGAGGAATTCACATTGCCTCTACATGTCGCAGAATCTAGTAGACATCCGTTGTTAGGGCGTGATTGGCTACTTGCTTTGAATTTAGATTTCAATCGTGTATTCCAACCAGGTACACAATCAGTTTCCTACTGTAGTAGCAAAAATCAGTCTACCACTAATGCATTGAATAACTTACTTACAAAATTTTCACGTGTCTTTGATGAACGTGTAGGTAAAATTGAAGGAATACAAGCCACACTTACTGTTAGGAAAAATACAAAACCGGTATACATAAAAGCAAGGCCAGTGGCATTTGCAGTACGCAGTACGGTTGATAAGGAAATTGATCATTTCGTGAAAGAAGGCATATGGGAAAAAGTGGACCACTCAGAGTGGGCAAAACCTGTTGTTACTGAAAGCTGGAGGCAGAGTGCGCTTGTGCGGCGATTACAAAATTACTCTTAACCCAAATTTACTTGTGGATGAACATCCTCTTCCGACGGTTGAAGAACTTTTTGCTACTGTTTCAGGAGGGGAGACATTCTCAAAATTGGACCTTTTGCAAGCATTCTTACAACTCGAAGTTCGACAAGAGGATAGGGACTTACTTACATTGAGCACTCATAGAGGCTTGTTTCGTCCCACTTGACTCATGTATGGAGTTGCATCCGCACCTGCAATTTTTCAACGCCTGATGGAGGAAATTTTGCAGAGTATACCTGGTGTAGCATAGGTTCGACACCCGACACTATTAGACTTAACAAATTAGAATTAGATTAGAATAGCAAAGACACAATTATTAGTATAACATCCGCTATAATAATCTGCAGTAAATTCATTACATCCTGGACACAAACCGCACTAAGGCTAGAATGAAACAGCTAATGATAGAATGAAATAGCATGATAAGTGGCGTGATCGTATTCACCAACACACTCAAAAGAATTAGTTTTTACAAGTATAATATTTTAGATTAAACATTATCGTAACATAAATTACTGTAATTAGATACACACAAATATTATACATAAAAGTGCAATATGTTCTAATCCGAACCAACTAGATAAATAGGGAAAATTTAATAGAGTTCATCCAATTGCGCAGTAGGATAACACACATGGAAGGACGATATTACCTAATGTACGCAAAAAGTCACGTACGCATAATGCAGAAGATAGAGCAGGATAATAAATTGTAATCATGCATAACGGAGCGGATAAGCTAAATATGCCCATAAGCCAGAGGCGGATTTATCCATCTCGGGGCCCTAAGCGGGGGATAGAATTGGGGCCCCTTGTAATATGTTTGATGACTGTTACGGTCGTCATGTGGTATGTTTTGAGATAGTCCCGGTATGTTCGATTTTGGGACGGTTGCCATGTAGTAACTTTGAACTCGCGTTGGTCAGGGTGGCCTTCGTCATCGTTTGCCGAATTAAGTAGAACTGAGGTGGATACTGCTTCGAAGCGGACGTTCGACACTTGATCGTCCAGGCGATCATAGAAACCTTTAGGAGGTTTCCCTTACTGGAAACGTTGGAGTTTAGAGGCCTTACCTTGGGCAGGGGGACATATCTAAACTCTTTAAATGAGAACTCGATAGATGTAGGATGGGCATAGTCCTATCCTGACAGTCCGAACGAATCTGACCTGCCATGATCGGAGTTGGTTTTATTTATACTCAAATGAAGTTAAGGGTTTCTCACATTTGGTTCCGGGTTGTATGTTGGAATGTTATTGTTTTCACTAAGCTAGTTACGTTTGTCTTTTGTTGACAAGAACAATGGTTCTTGTCACTAAGTTCCTGTTTTGGGTTTAATGCTTCTACTGTTCCTGCTTTGGGTTATAAAGCATAAACTGTTCCTGCTTATGTTGTACGTTTCGGTTGGTTCTGTTAAATGTGTCACAATTGTTTTTATATGAACAGTGTGGCCTGAGCTCTTCCGGGTGTGTATGGTATGATCTGATTTACTGAATGTGTTATAATGAATGTGTTACAATGGTGTGACTTGGCTTTCCAAAGTGTGTTACTATGTGTCTATGGTTGATAGTGTGTATTACAATATGTTCTGTATAGCAGATATGCTACACCCTAATTTCCTTAAGGCCCAGGTCTATGAAAATGTTGCGGGAACATTTGTTGCCAAATCGTATGGACGAACTGTCAAACTCATGTTGCGGGAACATTTTTGTGGCAAGAGAAACAAATCGATTTGTTTCATGTTTATGTGTTGTAGGAACATTTTCGGACTTGTTTGCATATCAAAACGGATAAAACATAATTTCAACTTAATTTAGAAAAAAATATGTGATGAAATACGTGCACAATTTTTGAAATAAACAGAAAAATCAATAAATGTTGCCATTGTACAAATGTTGCCGCAACATGTTTCTTAAACACGGGCCTAAAAGTCCAAAAAATTATATCGTATTTTTATGAATATCTTGTTACGAATACTAAACATGTCATCCTGATTTCGTTAGGGATTAATTTGATTTTGTCATTTTTTATGGCAGTTAGTTAACTATTTTAAAAGCATCTACAGTCTTCGTGTAATCAGGCTAACATATTTTACATATTTTTAGGATGTGCATCATCGTTGTTTCCAGTAGTGCAAAAATCAAAACTATATTCAAATACTAGCTAAACTAGTTACTAGTGTTTGGTGTAAAGAAGCATTTCATTTTCTGTAGTAGTTTTTCAACACAAGTTCGCATTAGGTCGTTTTTCTAAGCTAGGAGTCTTTTATATTGAAATGAATCAATGAACAATAAAATGATAAACTGTAGTTATTAAAACTCCAGACTTTCCGAATTTCAGTACAGATCTAGGCATATCTACATAAAGGCATATCTGGAAAACCTGTCAAAAAATCTGAATTTTACCCATTTATACTTTTGTATTGTTAGAGCAGAGTTTGCAATACATTTGTTTGCTCATTCATGTACATGAGCAGTGAAAACCGCTACACAAAGCTTGTGAGATTACCTGTTTTACAGATACAAAAATGTGCCTGAAATCAAAGCGTCCGACAATGGTTATCCTGCACTTGCGTACTTGTAGTCTTTTCGTCCTTGCAATCGAGACCGTTTAGACCGTTTCTTATACATTATTATTATAATATAAATTAATCATCTTCTAGGAGCTGCTTTATGACTTATTGTCAGAAGAAGATTTATTGTTTTTAATATGGAAGAGTGCAAAAGTATGTACAATTTGTTTTGGCCTTCAAAAATTATCTCCAAAGATCGTAACAACTTTTAATTGCTAGAAACGTTATCAACACATTCCACACACTTACTTTAAATAATTTTCTACTTTGAGAATGATTTAGTTTTCCGTTCATTTGTGCATTATTAACAAAACATCAATCGCTAATAAAAGTGAACTAACTTGTGGAGGATTAGCTCGGGGCCCCCTTTATGCCGGGGCCCCCCGCGGCCGCTCAGTCCGCTTATAGGAAAATCCGCCACTGCCATAAGCGCAATGTAATTATTTCGTATAAAAGGAAGCTCGCGCGTAGCTAGAGTTGTTGTATCAGTAAAATCACGCAGTCCAGTCCGCCGCGCAAAAATAAGTTCGCAAATCCGTAGAAGCCAACCACGCTATTAAGTACAAGTAAAGTGGCAAAATAAAAGTGAGTTTATATAAAAGTGCAAATACAATCCGTCTTAAGTCAGGAACGGCACTAAGTGATGACAAGTTCACTACACTGGCGTTACTGTCATCATTGATGACATTCGCGTTACTGGTCCTGATACAAAAATGCATTTACTTAGACTTGAGGAAGTACTTAACAGATTAGATAAATATGGGTTACGTGTCAATAGAGCAAAGTGTGACTTTTTCTCTGATCGAATTGAGTTCTGCGGGTGCATGGTGGACAAGCAAGGAATCCACAAACTTCGCGAAAAGATTGATGCAATACAAAACATGCCCATTCCTAAAAATAAGGAGCAAGTACGGTCTTTTGTTGGACTCATTAACTACTATGGTAGATTTTTCCTTAACCTCTACTATTTTGTACCCAATGAACAACTTACTTAAAGATAACGTTCCATTTGTGTGGAGTGCTGATTGTGATAAATCGTTTACATTGGTAAAAAGGGAGATGCAATCAGATAGGTTCTTAGTACATTATGACCCGTCACTTCCGGTAGTTTTAGCTACTGACGCGTCCCCATACGGGGTTGGGGCAGTTCTTAGTCATCATTATCCTGATGGAACTGAACGGCCATTACAGTACGCTTCTCAGACCCTTACTCGAACGCAACAAAAATATTCTCAGATCGATAAGGAAGCCTACTCGATCAGATTTGGTATTCACAAGTTTCATCAATACCTTTACGGTCGCAAATTTATTCTGGTAACAGACAATAAACCTATCAGCCAGATCTTTTCGGAATCTAAAGGACTTCCTACTATGTCCGCAATGCACATGCAGCATTACGCGGCATTCCTACAGGCGTTCGATTACAAGATACGACATCGCCGTTCGTCGGAATATATCAATGCCGATGCTATGTCTCGCTTACCGGTTTCAACTACTGACCCTGAATCGGAAATTGAAGAACCGGAGGTAGTCGAGGTAAATGCAATACAAACACTCCCACTGACTGTAGATGAATTGAGTGCAGCTACCCTAGCGGATGTAAATGTTCGCGAATTGCTACGTGCCCTGAGAACTGGAAACTCAGTTGAAGGGAAACATAGATTTGGTGTGAATTAGGAAGAATTCAACTTACATAAACATTGCTTGATGCGTGGTAGCCGAGTATACATACCACCTGCATTGCGAAGAAAGGTGCTTGAAGAACTCCATTCAACACATTTCGCTATAACACGAATCAAATCACTTGCTCGGAGTTATTGTTGGTGGGAAGGCATATACAGAGACATCGAAAACCTGGTCAACGATTGTGCCTCCTGTCAGGCTGCAAAGGCTAATCCTCCCAAATCCACTTTTCATTGTTGGGAAACACCTACGGAACCGTTTCAGTGTGTTCATGCGGACTATGCTGGCCCATTCATGGGACTTTACTACCTCATATTCATTGACGCATACTCGGAGTGGCCTATGGTCTACGTTGTGAAAAACATGACTACGGAAACGTGAATTTGTTTGTGTCGGGAGTTTTTCAGTACTTATGGATTACCTTCTTCGTCGTCCCACAATTCACCTATCTTGGGTCAAAGGTCAGAAACGACAACAGCATGGAAGCTGAGTTGCGCGCAAGGATGCTGGCTGCCAACCGGTCATTCTACAGCCTGAAAAAGCAGTTCACCTCAAAGAACCTGTCGCGACGGACGAAGCTGGGACTATATACTACCTATACGGTACCAGTACTCACATACGCCTCTGAGACATGGACACTGTCCAAATCTGACGAAACCCTCTTAGCCGCGTTCGAGAGGAAGATGCTCAGAAGGATACCCGTATGTGTGGAAGGACAATGGAGGAGCTGCTATAATGACGAGCTATACGAGATGTACGGCGACCTCACTGTCGTACAGCGTATAAAGCCCGCCAGGCTCCGGTGGGCTGGCCATGTTATACGCATGGTAACGGACGACCCAGCCCGTAAAGTCTTTTTAGGCCATCCACAAGGACAGAGGAGGCGTGGTAGGCCCAAATTGAGGTGGCAAGATGGCGTGGAGGCGTCCGCCATTAGGGCCGGGATAACGGACTGGCAGACGAAGGCGCGAGGCCGTGAGCGGTTTCGGACACTCCCGAGGCAGGCCAAGACCGCAAAGCGGTTGTAGCGCCGAATAAGTAAGTAAGTAAGTATGGATTACCTTCTGTTTTTGTGAGTGACCTCAATTTACCTCTACAGAATTTTCAAGATTTCTTAAACTAAACTGAATTGCTCATAAACTTAGTGCTCCGTACCATCCAGCCACTAATGGACAGACTGAAAGATTTATACAAACAATGAAATCTAAACTAATGTCGCTACAATGTGATCGAGGGGAAATTCATAGTGAAATTTGCAATATACTGCTCTCATACCGTAAAATGATTCACCCAGCCACCGGATTTTCACCTTCAAAATTAGTGTTCGGTCGTCAGATCCGTTCATGGCTGGAGCTGCAGCTCGAGAATAAAAGCAGAGCGAACGAAAATGTGCTATGCGGAGCAAAGTAAATACACGTGCGTTATATGTTTGTCCGTTAACACCCCTCCTCAAACATATAACGGTTCAACTCCCAAGACGGCTCGATGTTTGATACACGATACCTGAGGAAGTCCCTTTGTTAAAATGTCTGCTGGTTGATCAGTGGTTGGGATGTAGCACAGCTTCACTCTTTCTTCATGGACACACTGCTTTATAAAGTGCAATTTGATTTCAATGTTCTTGAGCCTTTTCGACGAACCATTCGAATTTGCTATAGCTATAGCAGACTGATTGTCTTCGAAGACTTCTACAGGTAGATTATCTCGAAGGCTCAGCTCCTCGAATAGTTTGCATGTCCTCAGTACCTCACAGATGCAGTCGGATAGAGCTGAACATTCTGCTTCAGTTGATGACAATGCTACCGTCCGCTGGTTTTTAGTGCTCCAAGCAGTAGTTGCCCCATCGACATTAATTAAGCAACCTGAGGTGGAACGCCTATCCATCACATCTGTTGCCCAATTCGCATCTGCAAATCCATTTATTTGACGACATGTAGGATCGCTTTTCTTGTAAATTAGCCCATAGTCAATTGTGCCCTTCAAGTAGCGAAGAATCCTTTTAGCATGTTTCCAATGTTCTTCCCCGGGATTACTCTGGAACTGACTGAAGTAAGAAACCGCAGCACTTATGTCAGTACGAGAAGTTATTGTCAAATAAGTGAGACAGCCGATCATCTCCTGGTACGGCTTGTTTAGGTTTTGATCGATTTCTGACTTTTTCAGCTGTAGGTTCGGTTCCATTGGAGTAGATGTTGGGTTACACTCTTCCATTCCGAAACGCTTCAATACAGCATTGATGTATTTCTGCTGACTCAGTTTCATGATTCCATTCATTGGCTGTCTTTCAATGCACAGGCCTAAGAACATTTTAGCCTCATCTAGATCATGCATTTTGAATTGATTGATTAACATTTGTTTCACGGTTTTGATTGCCTGAAGGTTCTTTGCAATGATAAGCACGTCGTCAACATACAACAACACGTAGACAGGACCAAGTTTGCTTTCTCGTATATATAGACAGCTATCTTCCAAGCATTGACGAAAACCACAACGTGAAATGTGTTCATTGAAACATTCATTCCACGCCTTAGATGCTTGCTTTAGACCGTAAATGGATTTGTTGAGTCGACATACTTTATCCCCCTCCTCAAATCCTTTAGGTTGGCGCATGTAAATTTCTTCTTTCAATGTTCCGTTGAGAAAGGCAGATGTTACGTCCATTTGATGAACAGCATAATCAAATTGGTTTGCTATGGCAAGCATTGAGCGTACAGTCGACATTTTTACTACAGGTGCATAAGTTTCCGAAAAGTCGAAACAATATCGCTGTGTGAAACCTTTGGCGACTAAACGTGCCTTTCGTTTTTCCACGGTTCCATCCGGTCCAAATTTGAGACGAAAAACCCATTTACAATCCACTGGTTTGCGTCCGATTGGTAGGTCCACCAATTCCCACGTGTTACTTTCAGCAAGCGATTTTAGCTCTTTATCGATAGCTAGTTTCCATTCAGGCCAATCTGCTAGCTTTTTCAACTCATCAATACTGTCTGGAATATTTTCAACAAAATTTTCAGCATTCAATGCATAGGCAAAACACCAAAAAATCGTCCAATTTTGCAGGAGGTTTACAAACTCGACCACTGCGTCGAGGAAGATCGCTTTCTTCCTCTTCAAGAGGATCTTGGTTTACGTTGAATGAATTATTTTCTGCATCATCAAATGTATCTTCTCCCGTATCGATTTCTACTGGTGAGAACGGCAATGTTTGCTGAAATTCTACGTCACTTTCAGCGAGATCAATGTCAGTTGCGATTGGCATAACCGATGGTCGTTGAATGGATTCCATTACATTTTCAGCATGATTGGAGGCAGCCAAGGGGTGTAAGGTCCAAGTAATTGACCATGATGGAGATTGACATTCTGATCTTGGGTATTATTGGCTTCATTGCTCATATGCCGCTGTTTAACTGATATTTCTTCGATAACAACATCTCTGGCGATAAATATTTGCTTACCATCCCATAAGCGATAATCACCACCGCCATAGCCAACAAAGTGACTGGTTTTGCTGCGAGGGTCCAGTTTGCTACGTTTTTCTTTCGGGATGTGGCAATAAGCTTTGCTTCCAAAAATACGAAATCGAGATACATCCGGCTTATGAACATACCAGAGTTCATACTGCGTTTTATCGGAATTCAGTGCTGCTGTGGGGCTTCGATTCAGGAGATAAACGGCCGTCAGAAACGCCTCGTTCCACATGTTTTCTTCAGATTCGAGTCAGCTATCATAGCTCTGGCTTTGTCAAGAATAGTACGGTTGAATCTTTCGCTGACCCCATTTTGCTGGAGAGTATATGGCACAGTAAATTCCATTTGTATGCCCTTCATACGGCAAAATTCCATAAATCTCTGACCCACATACTCTCCTCCGTTGTCACAACGTAAACGGCTAATGGTGCTGTCGAAATGAGCTTCTGCCATGGCAATATATGTTTGAAAACAATCTAATACATCGCTTTTCGCGCAGATGAAATAAACTACACAGGCATGTGTGAAATCATCCATAAATGTTACAAATGTACGTTTTCCGTTCCATGAGGTTGGGTTCATATAACCACACACATCCCTATGTATCAATTCAAGCGGTCGGGAACTACGCGACAGTTTATGCTCCTGGAAAGGTTGGCGCGTCTGTTTACCTTCCATGCAAGGACCGCATATACTACCCAGTCCATCTGTTGTGTTAATAGCCTCTTTCTTCAGTGACAATCCTCTGACCATTTCGTCAGAAATGACCTTCATTAAACCATGCTTGCCTATGTGTCCGTATCTTCTATGCCATAGCTGAGCATCATCCATTCCATTCGGCGACACTAGCGCTTTTGAATTACTTGGTTTCATAACCTCAACATCTAATTCATATAGACGGTTTAATCGGTTTCCCGTGCACAATTCATGCCCATCGCGCTTAATAACCACAACATTTTTCGTAAAAATTACTTCCAATCCAAGCTGTCCAACGCGAGGAATCGAAAAGAGATTATACTTCAAATTGGGGACATATAGAACATCGTCAACAACATAATGCATCTGACGATCGCCGATTTTTGCTAGTATGTCCACTTTTCCTTTACAGTTGCTCTGTATGATTTCACCCGATGCGACCTTAATCATAATCGGCTCATGCAGTGTTTTGACGTCTCGAAGAAATTCACAAGAATTGATCATATGATCGGAAGCGCCAGAATCTAGGATCCATTTGAAACCATTTCTATCGCTTTTCTTTGATAGGTTTTTGGAATCACTACATAAGAAAGTGACAGCTGTTTCACTTACATTCGCTCTTTCGCTCTTGTTGTCAAACGACCTTCTATTGTTTTGCATCGCAGCAGTTCTTTCTTGCAATAGAGGACAATGAACTCGTTCTGTGCCCAAACTTTTTACAGTAAAAACACTTCATCTTCGGTTTGGCACCTGTTCCAGCAAACGCCATGGAATTCATGCTGTCTCTCATTTCATCAATATTCTCACGTTTCATACTTTCACTTAGAAGACGTGCCTTGACAAAGTCGAGCGTGCATTGCTCCGGTGCCAGCGTTTCTAGAACTGTTACAAGCTGACCATACGAGTTCGGCATTGTTTGTAGCAAATAAAATACGATCAAGCTTTCTTGCAGCTTTATGCCAGTAGCTTCCAGATCCCGCACCATCCGCTCGAACTCGAGTAGGTGCGCCTGGAGAGAACCGGACTCCAAAAACTTCATCGCTGAAAGCTTTTTCAGAAGATAGAACTGTCCCGAGATGCCCTTTTGGGCAAACGTGTTTTCAAGCGTTGTCCAAATCTGACGCGGGGTTTGTTTACCCTTAATGTACTCAAGCTGGGAATCCGCGATGTTTCGCACCAGCACCGATTTACAAACTGCACCAGTTTAAGGGAATTTAGAATAAGGCCTTTAAAATCAACTGTGATGCGGCTTTCCGTTGCTTTCTTCCAAATTCCATCGGAAATGATGTTTCCTATCGTTATGGTTGGTCATGTAGCCATTTTATACTTAAATTATATAGATTTTTTATATAATAACGTCATACAAAATTCGCTTTTGTTTTCCATAAAATATCAAAGCTACGACTGTAAAATGAGCTCAACGGCATAGTCCATCGATAGAAGAAAGTCTAATTTACGAACTTACCAAATCTTGGCGCTTTCAACTCACTTGATGACACACAAATTCACAATTTCAGGCGTATCGAGTACTAATCGAGCAGATATGGGAAAACAATTTCGAGCAAATGTCACTTAAGAAAGCCTCCCCATATAACCAAGATACCGAAAACTGTTGAGTTAAGCTTAATGAAAGGAATAAATCCAACAAACGCAGTGGTTCCGCTCTGGCTGACGGTCTAAGCTCAACTACAAAGTTCATTTATTGTCTGATCAAGATATTTACATGGTACAAAACAAGGTAACAAAATAAAGAAAAGTGTGAACGCAAAGGTTAATATAAACTGTAAGGTGTCACGCTACTGTCAGATTAGGCGTCGGTGCAAACTCCAACAAAAACGCCACCAATTTCTTGTACAGGCGTCCCCCGAGTTACGACCCCCTCGAGTTACGACGATGCGCAGATACGACGATTTTGATTTTGAGAGCGTTTCTACATACACCGAGAATGCAGCTGAGAAAATAACTGACAGCATGCTTTGACAGCGTCTGACAGCATTTTCGGTGAGAGAATTCTCCTCGACATGCAAAGAACGACTCGACTCGATTTTCGACTTACGCCTTGCTTTGGGACATTTTTTCGGTCCCAAATACAGTCGTATCTCGGGGGACACCTGTACTAAAAATCCAGTTCCATCAAACAAAGCTAAAAAACTATCAGTTTGGTGGGTTAAGCCACACTTCCATAGAAGCAGCCACTTCAATGTTGTTGAAGTTAGTTTTTTATGCACGGGCAATTTATTTGCTCAACATGTTTCACTTGTGTTAAAATGTTATTTAATTGTGCAAAGGAAGCAATTAAACGTGTGTGTTTAAGTTGGTTTGTTGTAAAACATTCATGTGTAATATGTGAATATGTGAGTTTGTTTACTTGCGATCGAACTCTTCTAATAATATTGCTAAATAATACTACTAATAATATTGCTAAAGTTTAAGTGCAGTGATGTAAGTGAATGAATGTAATCAATCGAAGAGTTAAAATCCTGTTCAGCATATTGACCTTAGCCAACCCTTGACCAAACTTTTCCTCAAAGCATTTTTGGAAAAGGTGGGTTAAGGGTGGGCAAGATAAATACATCGGATTGGAACTGGCAGCTCCGATTGTTCTAAAATTTGGTGGGTTAACGACTGAATCGACCACCACCCGAAGTGCCACAAATCCACTAAACGACCACTAAACGGCTTCTAAACGACTCAAGTTCTCTACCTAAACGGAATATAGAAAGACTTCGTTTAGCAGACGGCAAACGACTCATGCATTCTAAAAATAGCGAAAAAGCTGGTGGCGCTCTCTGTTGGTGGGATACCCCAACCAGTTGAGCTTCATCGCTTGGAGGAGAGCTTTCTCATTTCCTCTGTACTATTGTATGGTTTCGCATTGAAGTTATGCATCGCTAGAACTAGAACGGCGATACGATTGTTTAAATACTAAACTCCAACGGAAACCACCAGCACTGAAGCAAGTGAGATTTGAGTAATGGTCGTTGATGTTGATACCCACGTATCTGACCACATGACCTTTCATATAGATTTTTGCTCAGAAAGTTAGAAGGCTATATAGGTCATGATAAGATGAAACTTGTCGAAACACATTGCAAGAAAAGGATAGTAATATAATGATGAGTTGTAATACGCCATCTATTGATCAAACCAATGAAGCTGTGGAGCTTTCATTTTTTTTCTATGGATATTCAATTTTCCAGTCGTTTAAGCTTAATCTGTGGCGCTTGGGACAAACCCACGTGGGTTTGAAGTGGTTTTACAGTGGGTTAAGGACAATTTGGTTATTTGGGTCTATAAACTATTCAAACAACATACACTGCGATCGCTTCCGCTACCGTTCTACGACACTTGAAGAAGAAAAGCCGAGCTACAAGCACTATATGACTACAAATATATTTAGATAGAGAATAAACAGTTCCGTTGTACAATTTACTTCATTACGGTTCCGCCCCATCTACAACAGTTTGTGATACACTTAAATCGATAGAGCAATCGGCCATGTGCTAGAAAATGCAATGAAACCGTCCATTGGATCGGTTTCGATTGAAAAAAAGTATTGCGATTAGGATTTTACTAAAATACACAGTACTGCCAAGCATGGTGTTCCAGGAGCTCGATTGTTTTGTGTAGTCTATAGTAACGTAACCTATTTCTTTATCACACATAATATACTTACCAGATCCGGGTTGTTCGCTGCTTTTGTAAACACCCTTGAAGTGTCGGAACGAGTTTTGCAGAGATTACCACTTCTGCCGCAGCTCAAATGGATCCTTTCCCATTAATTCTCCAATTGAAGCCCTTGCGTCGACCTGTTGTATTTTATTTATATAGTGTATATCACGTCGGTTACATAAGCATTCACGCGATTGTATTTGCTGTATGAAGAACAAACCCAAATAACCAAATCGGCCTTAACCCACTGTAAAACCACTTCAAACCCACGTGGGTTAGTGGTGGTCTATTCAGTCGTTAACCCACTAAATTTTAGAACAATTGGAGCTGTCAGTTCTAACAAGATGTATTGACCTTGCCCACGATTGCCCCACCTTTTACAAACATGTTGACGAGAAAAAGATGGATCAAGTACGGGCTAAGGTCAACATGCTGAACATGATTTTAACAAATCGATTACTTTAACACATTCACTTTCATCAGAGCATAACTTCGGCAATGTTATAAATCTATAAACTGCCCAAGTAGCACAATCCTGTTAAGAAACCGTTAAAAGTATGCCTAAAAGTATTACTTTTAGCTTTCCATACAGCAGTAATTCCAGGGCTTAAAACACTGCGTAACGCTTTCCTGGCTTCGTCAATGTTTCGTTAAAATTTAAAATTTAGCCGGTATTTTCAACGAAAAAGATCAAAATTAACGAAAATATCGACAGGGATGGCTGTATTGCTGTTTCTCTTCCCAAATAACCAAATCGTCCTTAACCCACTGTAAAACCACTTCAAACCCACGTGGGTTTGTGGTGGTCGATTCAGTCGTTAACCCACCAAATTTTAGAACAATCGGAGCTGCCAGTTCCAATCCGATGTATTTATCTTGCCCACCCTTAACCCACCTTTTCCAAAAATGCTTTGAGGAAAAGTTTGGTCAAGGGTTGGCTAAGGTCAATATGCTGAACAGGATTTTAACTCTTCGATTCATTACATTCATTCACTTACATCACTGCACTTCAACTTCAGCAATATTATTACCCAAGTAGCCTTAAGAAACTCTATTTGATTATTAACAGTTTTTTAAAGCCTTTAATAATCAAATAGAGTTTCTTAAGAGAATATGACATTTCTCAGCGTTACATCATAACGACGTATTCCGTTACACTCGTTTTTTTTTTCGATTCAGGTTAATATAACACACAGTGTTTTTCAAATTTTATCTACACCATTTCCAATTTATTAAATATTCGGAAAATCTTTTTCATTCTTATTTATAATAATGCGTATTTATTTTTACACCAATCTTGTGTACGACGTATTCCGTTAGGCAGGAAGTAGACGAACCGAGATCATCGCGGTACCGCGAAAATCGCGTATGACTTGAGCTGTCAATTCTGTTATAACATCTGACAGATAGGCCAGATAATCGCGGTTCGTGTATGGAACCATCCGAGGTCTGGTGACGATTGAATGTACCAAGAAGAAATATTTTTTTATCAATTTGCGAATCAAATTATTTATTTCACATAGTTTGTGCAAAATAAAATACAAAACTCATTTCTCGACACGAGTTTTCACACAAATCCTCCAGAAAAAGTAAAAATAATCGGTTCGCGCTACCGCGAAAATCTCAGCAATACCGAAGTTGGGTATCTCTGCGAAACAGCAGGCGCGATTGGAGGCGCGGAAGATTTGACAGCTCTACTGTTCAACAACTGTTATAAACAAGGCGCGAATTTCGCGGTACCGCGACGATCTCGGTTCGTCTATTTCCAGCCTTACACTGTTTTTTTTTTTCAATTCGGGCAAATATAGCACACAGTGTTTTTCAAATTTTATCTACATCAGTTTCATTGTTTCAATATACGGATTTTTTTCTCCACTTGAATCTACGGTGGTAATAAAAAAAATGATAATAAAAAAATAATATTTCATATTTTTAAATATTATATGCAATGAGTTTGATGAAGGATTTGCTAATGATTTGATAAATCTTCATTAAAAAAAATATTTTTTGTACCAAATAATATACTCTTGATGGTGATAATTTTTTAGACATACTGTACATGGTCACGTACGTGGCACCTCCATTTCTTCTCCATTTCAAAAAGTTCGTCAAGCTTCGTGTGTATTGTGTGTGGATGACAACAAAACCAAGCGTCTGCGATAATTTCTATCAGCTATCGTTTAATTTGTGTACCATCATGCTTTTACAACAGGTCCGTGTATCGATATTACTAATCTCTTCACATGAGCTACATAAGTTTAGCGTTTAGTTCAATTTTCTTTATTTTTACTTTTTTAAATCGGTCTGCTCTCAAAATGGGCGCCAAACAGAATGGTCGTTTAGGCCCGTGGCAACGCTCATCGGATGCGATTTTATCGGACGAGATTTATATGGGATTTGACAGATAACGTCGGACGTGCGATTTCGTCGTCCGACGTTATCTGTCAAATCCCATATAACAATTTGACAGGCCGTCCGATAAAATCGCATGCGAAAAAGCGTTGCCACCGCCCTTACGCCAAGGAATTCTGACAGCTCTCTTGATGACAGCTCGTACTCTGCGTACGAGCCACGCGAACTGCACAGTGGGCTGCTACAGTACTCCCCTTCGAGACTAGGATACGTACTGTTGAAGATGGGTAGGAAACACCACTCTTCGGCCTGAACGAGTGGTCCTAGTCGGTGGTAACTCAGAAGAACTGGTAGGTGGAGCAGGAACACTTGCAGAAGATTCTTGTAGGATGTGGGCAGGTTTGAGGCGGTCTATTGATATAGATACTGTACGACCTTTCGCGTTGACCTTGAAGATTTTTTCTGTTCGATCCATAACCTCATAAGGCCCTTCGTACGGTGGTGAAAGTGTTGGTCGTATGGAATCATTGCGAATAAAGACGAATTTACATGATTTTAGTTCGGTGGGAATATAAATATTCCGAGAACCATGCCATGAGGTTTGTCTGGGGAGTAATGATCGTATGGCATTTCGTAAATTAGCTACAAACTCAGCTTCATTTGTTGTTTCGCCAATATCGTTGAAAAATTCAGAGGGGATACGAAGTGTGGTACCATAAACCATCTCAGCTGGTGATGCTTTAATATCTTCTTTGTATGTTGTTCTTAAGCCAAGTAGTATCACTGCGAGATTTTCACACCAGTGTTCATTATCGTGGCAGAGAAGAGCTGCTTTAAATGTTCTATGGAATCTTTCGATGATTCCATTGCTTTGAGGATGGTATTCAGTTGTACGCAGGTGAGTTGAACCTAACAGGCGGTTTAATTCCAAGAAGAGTGATGACTCAAATTGTCTACCTTCATCAGAAGTAATATATTTGGGTACGCCAAAACGCGCATTCCATCCCGAAACTAGAGCATCAGCTATTGTAGAAGTAGTCATGTCCGGAATAGGTAAAGCCTCTGGCCATCGAGTAAATCTATCGATTATAGTCAAGCAGTACCTATTTCCTCTGCTGATTGGAAAAGGACCGACTATGTCGATGTTAATATGGGAAAATCGATCGTCTGGAGAAGGGTATTGGGATAATGGTGATTGAGTATGCCTTGATATTTTTGAACGTTGGCATTGTATACAACTTCTCGCAAAGGCAATGCTATCTTTTCGAATTTTTGGCCAAACGAATCTTTCGGTCATCAATTTGGCTGTGCTTGGTGTCCCAGGATGCGATAAATTATGTACCGCTCGCAGCGCAATATTTCGAAATGATGGTGTGACATACGGCCGAATACGATTAGTAGAGCAATCACAATATAATTGTGTGTTGCTGCCTGGAATCTCAATTAATTTTAATTGCAGCGACGATTCAGTTGTACCTTGCAATATCTTGCGGAGTTCCTCGTCATTTTTTTGATCATTTGCCAGCGCAACAAAATCCATCGAAGGCAATGTGTGTATAGCTGATATGCGAGACAGCAGATCGGCGACGATATTTTCTGTACCATTTATGTGGCGTATGTCAGTAGTTATTTGGCCTATGAAATGTAGTTGACGGGCTTGCCGATCAGAAGCTTTGTCGAGTTTTTGGCGAAATGCATATTGTTGTGGACAGACCGCTGCCTCATCCTGAGGGCTCGCCGTTGACAGCAGGGCTGTCATCCTGTGACGTCCTCAGTGAGGATCGCGGCGCGAGAAGGACCAATCGTCCTCTCCCCGCATTGCGTGTGTGTGTATGCGTTGTTATTTATATACGTGTTTATTTATTACCATACCAAAGAGTAGAATAAATCACATATTCTGTTTGTGCCGTACACCACCGTTTTATGTTTGTTTTGTGCGGACACAACACATATATAATGGGTTTATGATCAGTGTAAATATGACAGCTGCGCCCTTCCAGCATACTCACTTTAAGTAACGCACTGCCAAATATATTGCTGATAATTCTCGATCGTAAGTACTATACCGCAGCTGCGCTTTATCAAATTTTTTGGAAAAGATTCCCAGGGGTTGAACGTTTCCCTCCACAATTTGATGTAATACAGCACCAGCGGTAATGTCTGAGGCATCAACCCAAAGAGAAAGCTCAGCAGATTTAGCAGGATGAGATAATAAGGTGGCTTGTGCGAGTTGTTGTTTACATTGATCGAAAGCTGCAAGAGTGTTGCCAGTCCAGAACAAAGGAGAGCAGTCGTTTCGTTTATTTCCCGGGATCATGTTCAATAATGGAATTTGAGCTTCAATGGCATGAGGAATGAACCTTCGATAAAAATTGATTATTGCCAGGAATCGTTTTAGTTCCTTTACTGTCGACGGAAGGTTAAAGTTTTGGATGGCTAGTAAACGATCAGGTAATGGGCGAATTCCTTCAGCAGATACAGCGTGACCCAAAAAATTGAGCTTATCGCGACCAAATTCACATTTAGCTACATTAATGGTCAGGTTGTGTTCATTTAGTCTCTCAAACAACTGTCTCAGATGTTGTTTATGTTCATCAGGAGAATTGGACGCTACAAAAAGGTCGTCGACATAAGGGAACACAAACTCTAAGCCACGCACAACTTCATGTATCAATCGCTGAAAGGTTTGAGCCGCATTACGCAAACCGAACGTCATGAATAAAAATTCGTACATTCCGAACGGCGTCGTAATAGCTGTTTTCGGAATATCATCCGGATGTATAGGAACTTGATGAATGCTTTTTGTGGATCAATTTTAGAAAATATGCATTTACCTTGTAACATTGATGTAAAATCCTGGAGATACGGCAACGGATATCGGTCCGGAACAGTTTGAGCATTAAGAGCACGATAGTCTCCACATGGTCACCATGTTCCATCTGCTTTCTTGACCATGTGGAGAGGGCTAGCCCAATTGCTGCTTGATGGACGACATATTCCCAATTTCATCAAAAGTTCGAATTCGTTACGGGCTGCTTCGAATTTTTCTGGTGAAAGTCTTCGAGGTCTAGCATATACAGGCTGGCGAGTCGTTTCAATTCTATGCATAACAGAAGACTTAGTTGTTGTACCCATAGGGGCGAGGTGTGTTATTTGTGGAAATTCAGCTAGTAAATCTACAAATGGCGACGCCGCGGAAAAAGTTTTCACCGAAATATCAATATCCCTGGTAATAAAACCACTAGTAAAAAATCTGCTCCGATGATACTCGTTGAGACATCAGCAATGAGAAACGACCACACAAATTCACGACGAAGGCCGAGGTTTACTTTCAGTAACACTTCACCGTATACTTCAATAGCAGTTCCATTAGCGGCGAACAATTGGATGGACGAAGGCTTTACTCTGGCTGATTTTAATCCTTTTGGAACGACGGAAACATCCGCTCCAGTATCGATAAGAAATTGCATATTAATAGAACAATCGGCAATTTTCAGTCGACAGATTATGGCTGCCGAGGAAAGTTCGCCATTTTCCTCCACAGCATCAGCAGAGTGGCGTCATTGCTGGCTGGAAGAAGGCCAATTACCTACAGAGCAAGGTGCGCGACATACTCTAGCATTACTTCCGTAAGTACGATGATACCAGCATGGCCCATTTGATGTGTCTCTAGCGCGATCAGCATCCGTACTACGTGCGCGAGAACGGTATCGACCTTGGGGGTTATTAGGATGGATCTTATCGAGTCGTTTCGATAATGCGTCGATTGCCAATTTAAGATCCTGAATCTGTTGGTCACTCGATGTTACATTGAGAGCAGTTGTAGTTGTTTCCTGACCGATAGAGCTAATATTTCGCAGGCTCATAGATTCGACAATAGCATCAGCTATAGTCGTCTTGTCAGCGGCATCACCACGCGAAGCGATTACTGCTGCTTGGGCGTGAGCAGGAAGTCGAGCTGCCCATAAGTCTAGCAGCAAGGTGTCCCCTAGAGAATCTCCGGCAACTCGCTTCATCTCGTTAAAAAGATGGCTAGGCTTTAAATCTCCAAGGGGCATTTCAGACAACACAAGATGTAAACGCCGCTGCTGGCTGTCAGCGAAATGTTCCGTCAGCTTTGATTTGATATATGCGTATTTTCCACTAGTTGGAGTATTCTCGACAATTGTGCGAAGTTCACCAAGTTTCTGCGGGGGAACCTGAACCATGACGATATTGTACCGTTGAGAGTCATGTTGGGCGGTGATTCCAGATGCAGCAAACCAAAAATCGAGGGACATAAAATATGCGTCAATGTTGGTGTCGGCCATAACTGGTGGGTTAAGACGCGGGGTAGCAATTGCTGCAACAGCCGCGGATGATGATGATGATGATGCTACACTTTCACCAGCATAAACATGCTGAGCACACGGTTCAGCTGCGTTCTCGTTTTCCATTGTTTGTATTAGTTCGTAATTGTGAAAAATATTGACGGATCACGTCGGGGTCACCACTTTAGCGTTTAGTTCAATTTTCTTTATTTTCACTTTTTTAAATCGGTCTGCTCTCAAAATGGGCGCCAAACAGAATGGTCGTTTCCCATATAACAATTTTCACCACAAATTCACCTCAAAACCTCTTGATTTCAGCAAAACAAGAGGTTTGGTGAATATGACGTCATATGCAAACGGCGGTTTGCGAAAAAAGGGGGTGGGGCCACGGCCGTGCGTGGCTTGTAGGAATTATTATTTCATGGAATTAATTATTATTATTTCATTATAATTATTATTATTATTTCATGGAATAAATGCATAAATGCAACACGAATGCTTTCATTCGACATTTAATCGTTTTGCCACTGCATATTGTCACTGTATCAAATAAGTTTCATTCATTCCATGGGTTTGTTCCATTATATCAGCATGAAGGTTAGCTGCAGCCGTGGACGGAAAACATGATGTCCAAACGCTATCTGAATCGAAAATGCTTCGAAATATAAAACTTATGTAGCTCATGTGTAGAGATTGGTAATATCGATACACTGACCTGTTGTAAAAGCATGATGATACACAAATTAAACGAGAGCTGACAGAAATTGTCGCAGACGCTTGGTTTTGTTGTCATCTACACACAATACACACGAAGCTTGACGAACTTTTTGACATAAGAAATGGAGGCGCCATGTACGTGACCATGTACAGTATGTCTAAAAAATTATCATCATCAAGAGTATATTATTTTGTACAAAAACTATTTTTTTATGAACATTTATCTCTTTAGCATATCCTTCATCAAACTCATTGCATATAATATTTAAAAATATGAAATATTATTTTTTTATTAATTTCTTTTTTATTAGCACCGTAGATTCAAGTGCAAAAAATAAAGAAAAAACATATTTTACGTAACGTTAAACAAAAAAATATTTTGTTGTGAAAATAAATGCGCATTATTACATAAATAAGAATAAAAAAATAATTTTCCGAATATTGAAACAATGAAACTGGTGTAGATAAAATTTGGAAAACACTGTGTGTTATATTGGCCCGAATCGAAAAAAAACAGGGTAACGGAATACGTCGTTATGCTGTAACGCTGACAAATGTCACATTCTTTTAAGAAACTGTATTTGATTTTTAAAGGCTTTAAAACACTGTTAATAATCAAATAAAGTTTCTTAAGGCTACTTGGGGCTTTATTTAGTGGCCGTTTTCGGTCCTCATTAACCGTGTATCTCGGGGACCGCCTGTACCTATAACGGCACTATGGTTAAAAAACACTTAAAAATGCATAAATATGGTCAAAACGCAAATAATTTTAGTAAAACAATAACATTTTATAACATTCATGTTCAAAAACTAGTAATTGCGTGGGTATGTGATCATTAAGAACGTTAACAGAAATATGAGTTTCGTTATGAAATCCTACGGATTTTGGAAAAATGTTGACACATTTCACAAAATAATGGATTTTTTGGGCACTAAGTAACAAAATGGTCCCATTTATCTTTTAAATTCTTTGGCAAAGGCTAATGAACATTTCACAATAACGAAAATAACTTCATTGCTTTTAATTTGTCGTATGGACCGCATTTTACTGCAATACCACCACTATCGGTACTACCACCACTATAGGTACATTTACCCTATAAATTGAAATTCCTACCAAAAACTACAATTAAAATGTTGCTGCTCCTACCGAAATCTTCCAAAATAATCTGGCCACACTGGGTGAGATGCTGGTTTTTTTCCCACCTGGTCTCTTCAATGTACCTTGGTCGCGTTGTAATTTTCCTATAGGGTCACCTTTTTTCCATATACTCTGACTATATAACCCCTGTCTATTTGTTGTCAAGGAATTTTTATGAACCGTGGAGTTTTATCAACCGGGCACGGATGAACAATATATGTGATTACAATTAATTTGATGGTAGTTTTGTGTAGATAAGTCATTTTCATTGTTTGGCTAATGGTAATGTTTTGTTCTGGGAAGTTTTATCACTTCTAATACGATTCGCTAATGTTGCAAGTTTATTTTGAAATCAATTGTTTGGCTATTTTGTTTTTCTATTTAGCTTGTGGCAGGAAATTACAGCCACTGACGCCTTACATGTTGTGTTGGGATTAATGCCTGGCGACGTCGTTTGCATTCAGCTTACAATTCAGACATATTCAGGTAAGCAACATAACAACAAATGCAACGCAGGATAGTTTAGAAAACAAATACGGATTGTCCTTTATTTACTTTTTATGATTGAAGTAGTGTTCATCTGTGAAATTATGAAAGTAATGTAAGCAATTAATGGATATTATCAATGGAATGTTGGACAAAGCATTATTTGCTTTAAAACGCTAATATTTTCTAATAGTCAAAATGACAAAGTGTGTACCTGTGCAGTTTATGGTAGTCGAAGAAGCTGGCTTTACAGGGTTTGATGATTACATAGACAGCGAGTTGTTTTGTTCAGTCGTATTAGAGGGCTTACCAAGTCACTGTCCAATGTTAGCAACAAAATTCATCCCACTTGATGCATTCCGTAATTTAGCGTATGAAACCTCTTTTAGATCATGTCTTAAATCTGATCCGTGTATGAGGATGGGAATTAACTTTTCGATAACAGCTGTGACATTACATTCGAAAATATACAAAGATAGGCTGGTGCAACCGCAAGTAGATATAGGGTTTCCAGTTCAATAAACAACTGTCCGTTAAGTTCCCCTGGGGGCTATTTATTGTTTACATTTTTGATGGCTATCATATATGATAGCCATGGCCCCCAAGGATGTGTTATTGGATATTAAGGGTTTTGAGTCATATAATGGAAAAGTTCAATCGGTTAAGAGAATGTTTCAAACCGGTAGTGGAATCTTGCAAGGATAATGTGGAGGTTTGCAATCATATAATGGAGTGTTGCAACCGAGTTGTGGAATTTTGCAAGCATACTGTGGAGCCGCTGTCAGACTGTGGGTGCCGGTGTTGAAACGTGAAATTCTGAGTTGAGCTAAATACTTGTCATATTGTTGAAGCGGTCTAAGTTTACCGTTTTTGTTTGTTTTTGTTTGTGTTTCCCTAGGGGCCTATCGGTTTTTGTTTATATTTTTGATGAATATTATATGTGATAATCATGGCCCCCAGGGAAGTGCAAACGAATGTAAACAAGAGCAAAATTGTAAGCAATGCGATTATTTTTTGCGAATATGCGGTGGATTAGGTGATTTGTTTTGTTTTGGTTTTGTTGTTTTTTTTTGTCATTTTTGTTTTAAAACAAATTATTTTCATTAATTTTAATCGATTTGAAAGTTAGAAAAACACTCCTGTAAAAAAGATAATTTCGAAGAGTCATATTTGCCAGTATGTGACACGTATGTTAATTAGGGCTTGGTACTTGTTTCGACGCAGCGTATCGCAACGCATTGCGTGACGCACGCTGGTATCTGTTCACTGCGTTCTGCATGGATATGTCAACACATTTTACTAAGAAAAACATCAACAAACAGCAATAATGCTTCTTATTTATAGGTTCTGATGTGATTATAATGTTAAATCACAACTGTAAAATCATTTCCAGTTCTGCTCAAAACAGTGCAAAGCATGTTTTCGCTTTTTTATTGCATATTGCATACTGACCCACACACACCTGTTTTGCAGCAATTACGAAATTCCTTTCTCGACATTTATTTTGTTTTGTTAATAAAATTATTTAGTTGTCCAATTACACACAAAACTGCGCTCGAAACAATTTAACGTGGAAAAATATTGATTTTCACCCGATATGGTTAAACCATTTTGACAGACGCATCACGTCGTGCGTCGAAATAGAAAATTTTCTACTTTGACGCTGCGTCGTGCGTCGTTAACGCATGCGTCTGTCAAATCCCATACATTTTGGCAAAATCGCAACGCATTGCGTCGGAACAAGTACCGCTCTCTTAGTGATGTGCGCGTCGACGTGCACTTGCTGTGTCAGTACCGTGAAAGGTACAAGTACACTGCAAATTTTCTCATCCTGCTTCAGTAAAGTTTTTTACTGAAACGGTTCAGTAATAGAATATTTTACTGATTTTCAGTATGAATGTCATGTTTTTACTGACTTTCAGCAAAACAATTTACTAAATGCATTTCAGTAATACACATTTTACTGAAAATCAGTCAAGTAAGTGTCAAATTACCGTCGTTTCACTGGATATCAGTAAAACAAATTACTGAAAATACAGCAATTCATTCTGTCAAATCGACCTGTCAGTTAGAACATCAAAACAAAACAATGCGGTACCTACTTGCTCGTGATGTACAAAAAGTTGATTTTGTAGGCGCTTACAGGCACCCTGGTGAAATTTCAGGTGATATTTCGGCTTATGAGATTAATTTAAAACAATTGGCAGCCGTGTTCGTGTGTAAAATGTTTGCTACAATCCACTGTGCTTGCTGAAATTGCGTGGTGTCTGTGAGCGCTTACTGAACCATCTACACTTGCGGCGGCATACAGTATAAAACTGTATAAAACAACACGAAACATGTATTAATATGAACTGAGGGATTGGCAATATCTGCGCATCAATAAAAACTCAATTTAAAAGAAGTATTTCGTCATTTTTTAATCGCTACCAACTACTGAAAAATCAGTAATATTAAAATGGCTTTACTGGGATTTCAGTAAACGAGCTGTCATATTGGTGAGCACCGGACATTACTGAATGATTCAGTAAACATTCTTTTTACTTAAAGGATTACTGAAACTTCAGTTAAAAAAAATTCAGTAAAATTTAACTGAAGTTCAGTAAAAAAAGTTTTCTGTGTAGGTTCAGTAGATGCCACGATTCTAAATTGTGTAAGAAACCATAATCGAATTCAAATCGTCGGTGCAGCGGGTGCTCTAGTTAGTCGAAATCAAATCCGAACCGTGGTTGCATCGAGTTCGGTCGGAATCCTCAGTAGGTACAAAAGCTTAAGCGACGATTCCTTGGTGCTACGAGTTCTACGGGTTGGATGCATTGACCAGACCTGACCCGAACAGGCTGCACCAACAGATTGTAGTCACTTAGGGCGGTGGCAACGCTTTTTCGCATGCGATTTTATCGGACGCCCCGTCACATTTTTGTATGGGATTTGACAGATAACGTCGGACGACGAAATCGCACGTCCGACGTTATCTGTCAAATCCCATACAAATCTCGTCCGATAAAATCGCATCCGATGAGCGTTGCCACCGCCGTTATGCATTCTCGCGCTGATACTGATTATGAGGGTCGACCTGAACTCACTGTACTCACGGGTTGGAACAGTTGGACAGCAATTATCCGCAGCACGCGATCTTCGATATACGCGAATTTGCAGTACGCGATTCCTCTAAATTTGACAGCTTCATGTGTTTTATGTAATTATTTTAATTCTTTGAAATATTGTATGCTCTTTTGGATTTCCTTAATGTTCTTAAAGCATTTTGCATTAAATTTGTGCAAAAGATAACTGTTTTACAACAAACAACAATAATGTATAATTCTGTGGCGATATTTTTCAACCCTCGAACCAGTAGTGTAAACTATTTTTCCATAGGAATCCGCTGTACGCGAAAACTCGAGATACGCTATTGTGCTCGGTCCCGTACGATAGCGTATATCGGATAATGACTGTATATCGAGTATCGCGTACTGCGGATAATTGCTGTACTTTATATTTTGTATTAATATTTAACATTTTATTAATGAAAAACATTATAAAATAATAATTTTATAATATTTATCTATTATTATATTGCATAAGTTCATCAATCAGTTTTTGAATTATGAAATCATTACTTAATTGGAAACAAGTTTAAATGATCCTCCAGAGTCCTACATATGGGTGATAGGGTCCTAACGGTCTTGTTTTAATACCTGTATTGTTTGTTTTGATTAAAGCTTTAACATATCGCCGACAGAGCGACTGAATTCGCCAGATTTTAATATAAAAATAAAATGTCAACGTTTCACCAGGCGCTTTAACGTTCACGTTCACTTCGATTGTTAAGCGGCCTTAATGTATAGATTTGTTTTCAAAAAGATGCTGCATTGATAAAAAGCAAAAAGTGTTCACTATAACAAGGCATGTTGACCTTAAGAGCATATTTTAAATAACATTTTCTTTATAGTATTCGGTTTGAAAACATACACTCTTCAAAAAAGTTGCCGAGTCTCGGTTGAAAATAACCGAGATTGGCACAACTGAGATCTTGGTTTAATATGTCAATGACTTGGAATGGAAATTTGGAATGAAATGGCTTGTATAGCAGTTTTCGAGCAGCTATCTAAGTCGGTATAATATACAGGTGGGCTTATCCCAAGGTTTATGAATTTAGAAGGCAAATTTTTATCGCTTCTGTTTCTGAACGAAGATTTTAAAAGTGTTATGAGTATTCGTCAAGCCTCAAGAAAGCATGTTTGAACAAAAGTTTTCACCCATCCTGTCAAAAAGTGATGTTCAAATTTGGGTTTAAAAACATACTATGAGACCACCTGGACTACATACACTTTGATTCTGGATTCCACCACGTGATCTGTTTGATGCACCTTGGGGTAAATGTAAACAACATCGTGTTTTCGAGCAGGTACTCGAATCTAATTCTAGCTTTGAGGCTAGAATAATCTAGACTGAAAATTGCAGGCTAGTTTTTTGTGTGGTTTTGTATGGATTGTTTACATGATTTCAGCCTCCAACTGTCAAACTCCATACAAAAAACAAACTAGAATCGTGAAGGGCCCCAGTATTAGTTTCGTTCAAAAAACGATTATTATACCAATCGGAGCAATAAAGCTTTACCCAAAAAAAATGCTTCATACATGTGTCTACAGCATTTTCGGGGAACCGTCAAATAAAAATTCATGAAAAAAAAGGAAAGTAAGATGTGAACATTTTAACTTAAGCTTCAATGAATCTTCAGGAACCGAGGAATGGTTTTTTTTTTTTTTTTTTTTTTTTTATTCAGGAGTAACGGTCCAAAAAGGCCGTATTGCTTAAGAGTAGAAAATACAAATGTAATTCATGGCGCTACAATCCATATTGGCAGGGAGACATTTCCTTCTCTGAGCCATGGAAGGGCACCTTATCCCGGGTGTACTCGGACGGTTTGGTTTTAATTAATCCAGTCCATGATTTTGCGGTCCTATAAGCGTGGCGAAGGTCTACATCATTCGGGTTTCGAGGTTGTCTATTCCAGTTCAGTGTTCCAAATGGCATTGCGGGGGTCTGTATCGTGTGGATTCCAAGCATTTCGTCGGATCCATCCATCAGAAGCGGTCCGAGTATATTTCCATTTAGTGGCTCAAATGACATTGCGAGGGTCTGTATCGTTGTAGTCCTTTCCTTCAGTGGTCCGAGTGACATGGCGGGGGTCTGTATCGTTCCAATTATCTAGTAAATCCTTGCAAGAACATCGTTCGAGCAAGGATCTTCTGTCTGCCGTCAATGCCGATTACTCAGCCATACGCATTGCACTCATTCATTCTTACATTCATGCATACATTAATCCATCACAAACATACAAGCGATGTACAACATGTAACACATAGACAAACAAGAGGAAATAACATAGGATGCAAGATTGCTGTTGCCAACAATGTTGGTTGGTTCACAGACATTTTGCTTAAGGAAAGTCACACAGTTAAGCCGTTCTCTCTACAGAAATCGAATATGGCCTTCAGGTATTCCCAGTCCGATGCCGCTAATATATCCCGAATCGGAATATCAGTACATTTTCCTAGTCTTTCGACCGCGTCCAGCAAAGCAGGTCGAGCAGACTCGTATTCCACGCAGGACCACAAAATATGATCCATGTCGTGGAATCCAAGCCCGCAGCCACATACCTTGGAGTCGACCAGTCCTATACGCTGGAGATGTGCGCCCAATGCGAAATGATTAGACCTAAGTCTAGACATCATTCGAATGAACGCACGATCGCCAGGGGTGTTATGGAACCAAGGCTTCAAGCTTACACGAGGAGTGATTGTATACAGAAACCTTCCGAGTTCATCCGAGTCCCACAGATTTTGCCAACGTGCCATGCAAAACGCCTGTGGGGCCTGCAAGAACTCATGAGGAAGGATAGGCCTATCAAAGAAAGACCCTTCTGCAGCTCCCCTTTTGGCCAAATGGTCTGCCTGTTCATTTCCTGGTATACCACAATGAGCAGGTAACCATACTAACGATATGCGAAACGACTTTTCAAACAGTGAGCTTAAAACCTTTACAATTTCTTTCACAAAATGTTCTGGGCTCTTAACAGCCTTTACGGATTTTAATGCTTGAATAGCGCTTAAGCTGTCTGAAAAAATTACATATTGATCCGCTGGGCATGCACTTATCAATAATAAGGCATAAAAGATTGCGGCGAGCTCCGCTACATATACTGAGCATGGTTGGCGTAATTTAAAGAATGCTTCGGAGCACGTGTTGTATACACCAAATCCAATGCCCTGCTCTGATGAGGATCCGTCAGTATAAAAATGGTTACTGTTAGCATGGCCATGTTTCTCCACAAATTTGCTGGGAATTGTCATCCGGCGAAGGTTATCGGGGATACCTTTAATTTCCTCCTTCAATGAGGTATCTACAATTAAAATGGAACTGCAGGACTCTGGTAAGCTGGCACTAGTTATACTTTGAGAAGTACTAGGGTGCACCTGTAAGGAAACAAAATCATGATAGACCTTCATGATTTTGCATTTAGAACCTATCTCTTGCAGTGTTTCAAAGTTCTCGATTATCAAAGGATTTGATACTGTAGAGCGGACGAAAAGGCGAAGCGATAGTAGCTCAAAACGTAGCTTTAGCGGCATCACTCCGGACATCACTTCGAGTGACATGTTATGAGTCGACTTCATGCTACCTAGCGCGATTCTAAGACAGCGATACTGAATCCTCTCAAGTCGGATTAAATGCGACTTGGCTGCCCAGTGGAAGCATATGCAACCATACTCCAAGACGGACAGTATCGTAGTCTTATATAGGTTAAGGACGTCTTTGGGGTGTGCACCCCACCAGAGTCCGGTAATCGTTCTGAGAAAATTGATTCTTCTTGTACATTTCTGTACCAGATAGTCAATATGTGTCCTCCATACATTTTTGCTATCAAACCAAACCCCTAGGTATCGAAAAGATCTGGCAATGGATATCTTTTTACCATATAAAAGATATCGACCTTTGGGTCAACCAAATTCAAGCGTCTATTACTCTCAGTGTTGTAAAAGAAAGAGAATATCAGCATTTCCGTTTTCTCTGGAGAAAACTCGATACCTAGGTTTGTGGCCCACACTTCTAAATTGTTGAGTGTGGTTTGCAAAGGACTTTGAAGGTCGGCGATGTTGTTGCTGGCGACTGATACAACACCGTCGTCCGCCAATTGCCTAAGGCTACAGCCAGGTGCAAGGCAAGTATCTATATCGTTGACATAAAAATTGTACAACAAGGGGCTCAAACAGGACCCTTGTGGTAGTCCATAAAAGCTGACTCTCCGAATATTCATGAAGCCATTGTCGAAATTCATTGCCTCTTCCGAAAGGAGGTTGAATAAGACGTTATTCAGTCTTGGGGTTAAGCCCGCAGATTCTAATTTTTGACACAGAACATTGACTGATACTGAGTCAAAAGCCCCCTTGATGTCAAGAAATGCAGATGCCATCATTTCTTTACGAGAATGAGCCATCTCGATTTCGGACACAAGCAGCGCCAAGCAATCGTTGGTACCCTTGCCTTTGCGAAAGCCAAATTGGGTACTTGACAAGAGGCCTTTGGATTCAAGCCAATTGTCCAGTCTAAAAAGAATCATTTTCTCAAATAATTTTCGCAGACAAGATAACATTGCTATCGGTCGATATGAGTTATATTCTGATGCCGGTTTATCAGGTTTCAAAAGGGTGACTACTTTCACTTCTCTCCACTCCAACGGGACGGTGTTAAGCTCCAACATAATGTTGAATAATCTCAACAGCCGTTTCCTCGCCAGATCTGGCAGATTATGGAGCAATTTGTTCCGAATCTGATCCAGTCCTGGAGACGAATTGTTGCTGGAGTACAGAGCAAGCGATAGCTCAACCATTGAGAACGGTGAATCCATTTGCGGATCACTCCCATGAGCACTCTGTTGATATGGTGGTGCTTGAGCGAAATCAGGGCAGACTTTTTGTGCAAATGGCTCTAGCCATGCCCCAGAAACCCTTTCGCTCTCTTTTGTTGCTTTGCTGTTGCGCATCCTTTTCGCCATGCTCTGAAGCTCCGTTAGCGAAGTGGAAGGCTTGAGGTTTTTGACATACCTCGGCCAGTATGACCTTTTTTTTGCTTTAAGCAAGTTTTTGCACCTACGCTCCAGGCCTCTATAATGAACGTATAGACCCATGGAACCGGTGTCTCTATACCTGGCAAAAGCCTTCCGCTTCGCTGAGAATGCCGCTTTACAATCCGCGTCCCACCAAGGAGTGGGTGGTCTTTTAAAAATCCTTGCCTGGGGGGGCAGCCTCGTTTGGGCACCGAGGGCGCACTCGTTTATCGCCATAACGAGATTTGCATACTCCTCATTTACGGAGAAACTGGGTTCTACGCGGATTAGCAAAGCGGTCATTTGGTCGCCGTATTTCGTCCAGTCGATGTTCCTCGTTAAGTCACAATTAGCGGGGACTTGATCGACTGTGCGACTCCTCTTGATAATCGAGATCTTTATTGGCAGATGGTCGCTACCAAGCGGGTCTTGGATTACCTTCCACATAGAATCCAGCCCTAAAGACGACGAACAAAGATAAAGGTCTATTGCGCTGGGTCGTGCCATAGGTGAGGGCACCCTAGTTGCTTCACCAGAGTTTAGAATTGTCAAACTGTGTGTGTCGCAAATATCCCTAATGATTGGTGCACGATTATCGTCATGCGTGCAACCCCAATCTGATCCATGGGCGTTAAAGTCGCCCAGGATGAAAAATGGTTTTGGTAGTACCGTTACTACTGTCTCAAGATCCTTGTTGATCTTCTTTGGATCCAGATTGGCTCCCGGTGGGATATAAATTGAGGCAATAGAAACGTCAAGATCCCCTAGCTTTGCCTGGATCGCGACGTATTGGATTACCTCGGGTGTGGGGAGGGGTATTCTGCTGAAGCTGTGACTGCTACGAATACCAATTAACACTCCCCCACCACGCCTATCGCTAGTTGGGTCATGTCGATCTTGACGAATAATATTATATCCCGGGAAGGTAATATTTTTATCGGGTGAGAGCCAAGTTTCACTTAGGGCAAATGCATTACAATTATATTGCCCTAGTAATACCTTAAAAGAATCTATTTTTCCCAAAAAACTTCTGCAATTCCATTGTAGTATAGTAGTCATTGGAGGCATTAATCATCCAAGCGGACCATCATACTTAGACATGGCCATTTTGATAACCATTGCCTGACCATTCCTCTTAGGAAAGGAAATGCCAGGGGAATCAATCCGGTAAGGGGTTCCGGGAGGTGGAGGGAGTCAAGGAGAGAGTGTAAAATCTCTGTCAGGCTTGGGAGGGATGGCCTGGAGAAAGATCTGGGTTCGCTAGGGAACGCCAGATTGCTGGGATTGGAAGGGTTACGGGAACGTGGATGGGTGCGAGCGTCACGGGGGGGTTTGGAGCCCTGGGGTTGGCGTGGGGTCGCGTTGTCGTGACGTCGAGGTGCCTTTTTGGGTGAAGCTTTAATAATTTTTTTATTGTCTTTTTGTTCGGTACCCGTGTTGTATGCAATCTTTTAACTCCATTTAATGGTGCCAGATTGGGCAACGGTTCATTACCCTCCAATAGGGAAAGGTTATCGAACGGATTCACACTTGAGGTCGACTTCAAAACATCGGCGTACGATCCTCTTGTATTCTGCAAGACGGCCCGCTTGTGTTCTGATTGTTTTTTTCGGTACACAGCACACAACGACATTTCGTGCCATTCCTGCTTGCAGTGAATGCATTTCTGGGTTTCGGCCTTGCATTCGGATGTTGAATGCGATCCCTTGCATTTGCCACACTTCACGGAGTTGTTAAATGTGGGTACCAGGAGAGTAATACGCAACGCGTTGGTTATCGTAGTTCGAGAGAAAAAGAAGGGCCTTTATTATTTCGGCAATTGGCTTATATATGCCACTCACGGTAACTCATGTCTTACTCGGAAATGATCGTATCCGAATCCTAACGAAGAGTGTACTCGAAAATGATCGTATCCGAATCCTAACGGATAGTGTGTCGCACACTATCACAGAGTTTGTGCAGTAAGGCTCTGAATGTCCAATCTGGCTACATTTTGTGCAGCATGCTATTTTTTGCACAAATGGTCGACGGATGGGCACTCTGAGTCCTTCAATGTACAGCGTGTTTGGCAGGACTGTACCCTCGAAGGTGATCCGGAGTGAGGAAGTCTCACGGAACACCTTCTTTCCATCGACCGCACTTGAAGCGTAAAGTTTTTTAACTTCAAGGACCGTATAGGACGGATCGGCCGCAATAGCATTGGCTTGCATCCGGTCTTTTGCGGTGACCCGCAGCTTGTTTGGACGCGGGCGAATAATGTCTAAGACACCAGGATATTTTTTATAAACAGATGCCGTAATTGCTCTTACATCGAGCTGTTTATTTTTCGGCATGAAAAATACATCATGTATCCCGTTATAAGATGCGGGATACGCTCGGAATCTGGGATTCCTCTTCAACGATTGACCCATCAATTGATCACGGGACGTTGAAGGTAAAGGCTCGTTACTAGCCTTTTTTTCGCATTCTGTCCTGGATCAGAACTTTTTCGCTTCACTGTAGTAAAGCCCTCCTCCGATTCATCCATCGGCTCCGCCTCCATGAGAGAGTCGGAGCGAGAGAAAGAAACCCAACTGTGTGACGAGAAAGGATAGGTAAACAAGAGAGGATCACTTACCACAAATAGACACACGAGAGCGAGAGTACACGACGAACGAGCGCTACGCACCTGTCCGACGAATGCGCTCTACACTCACAAACCTACACAACAGTACACACGCAGCGCGTATACACGCGCTGCACACAACTCTACGCACTACACACTGTACGCACTATACACTAAGCACAGATCGCTTTCCGAACGTTCTCGCACGTATTCCCTTGCAGTGCGTATGGTCGAGGTCAGTGGCTTGTTGTCCGGCAAAAAATCCATCCACTTGGAGCGCGTATCGATCACGTCTGATTCGCTTCGTGGTTGGGGACAGAATGACCGAGGAATGGTTATTACAAACAAAAATTCTAAATAAAGCCTAGCACTCAACAATCCTTTCTTGTTTGCGAAGGCAACACAAATGGCGAAAGGAGGCAAGCCTTTACAAAGGCTAACCAAGGAAACTAACGTAATGCCAGGAATCAAGGAACTTAATTAATCAAGGAACTAACGTAATGCCAGTGAACATTTATGAGTACAACACACTTAACAGTTCAAAGGGCATCATAAGATGCCATGCATGTAAAGTCCTATCAGAGTAAGAACTACTGGAAGGTCTTCGACCTCAAAAAGTGACTGATCATGAAACGGAAGGAGCAAAATGGAGAGTTCGTCAACACCCGCACAACCATCATCACTTTTTAACTACAGTGCAGCCCAGAAAAACTGACATACTACTTGGCTACGGCTACTTTATGGAAAGAGTGGATCTTGTCATACCTAATCCGATGAGGTGTGTGACATGTATGCGCTTCGGGCATACAAAAACAAGATGCAATATGGATAAAATGTGTGCTAAATGCAGTGAAAATATCACGAAGTTTGCAACAATTTTCCTTAGAATTAGGAGTAAACCACTCTGTACTTGATAAATATTGGCAGTAGTGCAAACAACCATCATATTGTATAATTAGGAACAGAATGAATTGATTTCAGATAAAAACTTATAACCATAGTGATTCGTAGGATACTATGATAAATGTTATAGTGGACCGTTATTCCTGAAAAAAAAAACATTAATGTTATGTATTTTACAAAATATCAGCATACTATAAACTCATATCACTCCTCCTTAGGCCGATTATTTTGTTATACTCATCAATGGGGCCCTTAACAATTCTATTCAGCTTTTTGTATGGAGTATGACAGTTGGAGGCTGAAATCATGTAAACACTCCATACAAAACCTCACACAAAACTAGCCTGCAATTTTCAGTCTAGATTATTCTAGCCACAGAGCTACAATTAGATTGGAGTACCTGCTCGAAAACACGGTTTTGTTTACAGTTATCCCAAGGTGCATTAAAGAAATCAGGTGATCGAATCTGGAATCAAAGTGTATGTAGTCCAGGTGATCTCATAGCATTTTTTTATAACCAAATTTGAATATCACTTTTTGACAGAACGAGTGAAAACTTTTGCTCCAACGAGCTTTCTGGAGGCTTGACGAATACTCATAACACTTTTAAAATCTTCATTCAGAAGCAGAAGCGATAAAAATCAGCCTTCTAAATTCATACACCTTGGGGTAAGCCCACCTGTATATTATACTCACTTAGATAGCTGCTCGAAAAATGCTATACAATGCAAACAGCTGACAGGCTGAAATTTCAGCCTACAAGCTTCAAACGGAAAGGGCCCCAATGTCATAAAAAAATTGACTGAAACAAAATCCATATCAGCGTCACGTACTCAATTGTGACAAACAGAGGTGATACTCAGAACGGTTGGTGTGACTAATACATACTCATGACGTGTTTGCGACCATCGCTTGGTCAGTCACTATTTCACGACTTTTTTTTTTGCTGTGATAAGTTTTGCAAAATGTCACTGACATAGTCATGACAAATTCCGGCTGGAACAAACCCGCTACGCAAAGCGACAGAAGAAATCATGGAGTTCTGAGAATTTTATCATGCCTTCCTTTTCTCTCCAACGGCAAATTTGTCGAGCAGCTCGTCGAGCTACCCGTCCCTGGCTCCGCCTCATACCACTCGCCTGAGCGCGCTGTCGAAGGTTTGGATGTGTTGGTGCGTCAGACGGCCAATCGCTGTCAGCCGTCGTCCGTGCTTTTTCCCACCATAGCGCTATCTCTTTCTCGCGTGTGGTCAATGCTCATGAGTTGCTGTGGCGCTAAAAAAAGCCGTTAACAAACATTGCGGCGATGAAGTTGCATTTTCACAAATCAAACCAAAAAAGCGCAATAAGTTCAATTGCTGCAATGTAAAAATGACTACGGAATCGCTAGCGCACGATAGAGGGTTTGCTGTGCAACGCGAAGAACCTTAATGCGCATTAACATGTTCAGCCCGGCGCTGATTTTCATCAACATTCCGTTCTGCCGGCATCTAGAACGCAAGCTGATTATGATACCGGCGTCCTGGAAAGTTCACTGGTAGTCCCTGGGACATGTCATCGTGCTGAACGTGTTAAGCATTTAGCATAACTTTGTTACCCTAAGCTTTTGCTTTCGTATGCTGTATATTACATAGATATCCTGAGCCATCTGCGCGTGGGTGTGAGCGTGCGTGTGTGTGCAACACTTTCACCAAATGTGTTTTCTTCCGGCATGTTATGATCCATCGGTCAAAGAAAGGAAGGTGTTCATGAAAGGCGGTAAGACGAATTGAGGCCCCTGTCAATGGTAACTGATGACCAGGAGCAGGGGGTACTGGTAGACAGCTGTTGGAAGATTGAACGGTATACTTAAATTGCCGGCGGATGGGGGGGAGTGGGGGTGGCCATGGGACCCCTACGATCATTGGTCACAGGCCCTAAAATTGTTGTCGCCATTGGGGGATGAGAGGTGCAAATGGTTCTCCAGCCACGGAGCCCTAACGACCATCTTTCCGGGGGCCCTTGTCGTTAATACTCTGTCCACTTGTACACATACGGCATACTACAGCCTAGAGATCATCAGCGACCGCCTAGTCCGCCTACCGTTAGGTCCGCCGCTGGTTCATGACGGTGTTTTTTTATCGTGGAGGTGCATCCTTCCCCCTGCATGCAGCGTATGCATCGAGCAGGAGATAGTGAGGCAGTATGCAAGTTGCACGCTGAATAGGAGCGGGCCTGCGACACCGCCATCATTCCTCACATCTGCATGCCCGTCGTGGGTTCTAACCGCGTATGAACCGTCCGCCGTAGCAAGAGGTGACTCCGGCTACGTGGTACTCAAGTCCTGAAAAGGCCGGCATGATCGCGTAGACCATTACGCCAATAATAATAATTATAATAATAAGAAGAACTTAGCATAGCAGTCCACACTCGGGGAAGGTTTTTGTTTTCACTTTGGTGCTGCCGGGTCTACCGCTGTGGCGCGACAAATCAACGGAATGCAATCGACCAAAACATGAACCTACCGATCCGAACTCATTCCAAGGTATTGCCGGCAATCGGCGTCATGATAACGACTACAAACCAACAAGCCATCAGATTCTGGACGGGCAGGTGCAGCACCATACGCGCACCGTAATAAACAAATCCAGAATCCCCCTTTATATGGATTCAATTCAACTTTTGTTTCCACTTGCGCCCGCTAGCAGAATGGGAAAGAAATTTGCTACATGCACGTTTGTTTCGATCGTGTGCCTTTTTAACACCCCCAACAGCAGAACCGATTGCAAAGATGGTGGTGACATTCCAATGGTTGTGTTGTCTCTCAGGTAGCGAAATCGAAAATGCATGGACTTTGTAGCCGCAGCGGATGAAAATGTACCCATTAGAATCAAATAGTTTTGGAGTTTCCAAACGCACGCACACACACAAACACGCGCGCGCAAACTCTCTCACACACACACACACACACACACACACACACACACATGCTCGCAAGCACGCACGCACACACGCACGCACACATGCACGTACGCGTGCACGCGGGCACGCACCCGCGAAAGCGCGAACGCAAGCACGCATCCACGAAATCGCGAACGCAAGCACGCACCCACGAAAGCGCGAACGCAAGCACGCATCCCCCACCAGAACCCCCCCCCCCTCCCCACACGAGCGAGCACGGCTACCTTATCGGTAGAACGGCTTGTTCAGCTATCTTGTAGCGCATCCTCATCCAAAGCGCCTGGCGGGGTGGGGGATCGCGACATGATAGAGTGAACGGTCACTTTCCCCGCGCTGTGTGTGTGTGTGTGTCGTGACCCGAAAACTCGAGACAGATTTCGGCACATTTAAAAAATTATATTTTATTGCCACTATACATCGTGCTACATGATGCTTAGAAGGTCGTTGAAGCATCAAACATGTTCAAATAAAAAAAAAATTAGATAAGTGTTAGACGTTCTCCTACGCTTGTTTTAAATAGGCTTCTTCACCCTCAACTGGCAGAGGCATCGAATGGTCTCATCAGCAGCGGCACGAAATAAAATAAACCATCAATACACCGATAACACTTTGAATCCCAATCCAGCTTCTCCCACAGCGTCTCAAGGCCACACACAAATTAATAAATGCTAACACCCACCAATAACAACAATACACAACCGCAATGCACATATGAGTATCAACGCAAACACCGCAACAGCCAATCAGCTAGCGGCGGAAGGCACGGGCAGAAGCACAAGTAAGGCAAGGCAGGCCAGCGCAGGCTTTGGTACATTTCCTGCGCAGGAAACTGCTCGAATTTGCGCAGCGGGAAATCATCTCAGCGTCACGAGCTCTACTGTAATCAAAGTGAGTTCATTATACAGGTGGGCTTTCCCGAACAATTTGATAGCCGTGCTGTAGAAAAATGAAAACGAAATAACAGGAGGGGATTCGATCATTTGTTGATGTATGCGTGTGAATTCCAATGGCTGTTTTGGTTGATGTGTCGTAGTGTAGGTGAAAAACTACGTATCACAATCGAATCCCCTCCTATCATTCGTTCGTCCAATATGGCCTTCCCGCCAAACCTATAAGCCCACCTAGTCCCTATACCCACTTTGACTGTAATGATCAGAGGCGAGCCTCAAACAGTTGGTGCGACCATCACATGCTTGGTGACACTGTGTGCAACCAACTCTTGGTCAATCACTTGGTCGCGACATTTTCAGTCGGTGATCATCGCGATGGTCACGGGAGATATGCGGTGCGTGCGAGTGGTTCCAAGAAACAAAATGAGCATGTTTTCTTGCTCTGTTTGACCCGACAGATAATCAAAACAGATAGAGGGAGAAAGCATGCTCATTTTGTTGCTAGAGCCCACGCGCCAAGTGTATTTCAAGAATGTCGTGATTATCGCCGACAACAATGGCGTGACCAAGTGAGTGACCAAAAGTTGGGTGCTAAACTAAATGTCACCAAGCGTGTGATTGATTCTCCAACTGTTTGAGTATAGTCACTGATCGTCTCAGTTGTGTACGTGATCTGATTTGAGCTTCGTTGCAGTCATGAGTGTTGATGACTGAAACAGAGATTTGACAGCACTGTTCATAGCCAGAAAAAATCAAGATTATGGTTGCGCCGGCATTAAGCTAAGCTTGTTAGTCAGAGTATCGTGTTGGACTCAAGAATTCACAGTCGTGTTCAGCATGTCATGGCGCACTTTTACTGACTATCAGCAATGAGCATCAAGCTACCACGGATATGTTCAATGTTTTCGTTGGTGAAAATCTCGTGATCCTCATGCCATTTTGCCGCGCTGTATACAGTCTTCCCCGAGTTACGCAAATAATGTATCCAGGAGACATTCGTGTAACTCGGCTTTTGGGGAAAGTCGAATATCACGTTTTGCAGCCAAACACTTAATTGGTAATTTAATTCAATTCTTGTAGAAAATTAGGTTATTTGTGTCTTGTTAGTTATTTAAAATTTTGGGACAATTTATTTTTCATTTGACAATTGGAGAAAATTGTACTGATTTGACATATGAACTGTCAAACATAAACATTCGCGTAAGGTCGCATTCGTCGCATGCGATTTTATCGCACGTGCTGTCAAACGCTTTTTCGATTCTTATTGCGATTATTTGATGATATTAATAGTTTAACCGTATTGTCTACGACCAAAAAACTATACGTAACCGTACAACCGCCTACCCGGGTGGGCCATACATTTAGTATGGAAGAATCATGTTTTTCGTTGTTAAAAGCGTATATCTTTTGAATCACAATAATGTTGGATAACATATCGTAGCAAAATTAGAATTGTAAAAACTCTATCAAGATTTGTTTCAATCAAAAATATGTTGTAACACCATAACCGGCCAGGCCGCATGTTTTGAGTGGATTTTTATGTCTTTTTCTTTTCTCTGAAACGTTGTATTGCAGTTTTATTGCTTGTAACATCATTCTTCCATACAAAATGTATGGCCTACCCGGGAAGGCGGTTATATGGTTACGTGGAGTTTTTGGTCGTACACAAGACTGTTAACCGTCATGTGTACGACCGCCTACCCGGGTAAGTTTCGCATCTTTATTCCAAAATAACTTTGGATTAAAAAATCATATTGACTTAAAATTTTAAAAATGCCGCAGAAAAGATGTTTTCTACTCGTGTGCAATAAATAAAAATATCAAAAATGGTATGGTTGGTATCATTTTAAAAGAGGTGATTTCAGTGTTCATTTTAATATATTGATACACTGTAATACAACATTTGAAAGAAAAGAAAAAGACATAAGCTTCCTCTCAAAACATGCGGCAAGGCCGGTTGGGTAGTTGGAGTTACAGCACATTTTTGATTGAAAAAAATATTGATAGGAGTTTTAAAATTCTAATTTTACAACGATGTGTTATAATACATAATTGTGATCCTACAAGACAATTTTCATTCAAATCTAATAAGTAATTTAAAAGATATACGCTTTTAACCACGAAAAACATCATTGCTCCATACAACATGTATGGCCGCCTACCCGGGCATGCGGTTGTACATTTAAAGGGTATATAAACTTAAATAATTTAAAAAAATATTTAAACATTTTTGATATTTTTTGTTTTGCTCTTGGGTAGAAAACACTTTTTCTGAGGCATTTTTAAAATATGATGTCGATACGATTTTTTTAATCCAAAGTTATTTTGGAATAAAGATGCGAAACTTAGGCCCGTGTCTGTGCTCCATCGGATGCGATGTTATCGGAAGGCCTGTCAAAATTTTATATGGAATTTGACAGATAACGTCGGACGTGCGATTTTTGTCGTACGACGGAATAAAAAAAAAATTGATTTCGTCGGACGCCGCATCCGATTTTATCTGTCAAACTAAATGTGTGGTGTTTTGTAGGAACAATCTCAACTTAATTTTTCATAATCGTTATAGTATTAAAATCATCCAAATAATCACAATATTATACGAAAAAAGCGTTTGACAGCACGTGCGATAAAATCGCATGCGATGGAGCACAGACACGGACCTTACCCGGGTATGCGGTTGTACACTTGACGGTTAAAAGAATCGTTTTGCCATTATCGTCTCTTATGTTGCCTGGGTTACCTTTTGAGATCGATAGGATCTAATCACTCATTATCTTTTTTGCTGCTTGGGGATCCTTCTGCGGGCGCACAGGATTTCTTTTTTTTTCTGCTCTTCCATGTCGGAATCAAGGTGGATTAAAAATATCAGGTGGTGGATAAGGGCCTTTGGGGGGTCGCCATAGTTGAGAGACTTTACGTCATTTTAAAACCGTTAACCATAGGTTTCCGCATACAAAGCTTAACAAATAGAACAGATTTCTTTGTTATTATGTTGATTTTTGTATGTCTATTGATTTTATCGAAAAAATGAGATATATTAACAAAAGATTTGATGATTTGTTTATGCACGAAATTTAAAATCATGTGACTAAGAGTTCTTATCTCACGTTAATTGTCCATGCGGCTCGTAGATAATGAGGAATTATTGTGAAAATTGAAAAAATAATGATTTCTTAGTTTTTATCATCACAAATGTCGAAAACACAATGAAGTATAGAATAAATTCACGGAATAACATAAAATAACTTACTTTGATCTATGTTTTCATGTTAAATAAGAACTCGAAAAGTCCAAAATATATTTGTAAATAATATTTAATCGAAAAAATTGGGTAGATAAATTATATGAACAAATTTAATAAATGTAAACAAAGTTTGAATCCTGGGGACCTTACGTCAAGTGACGAATTGTCAAAATGCACTAGAGTCCACCACCTGATATTTTTAAATCCACCTTGGTCGGAATCAAAATTTCGGCTCTATGGCAGGTGACATATTAACGCCCACGTCCTGCCCACGTCCACGGTTGTCTTCGAGTAAAACCGAGGAAAGTTACCTTTATTGTGCAATAAGAACGAAAGAAATGGAGTACAGGCGGTCCCCGAGATACACGTTACACCTGTGGACATAAGAATAGGAACTTTTTTTCTGACCGAGAGAGATAGTTCTTTTCATTAATTTTTGGTAGCCCTGAAAAGAGCTGATTAAGTGGTGGTTGGGAGGAGGTGTTGCGGTGTTCCACAGAGCGAAAACACATTCTAACGGTCAATGTGTTGACCATTATTGTCTTTCACTGCTTGGCAGCGAGTAGCCATATCGCGGATGAGCTTCTGGCATGTTTCTGGAGGTATGCGTTTCCACAATTCCTCGTAGCGTTTCCATAGCACATCAGCTAAGGATGCATGCTGGTTCTAGAGCTTGTCCGTAAGAATTGACCACAGATTTTCAATCGGATTGAGGTCAGGACTCAACGCAAGCCACGGTAGAACTACCACATCCTGGTTTGCCAAATAACATCTAACTGTTCGCGATGTGTGCTTTGAGTCGTTATCATGCTGAAAGATGTAATGCTCTTCGTCGCCGAATGCTTTTGTCGAGCGTATGGCAACATCTTACGAAGTATTTTTCTGTACCCTTCCGAGTTCAGCGTCCCGATGATACGGACCAAAGGACCCGGGCCGTGCCAGGAGAAGCAACCCCACACCATTACGTGGCCGCCTCCGTGACTAAGGGTTTTTATCGTGTTTTTCGGATAATACGCCTCATTGGGAAGGCGCCAGACGTATTTTATGCCGTCCGAACCATCCAGATTGATTCTGGACTCATCCGAAAAAATTATTTTGCTCCACCAAAAGATGGATGCAGCTAAATGCTCTTCGGCAAACCGAATGCGCGCTTCTACGTGGTGCGGCATTAGCTTACGAACCTTTCGTGGTTTCCGGGCACGGAACCCAGCGTTGTGTAAACGGCGAGACACCGTTTTCGCCGAAACTTGCAAACCAAGCTCCTGCTTGATACGAGCGCAAGTTTTGAAAGGGTCCGCCCTGATCTTTTCAACAATCTGCGCGTCAACGTTAACCGTTGTTTTTCGCGGACGACCTGTCGATTTACCCGTAGCCTCGCTACGAATGGCGTTGTCCACAAACGTCCGCGAACGGCCGAACGCCTTGCAGATTGTCTTTATTGGAACGTTCTCACGAAACAGCCCCTGAATGTGTTTCCGCTCCTCTGATGTGCAGTGCTTACCGCGACCCATGATGATTTTGTGGAATTTTTTAACAGCAACCTTACACCTTGACCACTGACTGAAGAATGAAATGCAAAGCTATTTGGCTCTCCTTTTATACTGCCGCGACACGTCATCGGCACTCGTAACTCAGGTTAGTAGCGCACCAAAAATGGGAGTATGAAAGGCAAAAATCGGTGATTTCAACTTCAGTACGTTTCGCACTCTTGCCGATGACACATCTAGCGCATGCATTAAGCCAACAACAAAAAAACACACAATTTTTTTCCTATTTTTATATCCAGCGGTGTACCTCTTATACGCGGATTCGGAGATACGCGGTTTTCCAAATTTGACAGTGTTGACGCTTCGCTCGGATGTCAAATGATAACTTGACGAAAGTGAGTTTCGTCAAGTGAGAATGAGCACGGTAGGAAATGATGAGTAGCGGGTGAGTTGCCACTCGCGTGAGTGGCAATCATAGAAAAATTATAAATAGGGCAACATAATGAATACACTTTCTCTTGCACTTTGGAAATTCAACACACAGCGGTAAATATTCAGCCCACGCAAAATCATATCCGAAACGTTCGCGAATGTTCAGACAGTTATTTGAACAAATTGTACTGTTTTGACACATCCATTGTGAAATACCAAATAATTTCCGTATTGATCGAATGTAAAATACCATTTCAAAAGGTTTAAAACTGTCCAATCTAGTAGAAACATATCAAATAATTAATTTTTTGGCTAAAACCAACCCCTACTTGCAAAATTACACGAAGATTAGTGATATTTTGGATGAAAATTACGAGATTCGACATACGCGGAATTTTGAGATACGCGGTATTTTGCGGCCGTTTTCGGTCCCCATTAACCGTGTATCTCGGGGACCGCCTGTAATTAAACCGAAGACACTATCTCACTCACTCCACCTGTCCATAAGCGCAGCAAAATTCTCAACCGCATTGATCAACAAGAATCTCTGTTAAAAACGTTATCTGGACGTGGGAGACGTGCCCACAGCACGTCCAGGCATTTCTCAATTTTTGTATGACTGCGGTTGAGCTTCGTGTGTTTTGGGCAGGCCGTGGACGGTCATGTGCCACCTGTCTATCTCTATCATGGGAGAGCTCCAAAAACAACGGTTTGTAAGGACAAGGGTTTCGCTTACCTGAATACACACTTGACGAGTAAAAAAACACTTCCCAACGGTCACCAGCACTAAGAGATCCGCTGTGTTAGAAGCTGATTTGCAAGCTGAGTTGGCGAAATAATTCAGCACCCGAAGTAACCCGAAGCCGAAGCGAGCCCGAACGGAAGTCGGCACGAACATTCGTTTAAATAGCTCCCTCCCCCTTTTCGCAGATTTTATTTCTGAAATGATACAGTGCGAGCCATTATACCAACATGATTTGATTTATTGAATATTTTACTAACATACAATACGTACACAATAATCACTGCACTTAATTCTAAATTAACGCACATAATTAAAAAAAAACTTATTACGCTAGCACAGTGATAAAATCCCAAAATCAGCACAGCGTTTTCTGCTTCTCATCGCTGTTGCGCCTACACTGTACGGGCCAAATACACCAACACTTGTGTCGTAGTGTCGTAGTGTCGTAGTCAAAGGTCTTGTTGTCTCCGTTCGCGTGAATCACACATCAAATGGAAGAAAAATGATATTAATTATGAGGGGGAATGTTGGCTGATCATTTGAATTAATTTTACTTACCTCAAATTAGTATCACCGTGGACAACAGAAAACTACCTGCACTAGAACAGAGCGCTGGTGTGGCCAAATGTGTGCATGTGTGTACTTGCTCTACTTAAGTCCGGTATCGTACCAGATTTCGTGTGTCGCCAAGTGCGTGCGTGTGTGTTATTGTCACAGCACATTCTTTCAACATTTTTTCAATCTTTCGATTGTGCCACTCGATTTCGTTCTTGGTCTGATTTTGGCAGCACACGAGGGGGTTCGGTTTCAACTTCCAACAACAATAACCACACGAGGGGGCTGTGGATACTCACGAAGGGAGAATCACTCAAATTAAAGCGAGAGACAGATAGAAAAAGCGAAAGGTCATTGTAAAATATTCGGCTTTTGGCAGCTGGGTACAAACTTAAACGACCCGTTAAACATTGCGAGGGTTGCGAAAGGTACATATCATCTGCTCGAAATCTTATGGTATTTGAAAACAATAGCCCGCATCGCGTATAAATGAACCCTTTTTAACAATAGTTTAAAGTTCATTTTGGTTTAACCGAGTTCATTTGTTGTTCCTGTTAAAATAAACGACCGTCAAAACAGTTAACGACTGCTCGATATCGCATATAGGCAAACACTGGGAAAAAAATCGAGCAGTATAATTAAACGACTGTTAATTTGCATCGCATACGCTCTTGACAGTCGTTTGTTTAACGGCGGCATAGGACCAGTCGTTAAAATTAACAGATGAACTCAATTCGTTTGCGATGCCAAATTCTAGCAATTTTTAACGACTGTTAATTTTAAACCATTTCTTTCGCGATGCCAGCTAATGTTTGTTTTTTATTAATATATTTTTATTTGCGGTGTTGTTCGTCGAAAAGATCACTTTATCAATTTTTGTGGATTTTTGCAAAATAATATGTCGAAATTCAGGTGTTCTGTTTGCTAAAAATCGCACTTTATACCTGCTCTCGGGGTGCTATAATTATAACTGCTAAAACGAGGGGCGAAAAAAACTTCCTAGAGTCGCATGCTCTTTAATGCGAGGGCTCTGGGGCTGTGAACTTGTATGGCGTGCGAGTCCTCGCGCGCCCTCGCAAATCGCTGTCAATTGCATGGCGGGGAACGACCGATCGGGACACAGCGCCGTTTTCGTACGCATTTGTTGTGTCTTAAGGTTTTCACTTAATACTTTAGCGCCACACTATTGAGACGTACAATAATAAATAAAACATAATTGACACACACAGTAAACACTTTAAACAACGACCACAAGACTATCGTAACACAAGTGCAGTGGCCGCGCAGCAGTCGCACCGAGCGTCCCTGCCGAGAGCTCCTGCTCGATCGGTTCGCTAACATACTCTAATCGTGCGGCGCTCGGCACACACTAAGCCTTGCGCTGCTTAGGGTGCGACAGTGTGCGTGACACCCTGTCGTCCTCCTGGACGTTGACCGGTGCCAGCGCAACTGCCACGACAAGTCCAGGGGTCGGCACGGTTGTCCACAACAGCATTGGTATCGCACACGATCGGAACACTAACACAACATGCGTTATCGATACGTATAACGCAGAAAGACAAACAGGCCTATTATTTTACTCGAATGACATTCGATTCTGTCGGAAGCACTCGAGTCGAGCGGGAGAAAAAATGGTATCGTTTTCGCCATTCGAATCGATGAAGGTTTCGTGACATTTTTGTTCTAGCATCTGTGTGTTCGACAGTTGGACGAAGCTACCGGCGGTCGGAGTGAGTGTAAACAAACGGATTTAGCACTTCTTTAAAATAATTTTTCCCATCATTTAATGAAAATGGGGTAAATAAGAGTGATGAGAGTAATAATAAACTTATGTTAAAATTAATTACAGGCGGTCACCGAGATACACGATTCATGGGGACCGAAAACGGCCGCAAGATACTGCGTATCTCGAATTTCCGCGTAAGAATCTCGTGATTTCTAGTTAAACTATCAATAATTTTCGTGTAATTTTGCAAGAAGGGGGCGGTTTTAGTCACTTTATTTATATTTTGATATGATCTTCTTCTTCTTTGGCACAACAACCGCTGTCGGTCAAGGCCTGCCTGTACCCACTTGTGGGCTTGGCTTTCAGTGACTTATTGTTACCATAGCAGGATAGTCAGTCCTACGTATGGAGACGCGGTCTATTTGGGACTTGAACCCATGACGGGCATGTTGTTACATCGTACGAGTTGACGACTGTACCACCAGACCGGACCATTTTGATATGATACTGACTGAATATAACAGTTTTAAACCTTTTGAAATAGTTTTTAATATTCGATCAAAACGGAAATTATTCGGCAATTTACAATGGATATGTTAAATCAGTACAATTTGCGCAAAAAATGTCAAATTTGGAAAACCGCTTATCTCCGAATCCGCGTATAAGAGGTACCGTGTATCTCGGGGACCGCCTGTGCACACTAGTCATGGGCAAAACGATTCTTTTCACCGAACGCGAACGAACTAGTTCGCTCACCAAAAAGAACCGAACGCGAACGAAGATTCTTTCGTTCTTTGTTTCATGGGGTTGTTATTCACAAAAAACGCTCGTTATCTTTTTCATTTACCCACCATAGACGCATACTGTAGCCAAAGAAGTACTCATTCAAAACCGACCAAAAACTAGTATGTAAAAAACTAATACGAGCAAAAATGTCTCCTGCATATATTGTACCCCATGCCTTATACACACTCAAGGATTTTATTAAAAAAACTACTTAAATATGGATCAACATGATGAGCGCAATCAATTCAGTTCAGTTCATTCGCGAACAATGACTAATCCATTTGAACGGGCTCGATCTATTGAATTGTATAGGTATAATTTCCATACCAACAGAACACAGATCGAACACAAATGAGCCAGTTCGAACGCGTTCGATGTATTCAGTTGTGTAGGTACGATTTATACACCAACAGAACACAGATCGAACACCAGTTCGAACGCGTTCGAAGAATTCAGTTGTGTAGGTACGATTTACATACCAACAGAACACAGATCGAGCACTAACGGATCAGATCGAACGCGTTCGATGAATTCAGTTGTGTAGGTACGATTTACACACCAACAGAACACAGATCGGACACAAATGAGCCAGTTCGAACGCGTTCGATGAATTCAGTCGTATAGATACGATTTCCACACCAACAGCACACGTATCGAACACTGCTGGACAAATTCGACGGCGTTCGATGAATTGAGTTGTATGGGTACGATTTCAACACCAAAAGGGTACATTTTGATCTCTGACGACCCGTTCGCACGGTGCGAGAAAGAGCGAGAATGCAATATGATTTTGCACGTTTCATTACCACATTTATGTGTGCCGTCGAACACTGAACGGAACATTCGAACGCGTTCGGTGTAGTCAGTTTCTTCCAAAAGTCCTGGTCGTTCTTTTTGTTAAGAACCTCGTTCGTTCGTGCACTTTACCGAACTGTTCGAACGGTGCGATTCTCGTTCATTTTACACATGCCTAGTGCACACGTAGACCATGGCTTAAATAATCTATGTAGTTAAATTTCCGCGTTCCCGACAACTTAAGCTTGAGCAGCAACAATAATATAGTATTGTATCTTCGTGTTTTCTTTATGTATTTTTTTCAGGGATTTATGGGCATTCGTTGCATTCGCTAAACATGACATGTGTTTTTAGATTATCTTAAATAATTTTACCATTATTTTACTAATATATATATATATATATATATATATATATATATATATATATATATATATATATATATATATATATATATATATATATATATATATATATATATATATATATATATATATATATATATATATATGTATATTTTTTTTTCTATTTTTTCCAGGGATATATTAGCATTCGTGCTAAATAGAACAACGTTATTGGAAAGCAAACATTACCCTGCGTCACTCAACATGTCTTCTCCAAGTGCAGGCAAACGCCGTATGGACACAGATGTCATCAAATTGATAGAAAGTAAACACGAAGTCACTATTCTTGGTGGTTTGAATGAATTTTGTGTAAAATTTTTTGGTCCACGAGGCACGCCATACGAAGGAGGCGTATGGAAAGTACGTGTTCATTTACCGGAACATTACCCGTTTAAATCACCAAGCATCGGATTTATCAACAAAATCTACCACCCAAATATTGACGAAGTATCAGGAACAGTTTGTCTGGACGTTATCAATCAAGCTTGGACAGCATTATATGATTTGTCCAATATTTTTGAGTCGTTCTTACCCCAACTACTTACGTATCCTAATCCAGTAGACCCTCTGAACGGTGATGCAGCTGCAATGTACCTGCATAAACCTGAAGAATATCGCAAGAAAGTAGCTGATTATGTCAGAAGATACGCTACTGAAGAAGCTTTGCGGGAACAAGATCCAACAGAAAGTTCTGATAGTGAAAGCAGCATGTCTGACTTCAGCGAAGACGAGGCACAGGATATGGAGTTATAACGTCGGCTATCATTACACAGAGCTAGTAGAAGTGTTAGTAATGTAATTTTCCTTAAAAATCAACTATTATTCATGTTTTTGGAATCTGTCACTTGTTAGCTATGCGAGGTACATTACATATTAGCAAGGTTATTATTTTCTCGATCATAATAATTTTTCTGTGAAGATTAGAAATAAAATTTCAAAACTATTCTTTCATAGTAGCGTTCATTAGTTCTTAAATTTAGTTACGTGTGTGAAAAACTTAATTAAAAATAGTAAAAAGAGTATATTTCTAACCGGCTTTATCGCGCTGCATTTCAGCTGTTTTCTATGAAAGAAACATTCTCCAATCCGTCATCAAGACGCACTCATGAACAGTACTAAAAGCCGTTTCAAATTGAGCACGATCAAAGCACAAGTGCGACTGCAAACACGATTCGACACCCATTTTGATACGTGCAATTGCGCTCAATTTGGGTGCAATAGTTTTTAACACTATTTGCAATTGAAATATTCTTGGTGAGAAATAAAAAAAAAATCAAATTAAAAATAATGCGTAAAATTAAAAAAAGGATGAAATTGTTTCAATTAATTTATCATCAAATTATGCGTAACAAAAAATGTTGGTTTTATATTTTACTACACGGTTGCGCTTCGATTGCGCCGACTTGGACAGTTTTGCGACAAACTGGCAGCAGTGGTAGCCTTGCAGATGCAATCGCGTTTGCAATCGCGCTCAATGTGGGACGGCTTTAAGAATAACATTTCTGCAACCAAGCGAGAGCTTGTTTCACCGTATCAATAAACGATGCGTAATCTCGTTTTGCGCATATAAAATTTTATATTTATGGGACCCATAATCTAGAAATTGTATAAGCAATCTTGGCGCAATCTGAAAATGTATGGATATGACGTCTCGAATACTCTCAGAGCTTTCAAACTAAGGTGTTTTAGCAGACCCTAAATAACGGATGCTCTGCAATGGGATGGGATCCGAAGCCCTCCGAGGGATAATATAGGCTCTCCCATCCAACTCCTATTCTGACACGTCCACGTCGTGCAGAGTGGTAACATGTGCCTCCATATATCCTAGCTTGGGTACACGGGCTAGATCCAACTCCTTGGGCGGATGGTGGCAAATGGCGAATCAGGAGGGGGGTGGGTATCCCGGGAAACCGGGTGCCTACACGTCGGGGGGCCCGACGTTAAATAAATTAAAATATTTAACCCGACGTTAAATAAAACGGCCACGTGAGCGCAGGGCCAGTCACCCAGTCTCACGGAACAATCGACTACGGAAAGCAACAGGAAGTTACGAAACGGACCTAACGATACCGACCCAACGCAATGCCCCCGGACAATGATCAAAATGGGCTCATGGAACGTACGCACTCTTAGCAAAGCCGGAGCCCTGAAACAACTTGATGACGCCCTAGCCACACTGAGCATGGACCTCGTAGCTCTAAAAGAGATTCGGTGGCTAGGGAACGGTGTGCACAACAGGCGTGGTAAGCAATGCTACGACATTTACTACAGCTGCCACGACCGCCACCACGTGATCGAAACGGGTTTCGCCGTAGGTCCCCGGCTGAAATCCGTAATCATAGATTTCAAGGCTATAAACGATAGGCTATGCACCCTGCGCATGCGAGGCAAATTCTTTAATATCAGCCTAATAATCGTTCACGCCCCTACCGAAGAGAAAGAGGAAGAGGAGAAGGACCTTTTTTACGGCCGCCTCGCTAGAACTATAGATGCGTGCCCCAGGCATGACCTCATAATCATCCTGGGGGACTTCAACGCAAAAGTCGGTAGGGAGCCAATGTACCGCCAATACACTGGCTGTCACAGTCTGCATGAGCACAGTAATGATAATGGTAGTAGATTGGTCCAGTTCGCCGCAGCGAACAATCTGGGTGTTGGAAGTACCAAATTTGCGCGCAAGAAAATCCACAAGATTACATGGGCACACCCACGTGGAGAATCCTTCAACCAGATCGACCACGTGTTAATAAGCCGCCGACGACAGTCGCGTCTGTTAAATGTCAGAACATATCGAGGAGCCAATATCGATTCCGATCACTACTTGGTTGGCTTAGTGATACGTTGTAGAATCGCCCGCCCCCGCGCCAATGGGGACGGCGAAAACACGCAGCCTCGGCTCAACACGGACTCTCTAAGGGATATTTTATTGTCCAACAGGAATTCAAAGCCGCTTTAGATGAGTCTCTACTACCAGAAAACAGTTATGAAACTACGAGCGAGAGGTGGAACGCTCTAAAAACAAAAATAACAATCTGTGCAAGAAATATACTCCCACCACGTCGTGGCAACACCAAATCTGGCTGGTTCGTCGATGAATGCAGACAAGTGCCCGAACGTAAGAATACTGCATACCGAGCAATGCAGCAACGGCATAGAACGCGGGCATGCGCAGAGGAATATTCAAGGCTCAGACGCGAAGAGAAACGAGTTCACCGCTCCAAGAAACATGCGGGAACTCGAGCAAACCAGAGAGGCGTACGGACCGACACGAAAGTTTTACCAAGCGATAGCAGGTCACCGAAACAACGTAGTACCCAAGGTAACCTGATGTCGCAACAAGGATGGAGATCTGGTCAGTAACCAGCCAGCGGTCCTCTCGCGGTGGGCTCAGTACTTTGATGAATTACTCAATGACCAGTTTAGCGAACAGCTAGAAGCGCCACTAGCAGATAGTGTCATGCTACTTGCACCTAGCATAGAAGAAACACGAAAGGCTATCCGTCGGCTGAAAAATAACAAGGCACCCGGAACCGACGGAATTGCAGCTGAACTGGTCAAGAATGGAGGTGCACGACTAGAAAACGAGATTCATCAAATTGTTACTGAGGTGTGGGATAGCGAATCGATGCCTTGTGATTGGAATCTCGGCATCATCTACCCCATATACAAGAAGGGAGACAGGTTGGACTGCAACAACACAGGGGTATTACGGTGTTGAATACCGCCTATAAAATATTCTCCCTGATCCTTCAGGATCGCTTTGTCCCGCACGTCGAAGAGATAGTCGGAAACTATCAAAGAGGATTCCGAAACGGAAAATCAACCACTGATCAGATCTTCACCATGCGGCAGATCTTGGAGAAGATGGCTGAATACAGAAATGACACATACCATCTTTTCATTGACTTCAAAGCCGCGTGTGATAGCATAGCCAGGGTAAAACTGTACGACGCTATGAGCTCATTTCAGGGTGGCCACTCAACCGAGAAAACCGGGAAGTAGCCGGGAAATTTATTTTTTCCGGGAAAAACCGGGAAATTCTCCGAAAAAAACGGGAAATTATCACAAACTTTTGCTATCACTGTTTACCATCGTACTAAGTGCATTTTCAATTAATATTGAAATATGTTTTGTATATTGTTCCCAACTTACCACAGGCCAGCAACATCACACCAATGTGTAAGGACAACATTTTCCGTTTCTCACATATGGTACTATATAGTGCCATATGTGCAATATATGTACTATACTTCTCATTCGCACTGGTGCAATACTTACGTTCACCGATATTGGCTTTTGCATATTTAGGGTGTGGTGTGCCTATTCGTTCTACCTTGCACTCGTCTTTTGTTATTCAACTCTCGTGAAGTTGCGGTCGTGTCGAATTTAACTGTGGATTTACTGGGCGATCCCAATTTTTGAACATAACTGATAATTTTTGTCCCCTTTAGCAATTTTAAGGTTACCCAATCACACATCGTCTGTACATTGGCATTTTGCGTATTGGTTTCAGGCCTCTACCTTCATTCCTCCCGGGTGACTGGGTTCCCATACTGGCACTGATGGTTGAGGTGGCGTCGCTTCTGCAGTCCTATCGTTGTTTCTTTGTTTTGTTATCACTTAAAGTACACTTCCCGTAAAACATATTCAAGAAAGTGTCCGAAAATTAAGAAACCCACTGAAATCTCCTGTATCTATTCGTGAGGTCTATCTTCAGCGTCGTGCGAGTAACAGCATAATGAATGGCTGTTAATTAAACAGGAAATCCGTTCTTCGCAGATTTGTGTGCATTCTTCAGTGGCTGGTTGGCCCATGACTTCAGGTTACCCTTTTTTAAGGTTGTGTGATGACATCTGTTAATCAACAATTGATAGCAGATAAAAAATATCTTTGCCACGGGGTAAACTCTTTACACGTTAGTGTCATGATGCTAAACTACCAAAAAGAAATTTTTGTAAAGCTTTTTTTGTCGTTTTTTTATTAGTTGTTTGCTAATATAAAACCTCCGAAAATATAAAGAATAAATATTTAAATAGCTTAAGATCCTAAGTAGCCAAATTAGATCCACAAACGAGCACACGATGGAAAACTAGTTTGTATAAATTTGATAGAAATCATGCCAAAAATGGTTCTCGAATGTGTTGTCACACCTCTAGAATGGATATTAAATTGTTGAATAATTCACTAATAACTTTTATGCAGTTTTTATGACAAGTTTCCATCTTTCCCGTAATGCCCGTGTTTACTTACCATTCTCTAGATAACGATATTAAAAAACGTATGATATAATAATTTGGAATTAAAGTATCGATAAAACCGGCACACGAAGCATAATGAACCGAGAAAACTCCAAAAATTCCGGGAAAAACCGGGGAAAACCGGGAATTTTAAATCCTGATTCGAGTGGCCATCCTGACATTTGGAATCCCGGCCAAACTGAAAAGGCTAGTTAGAATGACTATGACCAACGTCACATGCCAGGTGAGGGTGGATGGAAAACTCTCAGGACCTTTTGCTACCACCAAGGGTCTGCGCCAGGGGGACGGGCTTGCCTGTCTCCTATTAAGCTGGCACTAGAGAGGGCCATCCGCGACTCGAGGGAGGAGACTACGGGAACCATCTTCAATAAGTCAACCCAGATCCTGGCATACGCTGATGATATAGACATCATTGGTCTGCGGCTCTCCTATGTAGCAGAAGCCTACCAACCCCCAGGACAATCGCATCGCAATCGGATTGAACGCGCAACATTTTCCATACAATCCGCAGTGTTGCGTTTTCTTCGCGCCAACTTTGCCTGTATTTTCAATGAGCCAAGCGATTTTACCCCCTCCTACACGCATTGACGCTTGTGGCGGCCACATACACACACACACATCTCTACACTCAGGGTACGACATCTTCCCTGTTGCTGTTCTGGACTCAGACAAAATTTGTGTTTCTACACTTATTGTTCAAAAAAGTAGTAGCTCCTAAGATCTGAATTTACAAACAAATATCAAAATGTTAGGCCGCAAATACACGACGCGCGTTTCCGCGCCCGCGGAAACGCGTATAACAATCCAGCCATATAAATGAAATGTCATTCGAACGCGCTACCGCGGATACGCAGAGATGCTCATGCTGGATATCTCTGCGGAACTGTTATACGCGTTTGAACGCGCCCGCGGAAACGCGCGTCGTGTATTTGCGGCCTTATGTTCTGCTAATGATATTGCACTAAATTTAATTGCACTACATTAAGTTTTTAATATCTTTCGTAAAAGTTATATGAGTATGAAAATGTCGATACAATTTGTCATGAATAACTTAAATTTTAAGATTTTCGCGCATAAAATTATATCGCGCGCTGTGTGTGCGGCGGCGTAATTCGCTACTCGTATAGCCGTCTCGTTTCTTCTTGTGTGTGCTTAACCGTTGCTCACCGCATCAAGAACATTGCTGCTCACACACACGTCAGTCTGTGGCAAACAATTGGAGGGGGAGGATGTGTCTGTTTGCTCCAGAAATCGTGTGTGATTTTTTTGTTCTGGATTTGGTTCCATCGCTGTTTGTTTTGGTGAATTTGAAAAGGTAAGGCCGCAAATACACAACGCGCGTTTTCCGCGCCCGCGTTCAAACGCGTATAACAGTAGAACAGTTCCGCAGAGATGTCCAGCATGAACATTTCTGCGTTTCCGCGGTAGCGCGTTCGAATGACATTTCATCATTGTTTACATTTTGGCCGGTAAAACGTTGTTTGTTGTATTTGCGTGAAATTTACGATAAAAACACAAAAATGGGTAATAAAGGAGTGATAGAATGTATATTTGGAGATATATAACCCCAGTTTTCTATTTTTAGATTATATGCCAGACAAAAAAAAGAGGAAGAAGGTATGTATACAAGTACAGTATGAATTTTTCGATGACGAAAAACCACCGCCATTGAGGGTTGTATGTTTCAAAGTTATCATTTTTATATTGTTATCTTTTGTTAGCATGAATGTTGACTTTTGTAACTCTTGTAGGTTATACTGTTTAAACTGCTCCTGCATTGGCGTGCTTTGTATAAATAGTTTCAACTGTTAAATATTTGATTATCTTTACCTACGCTGCGCTTTTATTGTGTTTGAGAAATGATTTCTTATTTATGCAGATATGCTACAATACTTTCCAATGCGTCGTAAAATACAATCATAACTGAACCAACATTTTCTTGCAAAAATATTTTCTTTTCAGAACATCCATATGAGTGAGGAAATTACTCTTGTGTTTGTAGACCTTGTGTTCCGGCATGAAGCCATTTGGAACCGGAAACACAAGGATTACAAAGATATTAATCGTCGGAACGACGATTGGTGCAGCATAGCTGACCAAGTGGGATTGTCAGTCAATGTGTTGAAGGACAAGTGGGCATCACTCCAGTCTACATATAGAAAGTGCCGATCAACATACAACAAGAGTCTGGTAACTGGTTCTGGTATGAACTATCAGAAAGTAACTTAGCAGAGCTATAAAAACTTATTTTATTATTTTATTATTTATAGGAGCTGATGAAGTTGACAACCCCACTTGGTTTGCCTATAGTGCGATGCGGTTTCTCGATGGAACAACCGATTGTGGTAAAACGTTGAATACCGTAAGTAAATATATACATTCGGTCCGCGTTGGTTGAACTTTGATATCATCTCAATAATTTTATTTGTGTTTTTATATGGAAAAAGCACAAGTTTAATAGTTGACATGCAATCTAAGTTCTATCAGCGAGTTCAAACTATTTATGTTTTATTTTATGTCCATGGTTATATTATTCTATAAGCTCTTCACATCATTTTAAACGAACGTATTACCGATAGTATAAGGTAAAAAAGATAATAAAACTAATAATATTGTTTTCCACAAATTTTACAAATGTATTCAAGCGCATTGTATGCTACCAGCTATCCGAAATTAGAAAAACTATTAAATATTTAGCGCTTTCTTTTGATTTACTGATTGTTTATTTGAAAGAGAGGAGAACGAGATGAGTTGCGAGATAAGACTTACATTTATTACTGTACAAATTCAACTTATACATTAAATGGTAGTAGTGCAATAATCCTTACTTTATGTAAGCAGAGTAAGTTCGTAGTATTAGTGTTCGGCAAGGATTTGCAAGGTTGTCACAAATATAAATTTATTAATTTTATTTATTTCATTAGTTTTCCTATTTTCAATTATTTACAAAATAATTTGCCATATGCATCCGAATTTCCATCATATTGAAATTGGGCCGTGATCTATTTGCATTAAATCTAAGCATATTTGGATTGTCGTCTTGTCTATATATAAATTGGTTGGCATCTTGATTCCTAGTATTTTCATCCCGTCGTTTAAAATTATGCAAATATATAGTGGCCATTATCACCTTTTTGGCGTTTTCCTCACTAAGCTCGATAGGCTTTCTCAACACCCGAAACCTGCCACTATGGATTCCGTAGGCCATTTCAACAGGACGCCTGGCAATCGAGTGCCGCATATTAAAAATGCGCTGGACTGATCCTCTTTCCGTTAAACCACTGAACGGTCTAAGGCAGTAATGCGTCAACGGAAAAGCCTTATCTCCTAAAAACATATACGGTACAAGGATGCGGGATGCTTGGTATAACGGTGCAGGGCTTGGAATACCACACTCGTTTCTTTCTAGTTTTTTGTAGAGTACAGAATTTCTAAAGACTCCTCTGTCTGATATTCTACCTTTAGAGCCAACATCTGCATATATAAAATTACTGTTAGAATCTACCACACCTAAAAATACAACACTAAAAAACCTTCTATAGTTAAAATAGTCAGTTCCGCTATGCGGTGGAGCTTTTATCATAACATGTTTGCCGTCAATCGCCCCGAGTGTATGGGGAAAATTCCACTTTTCTTCAAAGCCCTGCACAATTTTCATCCATTCGTCCGAATTGGTGGGTAACTGTGAAAAGAAGAAGAGATAGATTTTTTTTAAACAGGAACAAAAAAATCATATTCTTATTTAGATATTATTATTAATATTATTATACATATTATTCGTTCAGCTAACACACCTAGAAATAGAGGTATTGGACGAGGCTATTACCCCATTTCCTGCTCCACCGTCACCGCTGCCATCACCGTCCTACAGTGCCTCGCCGCTTCCAGAACCGTACGATGGTGGGTCGCCGGTTGCTGAACCGTCCCGTGGTAGGTCCAACTACTCGGGACCGTACGATGGTAGGTCGCCGGTAGCTGGACCGTCCCGTGGTAGGACGAACTACTCGGGACCGTACGATGGTGGGTCGCCGGTAGCTGGACCGTCCCGTGGTAGGACGCAGCGCACAGGAATGTCCCGTGCTACATCACCGAGATCCCGATCGCCTCCACGCTACCCTACTCCTCCTCGCCCAACAACTCCACCAGCTCGGACGTTGCGTAATAGGCAAAGACGTTGGCAAGAGGCCAACTTAGCCTATAATGAGAATGTGTTGCAGGTGATCAAAACGATTGGATCGGCAACTAACAATCTAATTGATCGTTTGAATGCACCATCGGATGACTTAGATTCGATATGCAACATCGTTCGTAGCTGGTCGCCTGATCGGCGAGAGGAGTTTACTGCCACGATGTTGAGTAGGGTAGCAGAGATTCAACAGGAGAGATTTGAGGCTCGTCAAGGACGCCGGGCACAATAAAGGCAAAGGTGAGATGATGCAGAGGGTAGCGGTAAATCATATCGATATCTGCCAAACAGTTTTGCTAGGAAATACATAACTTGCTTATAATATTGTTTTCGGCAGATCTCTTAGAATACTACCAGGATGCAAACGCTCTGGAAGTGTTTGAGCAACGCATCATCTAGAGGAGAAGAATGAACCACGATCTTCTTGACGGTGGCGAAGTCTGGAATTATAAGCATGTGGGCATGTGAAAAGAATGCCGGACTCATGCCTCACCAAGAAAGTCTTCGACAGCGACCTCCTGCTTAGCACGAGGCGCAGGCGTGCGCAGCATTCTCGCTGGCTAGATTAAGTGAAGCGAGACCTGAGGGAGATCGGGTGTCTGCATGGATGGGAGGCTGCAGCCAGGGACCGAGGATCCTGGAGAATTGTTGTTGACTGGGCCATGTCACGTCGACTTGCTCTATCGTGAGCAGGCCAACAAGAGAGAGACAGAGAGAGTGAACGAGAGATAGTAAGGAGAGAGATAGAGAGATAAGGAGCGAGAGAGAGAGGGAGAGGGAGAGAGAGAGAGAGAGAGAGAGAGAGAGAGAGAGAGAAAGAGAGAGGGTGGGGAGGTGAGTATAGAAGATCATTAAGTAGAAAAGTTGGAAGCCACAAAATAAGCTGTGAAATGATGAAATGTAAATGTGATAAAAATGTGATATGGAATAAATGAGATATATGTTAACATGTTAATGCAAAGCACAAGCACGCAGTATATGCATGTTTCAGCTGACACTTAGCATATACATTCATTCTGTGATGTTAACACCAAAAAATAGCTAAAATAAAACTATAATTCTATTATGAATCCTAACTGATATTCTTCTTCATTATTTACTTAATAAATGTAAATAGTCTATGCATATCTTATACAATAATGGGTTCATTACCAGGGACTTAATTGAATAGTTCTATCTTGCGGGACTCGATTAATTTGAGGCTTGAATCCATAAGGCTTATTTTAGGGTTCTTTTATGGTATACTATTGATCTAGAAAATAAAACTCAGTAGAATCAGTAGAAAACTGATATGCTACAGTAGGTGACTTAGGTAGGAGGAGATTAAAAATGTAAAAAGTAGCAAGAGGAAGTGTTTAAGACTAACTGATAGTCAATTGTTGAAAGCGATATGCAGAAAAGAAATCATCAGGTTGCCTACAGACCATGGATCTAATGAAAGACTTAGCGAAGAAACATTATATAAACATAGGACAAATTAATACAACGGAACAGCGGAAAGGAAATAGTAATATTTACAGTTAACTGAACTATAGGCGAGCTACAAATTAATAGCTGCTATCATTGAATCTGTCCGTAGCGGTAGTGTACGTCCCAAGACTCATATTATTTTTTTAGTGTTTTTTTACGGTCTAGATGGTTGTTAAATTTATTTACCGCGGCGTTGTATGATAAAGCACATGAAATGTGTTGCCATCTGTTGGTCTAGGCGTGTTACTATGCTCATCACTGTCACCGTTGGCGATGAGACTTTTCCACCCATTATTAACTAACATTACTAACCCTATTAACGCAACTGTACACGGATACGGTGGACGAATACCCTAGACCAGGGGTCTCCAAACTACGGCCCGCGGGCCGCATGCGGCCCCCAAGCGCCTTTGATGCGGCCCGCGAGAACTGGGTTAAGGTTAAATTAAATAGCTTTCTTTTCTAACAGATTATTTTCTTTACTTCTGAAAGATGAAAATCAAGATTCAATAAAAGAAAGCTGCACAAATTTGATATATTTCAATAATATTTTCTTATTAAAACGAGATTTAAACTTCCACTCATTCTAAAGGTAGCGTCAAAATGGCCCTCAACAAGATTGATTGTGAAGCAATGCGGCCCGCGAACTGAAAAGTTTGGAGACCCCTGCCCTAGACCATTATAGCTGGCAATGGAAAGCAACTAATCTAGAAAATAAGATGATGCTCCTTTGTTTCTTACCTTCACATAGTTTCTTAAAACTTCAACAAGGCAATCACATACTTGAGGTACGAATTTAGAAATCGCTTGGGCAAAAATCTAAAAACAAATATAGGTTAATGAGTTAATTTGAAACGTTTGAAAACTTAAAAAAATATTCTTACCCGAAAAGCGTATTCAAGCGACTTGTATTGGTCTCCCGTAGCCAAATATCGTAATGTCACAATTAGCATGTCCCTTGGTGACAAACTCGGGCGCATATTGGTATCCATTTTTTTTAATTTTTGGTGTAATTTGCTCAAGCAGATAGTTAAAATCATTTCTGGATAACCTCAAAAAATTTATAATGGTGGTATCCAATTCTTCCTCCATAATGGTGTTAACCAACCGACTAGCTTGATAGTTTCTTTCCAGAAGAATGGGGCGCGCCCATTCTCTGGTTTGTGGAGGTTGTCGAAGAGACACCATATGTAACCTAAAAAAAGTGGACCACGCATTTGTAAGCCGCAAGGTGGCCACTTTTTGTTCACGGTTCATAACGCTGTAATTTTTCTCAATGAAATTAGAAGTAGCAACACAACAAACTCAAACCAAACACAGTGCTCTTTTCAAACAGTGTAAATAAACACATCGACATGGGTTGACATTTTTGTGGTATCCTAGGGTACAGCTAAGAGAGTGTGAGGGAGTCAGTCAGTGTTGGACAACGAATAAAGCTGGATGTGCGTCCCTGTACCGGAGGAGAAAGCTTGTAGTTGGATTAGAAGATATCACATTGGCGATCCTGCCATGATATAATCAGAAGTGTATTGAGAGTGGTGTGATGGTGCGGTTCATTTTATTCGTTTGTTTGTGAGTCGGGTTTAGCCTATGGCCACATTGAAATACGTTATCAAATTTGTCGGCTGAGTCGAGTTTAGCTCATGACCTGCGCGAGAACTACGGTGCACCAAACTACTATTCAACACTTTTTTCTTAAGTAATAATCACACAACTGTTTCCTCAAAAGGCACTGTGCCACTGAATCTGACTAGTCATTTGTTTACACGAAACAACAACACGTCAACGACACGATCTCTCACCGATGACCTTGCACCAACTTACACACGCATACCACTCAATGTCCGTTCCACGTCTATAACTGTATACTATCAGAATGTGCGAGGTTTACGATCCAAAGCTGATGAGTTCCGTTTAACTGTGTTAGAAGCGGTCTATGATGTTGTGGTACTCACTGAGACTTGGCTCGATCCCAGCCTTCCCACAGCTCTCCTATTTGGCGATGCGCACTGTGTCTATCGTTGCGATAGAAATGCCGCAAACAGCTCTCTATCTCGAGGCGGTGGAGTACTAATTGCGGTGAGTTCCGCTCTCCGCTCTCATGCGCTTCCAGTGCTTGCGCAAACACTTGAATTCGCTTGCATCTGCATTCAGCTCCCGACGTACCGATTATTCATTGCTGCTGCCTACCTTCCTCCCAACCATAGCACGGACGAAGGAAAAATAAATGCATTACTGGACACCGTCAACAGCATTTGCGACACACTAGGTCCAAACGACAGATTCGTGCTCGTGGGAGACTTTAACCAACCCGCTCTTTCCTGGTCGCCTGCGCAATCGAATCATGAAACCCCTTTTGTGTTTTTTGAACCTCATACTAGTTCAGTTCGTAGCGCCCAATTCGTCGATGGACTGCACCAGAATGCGCTTTACCAACTTAATAACAGCACTAACTCTATGGGGCGCATTTTAGACCTTGCATACGGGAATTGGTCAAGTGCAGCAACTTCTTCGCTCATACGCGTCAGCGAGCACCCGCTGCTGCCAATAGACTGCTATCACCCACCGCTCGAATTTGATTTGGAAATCACAGCATCGTCTATGAATCGCGCTACCACTGTTACGGAAATAAAGCTCAATTACGCACGTGCTGACCTTACTAAACTCAAGAGACTGATCTGCTCCTTCAACCAATCCTTTGAATGCTCAAACTATACATCCATTGACCATGCCACGAACGATTTCTCAGAGTTTATGCGGGCCGCATTGCGTGAATGTGCTCCTATTAAAAAGCCCCATCGCGGACCGCCGTGGGGTGACCGCACATTACATGCCCTAAAAAAAGCAAAGCGAGCCGCTTATGACAATTTACGCGCTAATCGATCCACACCGTGTCGGCTTTACTACAATGGTGCTCATGCACTTTATCGACGTTATAATAGAGTCTGCTATCGTCGATATATACGCCAGACTGAACGAAGCTTGCGAAAGTACCCTCGCCGCTTTTGGAGCTTTGCCGACAACATGCGCAAGTCAACTGGCCTCCCCGGGACTATTCGGTATAAGGATAATTGTGCACACTCGCCATTAGATATTTGTGAACTGTTCGCCACGCGTTTCGAGGATAGCTTCATCTCTAACATCACACCTCCGGAGGCTGTTGCTTCCGCGCTCGTGAACACTCCGGCTGATGCAATTCATGTCACGCTACCTATCGTCACCGAGACCCTGGTTACCCAAAAAATCGAGCGTCTAAAGTCGTCATACTCCGAGGGGCCAGATGGTATCCCAGCGACAATTCTCAAGCGTTGTGCCGTATCGGTAGCTCCTGTTTTAACTAAGATTCTTAACGAATCTCTGCGCACAGGAACCTTTCCATCACTGTGGAAGGTCTCTTGGCTAACACCCATCTACAAAAAGGGCAGCAAAAACGAAGCAGTGAACTATCGAGGTATTACCTCTTTAGCTGCCTGCGCCAAAGTGTTCGAGCTAATCATCTATGAACCATTAATGGCATCTGCCGGCAAATACATCAGCACTAACCAACATGGATTCATGCCTAAGAGATCAACTACGACAAATCTGATGCAATTCGTTAGCGGCTGTTATAAGTCCATTGATGATGGTATGCAGGTTGATGCCATTTACACGGACATTAAGGCGGCTTTTGACAGTGTGTCCCACAACATTCTTCTGGCAAAACTTGATAGACTTGGATTATCACCACCCCTGGTAAAGTGGATGAAATCGTATTTATGTGGTCGTTCATATGCAGTTAGAATGGGCTCCCACCAATCTAGATCTATCGGTGCCTCTTCCGGCGTACCCCAAGGCAGCAACCTGGGGCCTCTGTTGTTTCTGCTCTACATAAGCGACTTGTGCACGGCACTCCCGGATAATAGTTGCCTACTCTACGCAGATGATGCTAAAATCTATCGTGAAATCCGTGAGCCCGAGGACCATCTTCAACTTCAAGCCACTTTGATTGAATTTGTCTCCTGGTGCAAGCGTAATCCACTAAGCGTCTGTATCGATAAATGCGCCATAATCTCATTCAGCCGTTCAAGAGCTCCAGCGCTGTTTAATTATACGCTTGATGGTCAGAACCTCGAAAGAGTGAACTGTGTAAAGGATCTAGGAGTCCTCCTAGATGCTAAACTCTCCTTCGAAGAACAGATAGACCAAGTAGTCGCTAGTGGCAATCGTCTACTTGGCTTGGTCATAAACATGACGCGCGAGCTTCGTGATCCTATGTGTTTCAAGACACTGTACTGCGCACTTATCAGACCACTGCTGGAATATGCTAGCATTGTTTGGTGGCCAGCATCTACTCGGGCACTTGCGCGGCTAGAGTCCATTCAACGGAAGGCAACGCGCTTCGCCCTTCGTGATTGGCCGCGTCGTCTCGACTACAGAACTAGGTGTCTGCTGCTTGGAATCACGCCTCTCGGCGAACGTGTTGAGCACACCAGACTAGCATTTATCACGGGAATCTTAAACGGAACCATCGACTGTCCCGAGCTGCTTTCAAGGATTCACCTCTATGTTCCTGCCAGAATACTCCGTCGCCGACCAATGCTGGCAGTCGCTGAAACCCGAACAACATTTGGCTCTCGCAACCCCCTTCTTTGTATGTGCCGTCTATTAAATTCAGCTAACGATATTTATGAGCCTGGAATGACGATAACGGAACTGACTTCACTTTTAAGTGTTCGGAATGCGTTCAACAATAACAATATATAAATGTTCTGTTCGTTATCTAATGTAATGTATTGTAAACAAATTTTGACTCGAGAGGGCTTCATAGTCCATCGATTAATAAACTAAACTAAACTAAACTAAACTAAACTAAACTAAAAAGTCTGTGCCGGGTTCCACAGTGGTCTAAAGGCGGACTTTATGGAAAAGTATTTTTTCTGTTTATTTCTATCCCTTTTATTTTTAACTTAAACTAGGATAGTTGTTTAGTATAAAGTTGAAATTTCAAAGAATTTCATTGATTTGTTCAAAAGTTATGACGCTTTTAATCTGAAAGTCTTGGCTAATTGGCCGTTTTTAAGCCGTATCCACTGACATAATGTATTTGCTTAAAACTTCGTTGGTGTTCTATCTAGAAATTTAAATAATACATCGTTGGAAAGGTATTTTCTTCGTCTTTAAGAATATGTTAATAGACTTAAGCTACTGTGACGAATAAAAAAGTTACTACAAACTATATATAGAAAAAGCTGAAAAATATACAAATAAGCCAATATTATAGAGCGCCATTTTTTTCCTGTAACTTCCTGTTGTTGCTACCTACATTGAATTAAAGTTTAACACTTTCTACAACTTCAGTGAAAAAATTTCGGTCCCCTTTTGTCCCCTCTAAGCGCTGCAGCAAATTAAAAGTTGATTGATTGAAATAATAAATGCAACAAACAGAGCTAAAAATACGACATTTTTTCCGATTTATTACACTGTGGTTATTCTTGAGGTACAGTTGTCAATTTTTACAACCTAACAACATACCCTGCATGGGTTCAAACCCCGTAAAGTTCGAGCTCCCTTCCTCCTGCTTCACTATATGCAAACCTGGTCAATTTTTTATGGGCTCACAAATCAGTCAAAGACATTTTAGCCGCAACGTTGCTTACACAGGTATAGACTTACTACATCAAATTAGAAGGAGAAGTTTTTTTATTGTTTTCAACCACCTATAATTGAATAGTTTTGTGCTTGTATTGATAAATTTAGTTCCCCTTTTTTCTTACTGTTTTTAAATAACCAACAAACTAAAATAAAAGTGATAACATTTATCTATTTTATTCTCCTGTTTGAGCAACAGCAAACACTATCTGTTGCTTGCTATAAGTATTGTATTGCAAATAATCATACGAAGGGTTCGTTAATCTCTACTATCTATCCTGGGTTTACTAGTCCGAACAATAACTGTCCCCATGTTTATTACAATATTTTCCTCAAATAAACAACTCAGCACCAGGATACATGTGATTGGCTGAGGTGGCTATTCAAAAGGATCATTGTTATAAACATGTGGACAGTTGTTCATTGCATTGGAAACCCTGCAATACGAACAGCCGAATAAATAAAACGTAGGCTAACTGTACTATTTCAGTACCTACACCGACAAATAAAGTCTACTTCAATTGAAATGCATACTGATACAGATATACAAGTAGTAGTAAAAGTAAGGATCGACTGATCGTTAGAGCAATACAATAAAAATCGTTAAGCTTATCGTATTCTCATGAGAGAGTACGAATACTAATGCGCACTGATAACACAATGCGTTAGATATTTTTGATTCTGATGCGTATCGTAGTAGCAAGACCGACGTTAATTTGATCACAAGTGAAAAATATTCCAGACCGTGTAAATTCCGCAGCTAGTGAATTTGGGCACTTTTTTCTTGTCCTAACAATTTAATAACATTATGCAGGTAGATAATACACACCAACGATTGAAATATTTTTATTTAACGATTTCTTCAATTGCGTTCAACACGCACATTTAATATTTTTCCCATTAATACAGAACGTAACCCAAATTACCATCCGGGAGCTTGTTTTGCAATTTAACTTCCAAAATTCAGCTAAACTGAACGTAGAGAATGCTTTTCGTTTCGTTTGCGAAACATTGAAATCGTCAGATATTGATGAAGATGCAGTAAAGCAAAAACTTAACTTGCTGGAAAGACGAGCCAAGCATCTGTGGAAAAAAACGAACAGCGACAGGAACAAATTTGATAGGGCTAATTTTGCGTGGTTGAACACACAATTTCTCTGTGACTTTAAGAGAGAAAAAATCACCATCAAACAGTCAAAAAAACTCTTTAGTGAACTTACAAACAGGCAAAAACGAAGAAGAATAGCGCAAATGTCTTCATCAGTTAAATGTGAATCCGTAGATGAGGCATTGATGTTTGCAAGAAAAATCGCAACACAGCAAAAAAATACGTATGTTGTAAATGCGTTAACAAACATGATTAGTTGTTCTACTCCTGCAATGAAATCAGGAGAAGAAGCCTTATCATTTTTGATAGAAGGAAATTTCTCCAAAAAACAATATTGTATCGTTAGGAAAGAGTGTCCATCAAAGTTCCCTAGCTACATGGAAATACTTAAAGCTAAAAAAACATGTTCCCCGTCGGCAGAGTCAATACATGTAACTGAAAGCTCTGTGAAAGTTGATTTACAACCACTTGTACATATGACTACAGAAAGCATTGTCAGAATGGAAAAGGACAAAATATTTGCCTATATGGATAGCCGAAAACTCAACCACTTAAAATTAATTTCACTGATGGCATGGGGTATGGACGGGTCATCAGGCCATTCACAATATCATCAGAACTATTCTAATGAAACTGCCAACGATAGTAATGTGTTGATAACATCATTAAGTCCCATCAACTTAACTGTCGAAGGTGATTCTTCAAATTAAATCATGTGGTCAAATTTAACTCCTCAAAGTGTCCGATTTTGCCGACCGATTTCTATGATCTTTGCAAAAGAAAATCGTGACTTAGTGATTGATAAAAAATCTGAAATTGAAGCAGAAATTGAAGCACTTCGGCCATATTTATTCGAAACTGAAAACAGGGAAAAATCAGTAATTGTAGAGTTTAGATTTGTCTTGAGTATGATTGACGGAAAAATCTTATCATACATCACTCAAATTCCAACGTCTTGCTGCCCGATATGTGGATCAAAGCCCACAGAAATGCAGAATGTAAAATACATCGATAACGGATTCCAACCTTCTCCGGGGTCTTTGATTCATGGAATATCACCCCTGCACTGTTGGATAAGAGTTTCAGAGTGTATTTTGCATATATCATATAGATTAGATTTAAAAAAATGGAAAGTGACTGCGCATTACAGAGAGGCATACAATGGGCCTGATCGGGAACGAAAGTCGATAACGGAGTGGATAATTTAGTCGATCGGTTAGCAAAATTCCAATGTTATCCAATTGCGTTTTCTCAATCAGAATCTTAACTAGTCGATCGGTTTGGTAGTGGACTGGTATGGTGTTTGCCGCCATAGCAACGTGGTTAAAAAGTCGAGCAGTGGGATATGCAGTTGAAAACTTCATATAAAAAAAACCATTTCAGTCGGATAGCCATATCTACTGCTCCACCCCAGTTGATATAACAGTGGAAAACTAAATAATATTAAAAACCATGTTTAGCAGCTTTCAAAAAAGGATGTTTTATCGCTGTTTGAGGTATTTGAGATGTTTTACCACTCGATTCAGCTAAAATATTCTTTTTTAGAAAATATAAATTTACCTGTTTTTTTTATAAATAATCAAAACACATAAATTTAGGTTTATAACAGGTATCTAGTTTTTATAGTTCAAGCTAAGAAATAAGAAACCAAAAAAAAATCCTTTTCTGCTAATCCTTCTCTTTTATCCAACCTTATGTTATGGCCTTAGGGCATGTTAGAATCGGTTCTGACACGTAAATGCAACGAGATTGGGAAGACCAGTAGGATCACTTAATACAAGAAAGTGTAAGCAACTCATATTCGTTGGAGCGGCGAGTTCCGGTCGGAATCGTTTGCGTTGCCTTGTACCTATCGTAGGTGTTGTGCCTACTTGTACCTTCTGGACTATCCCCAAAAACTCGGGGTTGCTTATGGATGGATACAGCCCGAGAATGCTCGGATTGATTCACACATCGCTAAGTTCCACGCCTCGTGACAAACGCGTCACCCAATGAACTTTTTTTGTTCATCCATTTAAACGAATATGTACACTTGAAAAGCATTTATACTGAATCACATAGATTACAATTTTAACGTAGTCATTTTATTTTTATCAAATCTGACGAAATCATAATTGTATGTGTGGAAGCACACTCATTGTCGTATCAAGCTTGCCAGGCCATGTTAAACGCATGGAAACGAACGACTCAGGTGTTGTGCGGGGGTGGTGGGAGTGGATTTCATCACTTGGTTTTGAAACAAATACACTTTAATTTTTTTCTTGGGGGAGTGGGGAATGTTGGTCGGGATCCCTCATATATGGGCCCCTTGTAGTCTTTGAGTTCCTTCGTCCGTGAAGCCTCTACCGTTTACGGAGGCCCGGGATGAGACTACTGTACACACCATATATGCTGGACTTGATATCCACGGGACCTCCCGCGGCCACTCAGTCCGCTTACCGTTAAATCCGCCATTGCGGAGGGGGCGTAGTAGGTTTAAATTTAAGTGGCCAGATAACTTGCAGGCCTCAACCGTTAAGGCCAGGATAATGGACTGGCGAGGGCGAGAGACCTTGAGCGGTTTCGGACACTCCTTATTGCACGAAATAATTGTACCACGTTGTTTCAATATATTTTTGCACGAGAGCGTAAAATGCTGACGTTCACGGATCCAACGTTCGCGATGGCTGGAGTTATTGGGCGCACATGGTACAAGACACAGGTAAAGGGTCAGCGAAGCCGGCAAGTTCAGAAAGGGTGCAAACCTAGTCCTGCAGTTCATACGATTTTTGTTTCATCTAGACTTGTTCAGCTAACAACCCGTTTTACACTTTACCCGTATTGTTTGAATAGGCCTACAGTCAGTACTGTCTAAGGCCACTTCTGGTGTGGATTCTTCCGTAATAAGCCAAATTTACTATTTTATTCATTCCGCAAAACAACACCTCTAAATGTAAACAAAAGTGTGATTGACAGATAGGCAAAACCAATGGCTACTCGAATCGGAAAGAGTTATCCACCAGTGGAAAAATTATCCACCGGTGGAAAAAATTATCCACCGGTGGAAAACAAATTCCACCGGAGGATTCGAGCATATTAACCGATCGGATAAATTTTATCGACTATAGTTCGCGATCAGGCCCAATAATAGAAAACGCATTGTTTTGCGTGATTTATTTACTAAATTTGGAGTGAAAGTAGACCAAGTTCGAGCAGGTTCATCAGGCACAAGCACTACAGGAAATGTTTGCAGGCGAATATTTTCCAACCCTAAACTTGCAAGTGAAGCGTTAGGTGTTGATGAGGACTTGATAAGGCGGTTTAGAAATATATTAATAGCTATCAATAGTGAACGGCCTTTGAACGCAGAAACGATTAGTTTATATTGTAAGGATACTTATTATAAGTTTATTAATTTGTATAGCTGGTACTACATACCAGCAACTGTACATAAAATTTTAGCACATGCTGGAGAACTAATTCCGAACACTCCTGTTCCGTTAGGAAGTATAGGGGAAGAGTGCGGAGAAGCACGCCATAAAATATTCCGGAAAGATAGGGAATACCATGCACGCAAATGCACTAGAGAAAGCAATCTGGTCGATGTATTTATGCGTGCAATACACAGCAGTGATCCTTTTATTAGTTCACTTTCTTTGCAGAATCGTGTGCAAAGAAAAATGAGCGACAACTATCCAGAGGAAGTCAAACTTTTCTTTGAGTTTGAGCAATTAAATTCAAATGAAAATGTACCTCCTCTTGAGGAATCCTTTGAGGATATTATGGACACTTTAGACAAGATGAATGAGCCACTCGTACAGGATATGAGTTAAAAGTTATATTTTATAGGTTGATAGACAATAAATCTTATTAGGAATCGACTTTGTTTTAATTTAGAACAAGGTATAAAAAATAAATAAATTAGCCGGCCTCGTAGTACAGTCGTCAACTCGTACGACTTAACAACATGCCCGTCATGGGTTCAATCCCCAAATAGACCGCGCCGCCATACGTAGGACTGACTATCCTGCTATGGGGGGAATCAATTAGTCACTGAAAGCCAAGCCCACAAGTGGGTACAGGCAGGCCTTGACCGACATCGGTTGTTGAGCCAAAGAAGAAGAAGATATAAAATAAATTATACTTTTAATAATTAAAATTAAAGACGTTACATTTTATAGGAAGTATACGATGAAATTGACTACCCTTTTTATATTTTTTTCCACAATTTTTAAATTTAAATCTAGGTTTTCATTCTATATGTTTCATATCAAAATAGTATGTTAAATATTTTTTAATCAATTGATTTCATTTGAAAATCGACGATTGATATGAAAAGAATAAATAAATTATTTATTTTATAAATATTTTATTAATTTAAAATTTTTGTCTTTGTTAATAAACAGTTGTGGGCAATAGGAAACAGTAACATGAAACATTTAAAATAATAATAATTAAAAATGTTTACCTGTACTCAAATTGAAACTACGTGATCAATTTAAGATTTTTTTTTACTAGGGTTATACTGAAGCTTAAAAAATATTGACTAGTGGCGCCATCTGGATGTCCAATATAATTCAAAATTCTTTGTAATTGTATTAGATGTGAAACTAAAGTCAATCGATACTGAAATAGGCCAAACACTGACAGTAAATAGCAATGTCCGCCGATTGCTCTGAAGCAAACCACTGTGCGGTTCGGCCCATGGCCAGCTAAGAAGCTCGTATTTTATTGAAATTAGTATATGTGTGAGTCGGGTTCGGCCCATGACCAATACAATGTAGTACTGACTGAGTATGCGTGAATACGAGAGTATGTGTGAGTCGGGTTCGGCCCATGACAAACGTGAAAGATCTTGTTTTATAATATGTGTGAGTCGGGTTCGGCCCATGACCAATACAGGGTGGTACAAGATCAGCGAGTTGCGGGCAAGAAGGCATATGAGTCGGGTTTTGCCCATAACCATAGATATTGTACAGTCTGAGTCGGGTCTGGCCCATGATTTGATTTTAAAATAAAATTATAATACAGGTTTGATATATAATAAATCGGACTCTACGAAATCATAGAAGCTAGATAAAGCTCTTAAGCGAGACAGGAAAATTGATCATATTTTTTCCTAGTTAACAGGTCACCCTGTGTTTGTTCGGCCTACAAACAATCACATATGTAAAAGCGAGAAGGCATATTGACTCGCATGAGTTGGGTTGTATAGCGTGACTAAGTAAAAGAAAACGCGGGCGCGTGGTGGTACGCTTGTGTGCGTGGAGCGTGCCAGAAGAAGCGTAAGTAAGAAACATCGGACGAGCGTTGTACTAGTATTGTAATTGGTGTGAGTAACTAAATGACATCGGGACAGAGATCTTGATCCCATAGTGTGCGTGCATTCTCATATTGAGCCGTTATTCTTCGTTTGATCGCTAGCAAGAGTGGAGGTAGAAAGTTATTGTTCATTAGTGTTTCATTACTGCAAAAAAAAGGATATAAAAGAATTCAGAAACGATGAGCAAAGGCTGGAAAATAAGTGATGTTGTGGAAAGTGGCAAATTGGTGGATGAAGTACCGAATGGAACCAAGAAAGGATCTAATGAGTGGCTGTCAGGCTCATGGCCATTGCGCCAGTTCGACGAGACAATTTCCACTAATAAGCGTAAGGCCGAGTGGATTCGTTTTCGCGACCAATTCGAGAGAATAGTGGCATGTAAAACACCAGTGGATGCGGAAACTACCCAAGTACAAAATCGACATGCTTTCTCATTCTACCCAATAGATCAGTAAACCTGAGAGAGCGAGAAAGCATGTCGATTTTGTCGCTTGGGTAGAGTTGCGGGCCTTAACATTTTTGCGGGAAGCTACCTGCTTAGTATAATTGAAATGCAGCAACGAAGCTTAGCTCCTAAAACGTAGGATGTTTACAAGGACACAATTATGGCTCTAAATGAATACTTCAATGATTTATGCGACTCATCAAAGGAACGTCTGAAGTTTCGGGAAATGAAAATGAAATCCAAGGAAGCATTTGCGGACTGGGTGCTCCGTTTGGAAAGACAGGCAGCTTTGTGTGAGTTTGTTGGAGTACAGCACGAGAAAGAAATGATGCAGGCAGTGACAAGGCGTTCGATTCCGGATATAGCGGATAAATTATACGAAATAGCCAGTGTGTTTGGAAATAATTTGGAGCGAATTATTAGCCATGGCAATCATTTGGATTTTATCCGAACAGAGGCTGAGGAGGGGAAGCTAGGCGAAATAGAAGCGTCGTCGAAAAACGCTGTTTCGGACCAACCACCATCTTGGAAACCTGTAAACGCTATACGCAAAGTGAAAGGTTCCATGCGTCGATATAAGCCGTATGAGACAAAATGGAGCAATGGTAGAGGAAATGGATCCCAACGTGACCGAATGGCCGGGGGAGAAGAGCATCAAAGCTGCTCGAAATGTGGTCGTGTTCACGCTTGGGGCCGCTGCAAGGCGTTCCTGGCAAAATGCTATGCTTGTGGAAAAACGGCCATTTTGCGGAGTTTTGTTTTTCTACAAAATGGAAGACAGGAATAAAGGAAATGAAACGCGAGGCAAAACGACTAAACCAGGTAGAAGTCGATGGTTAAGAATGATTTTTTTTGTGCTTGTTTGGAAAAAAACATAGTAAAAAAAAATGTTTATATATATGTATATGTATATGTGTGTGTGTATGTATGTAGGTCTATGTATGTATGTATGTCTATGTATATATATATATATATATATATATATATATATATATATATAATGAAATAAATAAATTAATAAAAAAAGGGAATATAATAAAGGAATTCATATAACTGTACTCATGTTATATCATCTGGTTTTTTTGTCCTTTTTGTTCTAATATTTTTCCTCCGTTTTTTTTTGTCCCTCTCTAAATTTTTAGCTTTTAACTGGTGATAAAACATTTTTGCATGATACTCGAGTTGTGGAATGCATTATCGGCTCAATTAATTTCAACTTTCTGGTAGATTCTGGAGCAACGGTAAATAAACTTACTAAGGAAGGATGGGAGAGAATAAAAAAAGAGTGCCATTCGGTGATTCAAGAAGTGGTACTCCATCCAAAGGAAAATTTGAAAGGCTATGCTAGTAATCGGCCGTTGGATGTAATTTGTTCGTTCAAGGCATTTATCGGTGTACAGAACAGTAAGCTACGACAATTAGCAAAGTTTTTTGTGGTAAATGGGACAGAAGTGTCTCTACTCGGATTTCATACTGCTGTGCAGTTGAAATTGCTTAGAATAGGCCTGAAAGATAATCTAGGAAGAAATCTAGAGGAAGTATATTGGGCTGGAATTGAGGCTAACGGAGAAAAGTATAGGAAAAGTATTCAAGACTGGAATATGAGTACAGTGAATGAGGGTTACACCAATCGTTCCGATGAGTTTCCGAAAGTTCAAGGAGAGCCGGTCAAGTTCAGAGTAGATAGCTCGGTGATTCCAAAACAAATTATTAGATACAATGTGCCAATAGCATTTGAAAAAGCGGTTAATGAGAGGCTTGCGGAGATGGAGAATAAGAAGATCATTGAAAGGGCTGATGGCGTAAAAGATAAAATAACATTTGTATCACCAATGGTGTTAGTACCGAAAGGTCCGAAAGATTTTCGGATGGTGATAGATTATCGGGAGGTAAACAAAGCAATTGTTCGAGATCCTTATCCAATGTCATCGCTCGAAAAAGTATGGGCAGAAATTCCTTACAACGGAGGCAAGTTATGTTTTACTAAACTCGACATAAAGGATGCATATTTTCATGTGGAACTTCATGAAGACGTCCGCCATTTGACTACGTTTATGACGGCAAATGGATTGATGAGATTTGCCAGGTTGCCTTTTGGATTGTCCTGTGCTCCTGAGATATTTCAAAGCGTCATGGAAAGATTGTTTTCTAAATGTAAAAATATTATAGTATACATGGATGATATACTTGTTTATGCTAGGACATTGGAGGAATTAAAGGGATATGTAGAGGAAGTGGAAAAAGTTGTTATGATAAATGGTTTAACCATTAATGAAAAGAAATCATTGTATAACCAAGAAAAGGTGGATTTTCTAGGGTTCACCATTGATGGAAGGGGTATATTGCCTGCAAAACAGAAAATATCTGAAATATTAAGTTTCGAGAGACCGCGGGATATATCGGAATTGCGAAGTTTCTTAGGTATGATTACTTTCATCAGCCCGTTCATAAGGGGATTTTCGCATAAAACGAAACCGCTAAGGGACTTACTCTCAAGAAATGTTAAGTTTGAATGGAACCAAATTCAGCAGGAAGCGTTTGAAGAATTAAAATTGGCAGCGGAAAATGATCTGATTAAAAGAGGTTATTTTTCCGAAGGGGACAATACGATCCTTTATACAGACGCATCGCCTTGGGGATTAGGAGCTGTTTTAACTCAAGAGAAATTTCCAAATGGTGAAAGGAGAATCATAGCTTGCGCGTCCAAAAGCCTCACTGCGGTAGAAAGCAGATACCCACAGCTACACCGTGAGGCATTAGCAATTGTATGGGCGATGGAAAGGTTTTCTTATTACCTAGTTGGTCGAAAATTTGCATTACGATCAGATAGCGAAGCATTAATGTTTATGATAAAAGGAAAACAACGAAAAGATATTGGAAAGCGGATAATGTCCAGAGCCGAAGGTTGGTTTTTGCGAATGGACCATTTTGATTATAAATTTGAACACGTATCGGGAAAAGAAAATATTGCTGACGCTGCCTCTAGAATGGACGAAAAGAGAGATGATCCTCAATTTGGTTATCTAAAAGAACCTCAGGAATTGTGTTTGGTAGAAACGGCGGTTAATAGCATCAGTGAGGAGCTAGTTGCGATGACATCGTACGAAGTACGCGAAGAACAGCAAAAGGATAGGGAATTGCAGTTGGTAATGGAATGGCTGGATAAGAAAGAGAAATGGCCGGAAGAAATTCGTAAATTCCAGCCTTCTCAGAGCGAATTGTATGTTATGGGAGGCTCATTGATGAAGCAAGAAAAACTAGTATTGCCTACGACGCTTCGCGAAAGAGCAGTAAGTTTGGCGCATCAAAGCCATCCGGGGATGTCTACAATGAAAAACTACCTGAGGCAAGGCTTATGGTGGCCTAATATGGATCGCGAAGTCGAAGTTTTCGTTAAAAGTTGCCCGGAATGCCAGCTGATTAAATCAGTTTGTAATACACCCCCTATAACGTTGACGGATATGCCTAAGAATGCATGGGATTACGTTTCCATGGACTTAGCATCCTCATCTGAGGCTTTACATTTTAAAGCATTAGTGCTTACTGACAATTACTCGAGATTTTTGGTAGCGGTACCAATGGAAAAAACGGATACGGAAGCAATGAAAAAAGTAATTCGTAGAATTTTCAATACCTATTACATACCGAAAACACTAAAGGCGGACAATGGTCCGCCGTTTAACAGCGTGGAGTTCAGAGATTGGTTAAAAGGGGTGTGGGGAGTTAAATTAATTCATAGTACTCCATTAAACCCAACCGAAAATGGACTGGTGGAGAGAAGCATGCAGGGCATAAATAAGAATGCAGCAATAGCAAAATTGGGAAAGTTAAATTGGAAAGAAGCGCTAGCCGACTATGTTGCAGCGTATAATTCATGGCCGCACCATATAACTAAGATACCCGCTGAACTAATATTTGGCAGGGCAGTTAGAGGCGTGTTGCCCAATTTGAAAGTCGATTCAAGTCAGAAGATGGATGAAGAATTGCGGGATCGAGACAAGATAGCTAAGTTTGAGCGTAACGCAAAAGAGGATATTAAGCGCAATGCTAAGCACACGAGTATCAGAGAAGGAGACAAAGTGTTGGTCATGCAGCAAAAGAAAGATAAAGCGGACACTGTATACAAAAACAAGTTTTTTAGAGTAACGAGTCTTGCTGCTCCGGGGAGGGCGACAGTGAAAGATTTGGAAAACGGCAAGGAATATGAACGAAGCGTCAAACATTTAAAAAAATATATAGAAAGGAAAGAGAATCAGAAAGGTAGTGTAGATGTGGAAGAGGAGGCAACGGGAGTTAAATGTCAGGATGACCTAGTGGATGAGGTTTCATCAAATGAGCTTGAAACTAAGCAACAGCGGCCAGTTGAAGGATTGTGTGGTACGGCGGTACCGGAATTAGGATTCAGAAGAACGAGAGAGATTCGGCAACCGAATAGATTTAAGGATTATACCATGTAAGAAGAAAAAGCCCAATGTGGTCATTTGCATTCAATATATTAATATCTAATCGTAGTTATGGATAAAATACATTCTTGTAGGGGGAGAATGTGGTATCCTAGGGTACAGCTAAGAGAGTGTGAGGGAGTCAGTCAGTGTTGGACAACGAATAAAGCTGGATGTGCGTCCCTGTACCGGAGGAGAAAGCTTGTAGTTGGATTAGAAGATATCACAATTTTATTGACACATATACAGGTTGACATAATTGACACTTGAGTTATACGCGTTTGAACGCGGGCGCGGAAAACGCGCGTCGTGTATTTGCGGCCTAAGAATCGTCAACCGATGTAAAAGTGTGAGAGAAAGATGATGCTGATGGTGACTGATGCTTTTCTTTGTTTCTTTTCCTGCTTTCATCCACTGATGGCGTCGAGCATCGCCGAGGATGTGATCGAATGCGGAATATTATAAACGAGGAGCTTCATTCCGGATTTTGTTTGCAATAAGGTAAGTTATGATAACACACAAAGCATACAAAAAAAGAGTGAGTAATCTTATTCTTAACTTTCATTTCTTCAACAGCGCTGAACTCATCCTCCAGCTTACAACGAACGGTCAACGGATGAGGAAGGAGAGGAGGGACGGCAAATGTTGCAAAAGTCACTTAAGAAAAGGAAAAATATGTGGATAATTCTGCTGGGGAAAAATCACAAAATTAGTTTTTATTCCTTCCTTTGACTTTTGTGGTTATAAGAGGCCGAAGGCGCATCCTTCGGCTCTATTTATATTCTCTCTCTCCCCACCGCCATCGTAAACCGCGGTTACAAATGGAGGGCAGCTTAGCCCTATGCCCTATCCTGGTAAGCCGTCAGAAAAACCCTACAACAGTCACGAGCGTAAAAGATTTATCAGGCTTTCTGTTTGTAAACAAACGCTGTTCACAACATTCTCCCCACCAGTGTAACGCCCCCGAGCGTTACACTTCCCTGACGTTTGTTTCCTGTCTTGCCCTCCATTTGTAACCGCGGTTTACAATGGCGGTGGGGAGAGAGAGAGAATATAAATAGAGCCGAAGGATGCGCCTTCGGCCTCTTATAACCACAAAAGTCAAAGGAAGGAATAAAAACTAATTTTGTGATTTTTCCCCAGCAGAAATATCCACATTTTTTCCTTTTCTTAAGTGACTTTCGCAACAGCAAAGGTACACGCACAAACGTGCACACATCAGCCTTGTCGGAGAATGAGAACATGGGAGGGGGAGTCCGGCAACGTATAGAGCATCTTCATTTACGCTCCCTCGTGCGTTCGTGCGTGCTTGCGCCCGCGCGTCTATGTGTGTGTATGTGTGTTCATGCCTGCGTGCGTGGCTGTGTGTGTTTTTGCCGCCTCGCATAACGAGATCCTACGGGATCACCTTGCGAAAACCACCAAGAGAGGGGTAGGTGTGTGTGTGTGTGTGTGTGTGTGTGTGTGTGTGTGTGTGTGTGTGTGTGTGTGTGTGTGTGTGTGTGTGTATGTGTGTGTGTGTGCTTGCATGCGTGCGTGATTGTGTGTGTGGTTTTTGCTGTTTCGCGATCTCCTACGGAACCACTTTGCGAAACACACGAAAACACACACAACCACTTTGCGGTCTTGGCCTGCCTCAGGAGTGTCCGATACCGCTCACGATCTCGCGTCTTCGTCTGCCAGTCCGTTATCCCTTCCTTAATGGCGGACGCCTCAACGCCATCTTGCCACCTCAATTTGGGCCTACCACGCCTCCTCTGTCCTTGTGGACGGCCTAAAACGACTTTACGGGTTGGGTCGTCCGTTTCCATGCGTACAACATGACCAGCCCACCGGAGCCTGTCAAGCTTGCTACGCTGTACGACAGTGAGTTCGCCGTACATCTCGTATAGCTCGTCATTACAGCGGCTTCTCCATTGTCCTTCTACACATACGGGGCCAAATATCCTTCTGAGCATCTTCCTCTCGAACGCGGCTAAGAGGGTTTCGTCCGATTTGGACAGTGTCCAAATCTGAGAGGCGTATGTGAGTACTGGTACTATATAGGTACTATATAGTCCCAGCTTCGTCCGTCGCGACAGGTTCTTTGAGGTGAACTGATTTTTCAGGCTGTAGAATGACCGGTTGGCAGCCAGCATCCTTTCGCGCAACTCAGCATCCATGCTGTTGTCGTTGCTGACCTTTGACCCAAGATAGGTGAATTCTGGGACGACTTCAAACGTGCATTTACCTATATGTACATCACGCCTACATAGATTCTGATTATTTATTGGTAGGCCCGCTGATGTTGCCACCATCAGTTTGGTCTTTGCCTCGTTTATCTGCAATCCAAGGTTCTCTGCCGCCTGCTCAATCCCTTGGTAGGCTTCTGCTACATAGGAGAGCCGCAGACCAATGATGTCTATCTTCTTCTTCTTGGCCTGCTCAATGAGCACGTCTCGTAGACATGGCCAGGTCGCCAATTCGTTTCCAGGAAACTCGGTCCTGGGCTGCAGTCCTCCAACCACGGTTGCATCCGATCTCCGACAGGTGCGACTCCACCTGATCCAGCCAGCGAGCTCGCTGTGCTCCTCTACGCCTCGTGCCGAACGGGTCGCTGACGAGCACCTTCCTGGTGGGGCATGAGTCCGGCATCCTCATCACGTGCCCCAGCCAGCGTATCCTTCCGGCTTTGATGACCGTCAGGATGTCTGCACCGCCAAACAGCTCAGCTAGTTCGTGGTTCATCCTCCTTCTCCACACGCCGTGCTCGCACACACCGCCAAAGATAGTCCTTAGCACCCGCCGTTCGAAAATGGCGAGTGCATTGGCGTCCTCCGTCAGTAAAGTCCAGGACTCGTACCCGTAGAGGACCACCGGACGTACAGGAAAGTTGTCTATATCATCAGCGTATGCCAGGATCTATACCCTCGAGTCACGGATGGCCCTCTCTAGTGCCAGCTTAATAGGAGACAGGCAAGCCCGTCGCCCTGGCGCAGACCCTTGGTGGTAGCAAAAGGTCCTGAGAGTTTTCCATCCACCCTCACCAGGCAAGTGACGTTGATCATAGTCATTCTAACTAGCCTTATCTGTTGGATTCCAAAAGAGCTCATAGCGTCGGATAGTTTTACCCTGGTTATGCTATCATATGCGGCTTTTAAGTCAATGAAGAGATGGTATGTGTTGTGTTTGTATTCATTCATCGTCTCGAAGATCTGCCGCATGGTGAAGATCTGGTCAGTTGTTGATTTTCCGTTTCGGAATCCTCTTTGATAGTTTCCGACTATCTCTTCGACGTGCGGGACAAGGCGATCCTGAAGGATCAGGGAAAATATTTTATAGGCGGTATTCAACACCGTAATACTCCTGTAGTTGTTGCAGTCCAACCTGTCTCCCTTCTTGTATACGGGGTAGATGATGCCGAGATTCCAATCACAAGGCATCGATTCGCTATACCACACCTCAGTAACAATTTGATGAATCTCGTTTCCTAGTCGTGCACCTCCATTCTTCACCACTCTCATCGTGCGCTCGGCACACACTTATCCTTGCGCTGCTTAGTGTGTGCGACAGTGTGCGCGACACACTGTCGTCCTCCTGGACGTTGACCGGTGGCAGCGCAACTGCCACGGCAAGTCCAGGGGTCGGCACGGCAACCCACAACAGATAGAATAGCGATTAACAAAAAGTATCGGCGCATTCAAAATAAAAATCAGGCTAATCGCAGAGAGAGTGAGATATCGAGAGGCGATACATCCATTCGTAAGGAAGTTTCCAAATAGGAGGCTTTTCGATGAGAGGAGGGAAATCGTCAGTCTTGTGATTGATCTTAGCGAGGATGGAAGCAACTATTCGATTGGATGAAATAAAAAGTTGTTATTAATAAAATAAATATTTCGGAAATCACGACACTAGGTTTTATGTCTTAAGGATTTGACTTAATACTTAATTGCCACATTAATGAGACGTAGAATAATTGTAATTCTTCGAGGCGTTTACAAAACCTTTTTTGGTTCGATCAGACGATTGATCCGGTCCGTTGCCAACGCGCTGGCAGTACCACCTTTTTAAGACGAGGAAAAAAAGAACTTCCGACACTGACACACCGATCTTTTCAGTTTGAGATCTAAATAGCAAGATTTTATTAACAATTATTAATCTATCACAATTATAATCTATATTACATTCTAGGTTAACCCGATTTTTCGGGATACGCTTTACGCTTATCTTTTGCCTAGATCACTTATCTCGTTCTTTTTCCGCAAGGACCTAGGATGAAAGTGTCCTCCCGTCTTATACTTCGTTTTGCATGGAATTTTTTTACCGCGATCCCTTTTTGGCTCGTTTGGCCTGTTTTATTGCTTTAGCCCAGCAGTGTCAAACTCATCTCATCAGAGGGCCGCTAGTACAAATTTTCAGTGATTCGCGGGCCGCAAAGTTGAGAATGGAAAATATACCCCAATGTTTATGTAAAATACTTTTTTAGATTTTTATTGTTAAACAAATTGTCTTTTTGTACTCCTCGCTTCTTATCTGGAATCGTTTGTTATCTACAAATTCGCGATGTTATTTTTATATGTGCTCTTTTTTATATGAGAAATTTTTTTAATGTACTTTCAATGTTATTATTAAAATAGAACATTTTTCATTACTCCCGTTCTCTTACGGCAGTTCTGCTAGAAAATATCTGTCAAACACACTTTTTCACTTAAGTAGGAGAAGTCTAGCAGCCTACAGTGATTCTTTTTCAAACAATCCGAGCTATCCATCACTGGATGAATAACAAAAATATTTTCTTACAATTTTTTGACAGATCAAGAGAAAAATTGTTATAACACGTGTTTAAACATTATTTTTCGCTAATTTCCAAGTTCCAAGTGTTCTGGTGATATATTCATTTCTTATAACAAGAACCCGTATTTTACGAATAACTTTTTTTTAAATTACGATAATTTTATCTCACGAAGAGTCGTGGTGTGTGATCCCATACAGATCGGCAATTCTATTTTTGACACTTAAAGGGAGATGATTCGCGAATTGAGTAATTGAGGACTGTGGGAGCTAATCTATTAATAAGCTTTGTATTGCAAGGCTTAGGCATTTCGATTATTTTTATCCTTAATCTAAATCCTTTAGGCTTTTGGTTTTGATTTTTGGGGAGGTTGGAAATAACATTAATTCGTCTTGCAGAATGTTGGGTACAAATAATTTCATCTTGGCTACAATCATTTTTATTAACATTTATGGTGGCATGATTATGACAAAAAACAGAAGAGGCTCCAATCGAATATCAATGATGTAACATTCTAAAGTGGGAAAAAATTCGGATTCGGATGAATCCTTTACTTGGCAGTCGGGGGCATGAAGATTGTCAATTTCGGCGGGATGACTCCAACGGTTCCGAATGGCTCTAAACGGCTCTATAGGCTTCGGACGGCACCGAACGGAACTGTTGGTTTGATTTGGCCGGATTCGAAGTTGGAATAGCTATGATCGGAAATGGTTTTGAGCCGTGGATGCGATTCCGACAATCAATGACTAGTTGTTGAAAAATTTCCTAGTGTGTATCAAGTTATTTTCATTCCTTTTTCGTTTGTAGACAGTTGACGCAATTTTTTTTCCATACAGAATGTGCAATCGAGTGTGCACAAAATTATGCTAATATTCAGAATTTAATCGAAACATAATACGACTGAGCTTGCATTCGATTCAATGATTCTTAAGGGTCTCGATTGAAATGTACCTTTGTGTAGAATAAGTTTATGAGATGTTATAAGTACATTCATGTTAGCTTCGAAAAATATACCAACAAAAGGATTGTTCTTCTCTTGAAAATTTAATACACTTTGACAAATAGTAATAACAGATTTATGGTTTGCAGTGCTTTTATCAATTCTCAAAATACTCTCGCGGGCCGCATTCAGAATCGACGCGGGCCGCATGCGGCCCGTGGGCCGCCAGTTTGACATACCTGCTTTAGCCTATCTAATGTTCGCCGTGTGCGGGCGTGGGTTGTTTATGTTATTCGCCGTGAATGGATGCTCGGATCGCTCTCGTATCTAACCTGTTGTTTTATTGCACCGAGTTGTGCGTATGTAGATCGTGTTATGCTTATTTCGTATCCTCGAAAAGGATATTGTTTATTTAGGATAGCGATCATGATCCCTAAGTATGATGTTTTGCTAGTCTGAACTGTTGTTTGTTCTGTGCTATCATGTTGCAAAGTTTCTTCGGCTGAATTTGTTAGAAATCTGAACTTATTTATGATACACTTTTCCATACAGCGTTTCCTGTCTATGTTTTGTTGCTTGAGTAAACACAAAATGATGGGAAATGATGGGAACCAACCAATAAATCGTGGGAAACCCTGTAATAATAAATAAAAGACACCCCAAGTAGCAGATCCGAAGTTTTTCAGAGATTTTTCTGTGTGCCAAAGCGAGATGCCCTGTCTTCTCTCTCTAGATTTTGGATAGCAAACCGCCGCGCGTGTGACGAAAAACGATGGATGAAAAACGCGAGGAGCGGGGTCTGAAGTCTTTCGTTGGTTACACACACACACCCATCTACCAGCGGATTGCGCTTCACCGTGTCTACCCATCTCTCTCGATCTACCATGATTTTTTCTGCTTTCGTTGTGGAATGATGTGCGGGAATGATGTGCGATTTCTTGTGTCCCCTACTTTCCTTGTTAACGTTTTGCGCAGTGTTGCTTCTTATTCCATTGTGGAATGATTTATCCTAGCTAACTTGTTGAGGTAAGTTTCTTGATCTCATATGTGCTTCAATGTACTAATTCAACTAATGCTTATCGTCTTCAAAATTACAGATGCATGCGCCATTCATCCACGCCTACCCGTTGGCATCATCAACAATCTTCAAAGTGGGTGACGGAAGGAAATTGTTTTCCAGTTTTAAAATATTAAGGTAAGTGTTGCTCTCATCATATACGTAAAACTATCCAAAGTAATACGTACTACATGCATTAATTATTGGTTCATTTTTATTAACAGCGTTCAGCACAACTCAGCCACAAAACAACGCACTGGATTACGCTAAGAACCTGTCGAAACGCGCACAGCCCCCGGGCGCGGTAGGAGAAAGGAAGAACGAGAGGAAAAGCCAGCGCGCAGCTCTGATGGTACCTCGAGAGGAGGAAGAACGGTAAGAATTTGTTGGAAGGAAAGTGTGGAATAAACCGCATGCGAATGTGTGCATACAGCAAATGTAAACATGTGTGCCTCATCGGAGCAAACACATTGGTATGCGTGAAGTGCAGAAGAAATCGGAGAGTTATAGTATGTGTGAACGCGATCGTTCGGGTGGAATGTGTCTATGTGTGCGTGAAACCACATTTACACTTCTACTGCAAGTGGGTACGTAATTGGATACATATGTGTACGACACGATCCCATACAAAACTTCGGCTTTTTGCGGACTGGGAATCTCAGCGGATCTCTGAGTGCTGCCCAGTCCGCAAAAAGCCGAAGTTTTGTATGGGATCGTCCTGTACTCATATGTACCCACTTACGTACCCACTTGCAGTAGAAGTGTAAATGTGGTTTCACGCACACATAGACACCTTCCACCCGAACGATCGCGTTCACACATACTATCACGCTCTGATTTCTTCTGCACCTCACGCATACAAATGTGTTTGCTCCACCCCCTTTTCGGATTGCTTATAGAAATGATGAGGCACACATGTTTATATTTGCTGTATGCACACATTCGCATGCGGTTTATTCCACACTTTTTCTCTCCCTTCCAACACGTGCTTTGGCATACTCACACTGTGGAGATGGCAGAACGGTCTCCCCCTTCCAAATTTACCGTTCTTCCTCCTCTCGATCTTTTTTCTTCTTACCGCGTCCGGGGTACCATCAGAGCTGCGCGCTGGCTTTAGTTTTTCCTCCTCTCGTTCTTCCTTTCTCCTACCGCTCCCGGGGGCTGCGCGCGTTTCGACAGGTTCCTAGCGCAATCCAGTGCGTTGTTTTGTGGCTGAGTTGTGCTGAACGCTGTCAATAAAAATGAACCAATAATTAATGCATGTAGTACGTATTACTTTGGATAGTTTTACGTATATGATGAGAGCAACACTTACCTTAATATTTTAAAACTGGAAAACAATTTCTTTCCGTCACCCACTTTGAAGATTGTTGATGATGCCAACAGGTAGGCGTTGATGAATGGCGCATGCACCTGTAACTTTGAAGACGTTATTAGTTGAATTAGTACATTGAAGCACATATGAGATCAAGAAACTTACCTCAACAAGTTAGCTAGGATAAATCATTCCACAATGGAAGAAGAAGCAACACTGCGCAAAACGTTAACAAGGAAAGTAGGGGACACAAGAAATCGCGCATCACTCCCGCACATCCTTCCACAACGAAAGTTCTGGGCAGACTGAGGATGCCTAACTCCTGGATGAGTGCGATAGCAGAAAAAATCATGGTAGATCGAGAGAGATGGGTAGACTCGGTGTAGCGCAATCCAACGTTAGATGCATGTGTGTGTGACCAACGAAAGACTTCGGACCCCGCTCCTCGCGTTTTTCATCCATCGTTTTTCGTCACACGCACACACCTCTACTCGCGCAGCGGTTTGCTGTCCAAAATCTAGAGAGAGAAGACAGGGCATCTCGCTTTGGCACACAGAAAAATCTTTGAAAAACTTCGGCTCTGCTACTTGGGTGGTGACCGGTGGGAAGTGTACGACACGATCCCATACAAAACTTCGGCTTTTGCGGACTGGGTGATACAATCGCGGGACGCGCACCAGCCGCACCGCCCAGTCCGCAAAAGCCAAAGTTTTGTATGGGATCGTGTCGTACACAGAACGAAAGTTCTGGACAGACTGAGGATGCCTAACTCCCGGATGAGTGCGATAGCAGAAAAAATCATGGTAGATCGAGAGAGATGGGTAGACTCGGTGTAGCGCAATCCGCTGGTAGATGGATGTGTGTGTGTAACCAACGAAAGACTTCAGACCCCGCTCCTCGCGTTTTTCATCCATCGTTTTTCGTCACACGCACACACCTCTACACGCGCAGTGGTTTGCTGTCCAAAATCTAGAGAGAGAGAAGACAGGGCATCTCGCTTTGGCACACAGAAAAATCTCTGAAAAACTTCGGCTCTGCTACTTGGGCGAGCGCCTGCTCGATCGGCCTTCGTGCACACTCTGCTCGGCGCTCGGCATACACTACCTTACGGGCAAAGAGCGGGTAATTTTTAACATATTGTGCGTAAAAACCTAGAATTATTTTGCTCCAAGCTTTCTACTTTTGTTCCGTTGGGCATGCGCGAGCATCCTTTCGTGTGCTTGTCCCAATGGGACAAAAGTAGAAAGCTTGGAGCAAAATAATCGTTTGTCTCCCTCTATCCTCTATACCGCGCTTGCTTGCACTCATGCGCGAGCGCTCGAGTATATTCTCTCAGAACTGAGTATTCGCAGTTCACCCCGTGCACTGAGAATGTATGTGTTAATGCGCAGCGAAATTTGTCTCTGTATCTCATTCCCCCACCCCCAAAAAACCACATTCACTCTCCGCGCACTCTTACAATTTTGGCGCGTACGCTACATACAACACAATACAAAAGGTCGTTTTAACCGCGCGCACTGATCAAAGTCGCGATGGTTCAATCGGAACACCGACGCTCCAAGTCAGAGATTTGGTCTGAAGAAACAAGTTTTTCTGATCAAATCGACAACACACACGCGACGACACACATCGTCACATCCCCAAGGAAACATTTTGGACCTAGCTTGAACAAAAACTGGGCTGTCTTGCTCTATCTTCTATACCGCACCTGCTTGCACTCATTCGCGAGCGTTAAAATATACTCTCCCGATTTCATGTTCTCGCGAATTGCCTGCTGCTGTAAGAATGTATGAGTGAATGTGTAGCGTTTTTCTCTGTGCTTCCTCTTCTCCCCCCTCGTTCGTACTCCCTTCTTCCATCGATCCGATGCGCGATTCCTGATTCGACCGCGCAATAACATTTGTAAGGTTCCGCCGCAATGAGATACTGTACGGAAATATACAGAGCATTTCCATTAAGCATCCGTGGTCCACACGGAACGCCGATGAACTAAACACCACCGGCCAATGTCAAATTCTCGATATTGGCGGTGACTGGTGAATGTGTCCCTCCCCTCCCTCATCAAAATAATTCACTTACTTCTCATCTCCTTCCCTTTCCCCCCTTCTCCTAGAACTCATACAAATGTATTTCTAGAGAGAAGTGGTGAAGAGGGGAGGAATCAGCTTTTAGCTCTCTCTCAAAAAATAAGTCCAAAATTGTCTGCCCTTGGGTACCAGTTTGGGTACTGAGATAGGGCCTTATCTCAGGTCCAATAGTTTTACCCATTCATCGCGTTTTGGACGTTTGGGTCGACCGCCTTCGATGGAAGTGAGTGATGTTCTAAAAATAGATCTGTGGGGCGAGTGAGAAGGGGGAGGGGCGTAGAACAAGAACGTAAGCGTGAGTGAGTCGAGTCCGTCGCGTGCGTGTGTGTGGTGTGGTGTATACGCGAGAACTCAATTTTTAGTCTTTCCTGGAAGCCAGATGTTCTACATTCTTCTGATTTTAAGCAACAAAAGTAGAACAGGAAGTAATAGATTTCTACTTTCCTTACTACTTTCGAGCGTGTTGACTCGCTTGGGGTGTTTGTTTCTTTCGTGTTGCGATGTGTGCGTTTCTTTCGTTCAGCGATCGCTCACACTCGTTGCGTATTTTTTTGTTATCTAAAGCTAAACAAAAAAAAACAAACACGTGTAGACCTTTTTTTCATCACATTATTGAAACATTTACATAACTTTACACGATTTCACACATTTACATACACAATATTAAAATGAAATAAAATCGATCGCTCCATCGATGCAAACGTTGAAATGGTCAAATATCTGCGTAGATCCTTTTGTACACGTTGATTACTATAAAAAAGGTACGAAATGAAGCTGCGCAATGTACATAACATGCATTACGAATCATTCGCGCAGCTTCATTTCAATTCGCACAACACTTGAACACTTGAACACTTTACAAAATCATAACACCAAGCGTCCAGGACTTACCCGCTGCGCAAAGCGATCGAAAACTTCTCCAACTCGAACTGCAAACATATTTCATAGCCCATGGCTGTGAAATATTTCGCCTTCAAAATTGTTGCAAATTTATAAATGAAATATATCGACATTATCAGCGCTGAAATTTTAGGATTGAAATATTTCTTCGATCGGAATCAAAGCGTTTTCCCTGACATTTCTGCTCGCTTTTTCGATCGCTTTTGGCGGAAAGCGATAAAAAATCCGAGCTACAAAACTGCTCGATTTGAAAATTTCGAAATATTTCATTTATAAATTTGCAACAATTTCCCAACCAACAATTTCAAATATTTTCGACGTCGTGTCTACGTCGTGTGAACGTTCACCCGACGTCGGGTGGTCGTCGCAGTTAAGTCAATATACGACGAAGCGAAATTTTTTTAAACGAAAAACGCCACAATTATGGCATGTTTTCTGGAGTATTTCGCTCATGGTTTTTGTCTAGGACAATGGCCATAAAAAAGGTGGTTCAAAAAGTCGATACTCTCTCTCCCCCTTACTCTTTTTCCCTGTGGGTAAGATACCGTACGATCCCCATCTTGCTATTCTCACATGGTAGCGGGAGTGATCGCTTGTCTGCTGTCTTCTTTATCCGTTCACCCAGAGCGTATTCGCTTTGAGTGACGTCGCTTCCCCACCTCCTTCATTCCCACGCTTCTCTCCCAGCAGTTTATTCGCGAATGCTTGACCTTGCCTTGTGTGCTTGACTTGGTTATTGTTTTTTTTTCCTTCCCCTTTTTTTGTGGCTGCTTGATGCATTGCGCGTTGGCTAGAGCCGTCGTTCGAATCTGGATTTGAACAGCGTGCAAGTTGTCGTGTGGATGTATGAATAGCTTTACCGTTGAAGCTATTTGCCGGATCGATCGGATGTATGCTGCGTACGGGTTTTATATTGTTTGTTGGTGCACTTAGTGTCAGTTAGTTGCACTTGTTAAAAAAAATAAATCAAAGGACGATCATCAATGCACTAGCACACACAACATATCATGTGAAGCCAACCAATGTTTAAAATTGTCAAATATTCAAATGAGGGATGATGTCTTTGACCACAATTTTCTTTTAATTTTTTTTATTGTTTTTATTCAACAATGTACAATTCCTCCAATCCCCCCCCCCTCTCCATCCTTCCCACACAATAGGGAATGCAGGTAAGGATTGAACCTCCATGTTGTACCGTCTTCTTCCTAATTAACGGGGGCTCCTCTCCGGAAGAGAGAGGCACGTCTCCCCTGCCTCTTGCTCGATGCTGTAAGCGAGCAGGGCCCGCCTCGGCTTAGCTGGCACACGCATCGCTCGCTCGCGTTGCCTAGCTTGCTCCTTCTCTCGACTTGTTTGGAGACGCATCATCGTTGCGGATGGTGTTACGCGGCCATATCACTGTCTGGAGGGTGGCATAGAGAGTTGTGTTCTAGCCCGTCGCTGCACTCGCCATTGACGCACCATGCGTAAGTGACGTTTATGACTGTATGCATTGTCGATGGCGCTGCGACTGCGCTCGGGGATTGTCTATACCGACCTCCCCCACCCCCTCTCCCCCCTCCCTTCCCACCTAATGTCGGTGATGCAGCCGGAGCCACGCGTCAAGCTGCTCCATTACGCCACGCGTCCCCGCATTATATGGATGGCTTGACTGGTTTTGACTGCCCCTCGTTGTCGTGCTACCCGAACACAACACAACAACATACCCGTCCTAGGTTCAAGCCCCGTTGCGTGGCCATAGTGACCCAGGACTGGCTATCCCGCAGTCCCGGAAAACCAATTAGTAACAGGTAAAGTCAACTCGCACGAATTAACAACATGTTCGTCTTCGGTTCAATCCTCGTGCGAACCGTCTCTCGTAGCAAGGGCTAACTATCCGAAATTTCTTTCCAAAGTGTGGCTGGAAGGAAGAACATCGACCTACAAAAATGCATGTTGCTCTCTTCTTGTATGTCCTTCCCGTTCTCTCGTCCCCCATTGTTTAGAACCCATCGTTGCTTCAGAACAATGCGCGCTGCTGCACGCAACCCACGCCTTCATCTTTTCATCTCACCTCTTCGATAATCACCCTTCCCGCTCCTCCTTACGCTCTTGTTTGCCCCCCTTTTCCTTACTCCCTTCCCCCTTCTTTCCTTTATTCTTTCCTTACTCGTGTTGCTTTTCAATATGGCTAGTATGCTTTAGGATGTAAATGTAAACTAAATGTAAAATGTAAACTGTATTTGCCGTGCTTAAGGCAAACAATAGTGAGGTGCGGGCAGGGGCGGTTCAACCAGTTCGCAAACTAAGCGATCCCGTAGGGCCCCGAGGATCCCCCATTCGGAAGTAAAAGTGCTTCGCAATCCTTCTCTGATTTAGAATTCCTCATACAACTTCTTGCTCGACACATCCGAATGGTCAATTTTCGTGTGTCCGCTTAGGGCCTCCACTCGTGCTAATACGCCACTGGATGCGGGTCAACCTACCGGGTCGGAACCATCCGGATCATTTGGGAGGTGCGATTCCTTTGCAAATCGCTGCTCCCACGAGTCGGAATGGTACCTGCCGAACTACCTGGCGCCTCGCTGACAACATATCAGCGCTCCTTGGAACTACGTCGATTACAGCCCGTGGCCAATAAGACCCCACAGCTCCCGTATAAATTTTAATCTTCTTCTTTGACGTAACGAACAATGCTGTGGACAGGGCTAAAACTTCTTCACCTTACTAAAATCAAGCTTTAGGATAGTCGGTTCTTGCTATCGGGGGAATGGTCCGGATGAGAATCGATCTCGTATGGCCTCATAGGATCCGGTCTCTTAGTGATGATCGACTGCGTCAAATGAGTGACGATTAAAAGCATTATGCCGTTTGGTTTAAAGGGTATACAATATGCGGCATTTTGTTGCTGCTCGTTCGCATAAAAAGTTTACCACCATGTGTTCCAAATCTACACACATTATATTACTGTGTTTGTGGTTATGCTAATCACAAAACACTTTCCGTACAGCGTGGCACATAAACGTGCATGAATTGGTACAGTATTTGGTGTGCCAGAGCCATTGCTTCTAGCAATTTACCTTTAACTAACTAACGGATCATGAGGATACTGATCGGAGTTGCGTACGAGCTGTCGAACAGATCGGACGTGTTTTTCGGTTGCTGCGCGCGTACGACAAACACCTACAATAGCAACTTCGAGATAGTATGTGTGTGTGCCATTTGGCCTGGCGCAATGAAGAGAAGAGACAGAGGAAAAGAGAATGAGCAAAACCGATCGCGATCGAACAGCGAGAGTTCGAGAGATTCAAAACGCTCCAAAATAAATGTGGTAAACAGTGTGGAAGAAAGAGAGGCTCTTACCACTACTAGTATGGATACTGGTGAATTCATCGAAGTTCATCGCAAAGGACAAAAGCGCGTCCAAAACGCTCAACCCATCGTCAACGATGGTGCCTCAACATCTGCTTCCCCGAAGCAAACCACACAAACCAATACAAGATTACCACCTATTGTGGTTAAATCTCTGTCTCTTGCCTCCCTACGCCCGGAGCTGCAAGCTAGAAATCTATACGCTGAATTTCAACTCAGTGGTATAGGAACCAAGATTTTCGCAAAAAATCTTGCTGATCATCGTACAATAATCAACATGCTCGAAAGCAAAAAAGCTGAGTTCTTCACGCATAATTTGAAAGAGGATCGACCCTTCAAAGCTGTCATTCGAGGTCTCCCACTAATGGAAATAGATGATATCATAGATGAACTTAAAATCAGCTATAAGCTAGAGGTAACGGAAGTTCATCGCATCAAGAGAAGAGATGAAACAAACCAAAATTACCATCAACAGCTCTATCTTGCCCACTTCAAACGAGGCTCGTGTTCAATGAACAAGCTCCAAGCTGTACGAACGATCCAATCGGTAATCATCAAGTGGGAATCCTACCGAGGCGGCCACAAAGGTCCAACCCAATGTCTGCGATGCCAAGGTTTCTGACACGGCACCCGTAACTGCCGCGTCCTTCCCCGTTGTGCGATCTGCGCGGAACCCCACCTTACTGACACTTGTAACGCAAACAATCCTCAAAGTACAGTTGCAAAATGTGCCAACTGCGGAGCCAATCATCGAGCGCGCGATGTGGAATGCCCCCAGCGTGCCAAATATCAACAAATACGCAAACTGGCGAATGAACGCGGCCACAGACACCATACTGCTGCCGAAAAACCAAGAGCTCCTCCTCCGGATCTCTCCTCACAAGTGCATTTTCCCTCCGCAGGCATGCCGTCTTCTGCTCCGTCCAGTTCCGCATTGCCTCAAAAAAACCACGCCATGCAAGTGCCGCCGGTTTTCCAGTACAACCTGGCTCAACGCTTGATTGACGCACAGAAAGTGGCTCCTGAACCGATACCCACTGTAAACGAAAACTTACACGACACAACTACACTCTTGCAAATTTTTAAAGAAATGAGTTCAAAGCTCCGTGCCTGCAAAACAAAGGCCGATCAAATCGCCGTTCTAGGTGAACTTATCATCACCTATGGATAAGCTAAGAATTATAATATGGAACGCCCAATCGGTAAAAGCCAAAGCTATACCACTGAATGACTTTCTTCACCAACAGAACATCGACATTGCACTTCTGGTGGAAACGTTTCTTAAACCGGATCTGAACCTTTTCATCGGAAACTTTATCATACACAGACTCGATCGGCCGGGGGAAACAAGAGGAGGTGGAGTAGCGATTGCAATCAGGAAATCGATTCAACATAGTTTACTCCCACATTTCAATACCAGCGTCATCGAGGCAATAGGTATTAAAATTGAAGGGCTAACTGGAAAATTTAATCTAATATCGGCCTACTGTCCTAAACAATGTTCGCCTTCCAGCGGTACGGCATCTTTGTTCAAAAAAGATCTCCTAACATTGCTTAATACCAATACCCGTAGGATAATTGGAGCTGATCTGAACGCTCGAAACACACTTTGGGGTAATGTCAAAAACAACACAAATGGAGCAATACTTTCAGAATTATCACTACTCGGGAGTTTTACATTTGAATACCCAGACAGCTACACCCATATCCCACACCGAGGAAACCCGAGTATAATTGATTTTTTCATAACTAATACCACTATCAGCAAACCGATAACAATTGATGACTTAAATTCGGATCACTTTCCGGTACTGACCCAAATCGATAGCAGCGCAGTTATACATCCACCAACAAAGCGTTTCAACTATCATCAAGCTGACTGGGCTCGATTCGGTCAAGTTATTGACCTACACATCGCTAGCACGGAAGTACAAACAACTTCCGACATCGATGAGGCTATCGAAACTCTAGAAAGGGCCATAAAGACTGCTGAAAAGAGTGTATACCTGAAGTTATAATCAGGAACAAGATAATCCAACTCGATACAGAGACTAAGCAACTCATCGGTAAGAGAAATATGTTGAGACGGCAACATCAGCGAACCGGAAATATCATTTTTAAGCAGCAAGCGTCATTTCTAAGTAGATTAATTTCCTTCAAAGTTGATGAGATTCGCAACCGTAACTTTGCAAACCATTTAGAAAAGCTTAAACCATATTCTAATGCTTTCTGGAAAATAGCCAAAGTTTGTGCAAAAAAACCAAAACCGATTCCACCGCTTACCGTCAATGGTCAAACGCTGATAGAGGCTACAGGAAAAACCGACACACTTGCTAAACAATTCGTTAGTGCTCATGAAATTGGAAATAACATTAACAGTCACCGTGAAGTTTCTGTTCTTTGTACTGTTCGTAGTCTTGATGAACCAACGATAAATATCCCATCATATACCAGAATAACGGTTAACGAGGTTAAAGCTACGCTGAGAACATTGTCAAATATGAAGGCACCAGGCTTTGATTCCATCTTCAACCTACTCCTCAAAAAGCTAAACACATGTGCTTTAGAACTATTGGCAAATTTATTTTCGAGGTGCATGGAGCTTGGCTATTTCCCAGAATGTTGGAAATGCGCCAAAGTCATTCCTATTCTAAAACCGGGGAAAGATCCGACAAAACCAGCGAGCTACAGACCCATCAGTTTGCTAGCGGCTTTAGGCAAACTTTTCGAGAAACTCATTCATTGGCGATTGAGAGAGATAATTGATGAACTGCGTATCCTTCCTCCCGAACAGTTCGGTTTTCGACCGGGTCACTCGACTATACACCAACTAGTTCGATTGCGCAACACGAACGGCTACCACGCGAAGTGCATTGCAATAGATGATGCTGCTAAAGACCAGGAATGGTTTTGTGATAAGTGCGCGAACGCCACGAAAGAGCAATCTACATCTACGCCAACGGTTTACCGTCAGCCGACGGATAACACGATGATGGAGATAAGTCGCATCTTTGAGCAGATGAAGACCTGCATGGAGAGTGGGGTGAGACAGAAGAGCGCACCGCCGCGGAAAACGTGCTACGCCTGCAACATACCTGGTGATACCAATATGATTGAGTGCAACGGGTGTAATCGGTACGTGCACCTTACCTGTTTGACCGGAAATGAGTCATCCTCCTCACGGAAGTGGCTTTGTGCCTTCTGCACCCTAAATAAGATGAAAGAGCAGTGTACCATCCCGCTCGACCAGGTGATGAATAGACTGAAGAGCATCGAGCGCAAAATGGAGACGACTGCGAAAGCGCCGCCTCCCATGCATGGCTTCGCGTCATGTTCAACAACGTATGGTCTTTCGATGGAGGGCGCTGGCGATATAACACGAAGCCAAGCGTCCGCTAGGCAAGCTGGTGCCGGAAAACTACCAACATTCTCCGGTAACCCTGAAGAATGGGGTATGTTTATTTCCACCTTCGAGGAAACTACGCAACTCTGCGGTTTCACCGACAGAGAAAACGTAAACCGTCTCCAGCACGCGCTTAAAGGAAAAGCGCTTAAGGCAGTGCAGCTACGTCTTCGGAAGGCGGAAAACCTAGAAGAAATCATCGAAACCCTACGCACCATGTATGGACGCCCACAGCTTATAGTGAATACCCTAATGGAGCAGATTAGAAAGGCTCCGACGCCTCGAGTGTAAAAGTTGGAGTCGATAGTCGAATACGGCGTTATGGTAGAGGAGATTCATGCTGCCGTGAAAACCAGTGGTCTAGAGCTACGCTACGATGGTCCGATTCTGGAAGAATTAGTCGGACGCCTTCCCTCAGTTGTAGCGTTTTTATGGGGAATGCATCGAGTGGGAAAAGCGCCAGCCACGCTCGCGAAATTCAGTGCGTGGATGCGGAACGCTAGGGAAGCTGCACTGATCGCTTCTCCGTCATCAAAACAGACGGAGGAAAAACGCACCACTAAGCATCTGAATGTCCATGTACCGTCCGACCAACCGGACCAGTCCGCCCAACGGAAGTGTGCATGCAGCGAGAATTGCAACCAACTGGACGAATGCGAGGCGTTTCGTCTGCTAGCTCCCGCCGATAGATGGAAGCACATTAGGAGCGAGCGTCTGTGCAGCACGTGCTTACGACGCCATAGGAACGCTTGCCGCGTCACACGACGGTGCGATGTAGACGGATGCTCCGGACGTCATCATCCGTTACTACATTTACAACCCGAGCGGAGGCTGGCTGAAGATAGAAGGTATGGTACTAACATGTCTCACTCCACAGGGTCGCATGGCGATGGTGGTATACTGCTTCGCTATGTTCCTGTAACGCTGCATGGACCAGGTGGACGAACACTGAACACCACGGCGCTCCTAGATGAGGGCTCTACCGTCACGCTAATGGAGCACCGGCTGGTGAAGGAACTTGGCGTCGAAGGATCAGCAAAGCCGCTGTGTCTAAGCTGGACCGGTGGTCAAGCCCGTGAGGAGAGAGAGTCTGTGGAAACAGCCATTACCATCTCTGGAACGCGGGACGGCGATACAAAGTTCATCATGCCAGCCGTACGAACGGTCCGTTCACTGGGTTTGCCGTCGCAATCGCTGCAAGTAGAAAGGTTATTGGATCAATATAAACACCTTCATTCGCTACCGATATCGTCTTATGTTTCAGCTGTGCCACGACTACTGATCGACTAGACCACTAAGGACGGTGGAAGGAGACGCTAATGAACCTATTGCAACAAAAACGCGTCTTGGTTGGATGGTTTCAGGTAATATCGGTATCGGTATCGGCGCTTTCGAGCAACATCCCGTATCTACTCATGGTTTGCTATTGTGCGAATGTCAAAACCTTGACGCAAGGATCGAAGCTGCGTTGAAAGGAGGTTTTGCTCTGGAAGACGTTCGAACAAATGATACTAAAACCTTTATGTCGAAGCACGATGAACAAGCCATTGAGATTCTGCACGCTCGAACGAAACGAATAGACGGTAGATATGAAACAGGATTACTGTGGCGACATGAAGGACTCAAGCTACCTAACAACAAACCTATGGCTCGGAAGAGGTTGGAGTGTTTTGAACGGCAGATGAAACGATCTACGGGACTTAGAGAAACCTTGAACGATAAAATATGGAGCTACCTGGAGAAAGGTTACGTTCGACAACTATCGGAGGACGAAAAAACAGCTACCCACCCAAGAATCTGGTACCTGCCTATTTTTCCCGTGATTAACCCCAACAAGCCGGGCAAAGTACGCATAGTCTGGGATGCCGCAGCAACGTTTAGAGGGGTTTCTTTAAATTCTATGCTGTTAACTGGTCCAGATTTTTTAGCTCCTCTTCTGTCAGTGCTGCAGAGGTTTAGAGAATATCGAGTAGCAGTAGCGGCCGATATACGCGAGATGTACCACCAGGTTGCTATAAATCGAGACGACCAGAACAGTCAACGGTTTTTGTGGCGTTGGCGGGACGATCAAGAAATCGACGAATACGTGATGATGCGGATGACGTTTGGAGCAGCGTGTTCACCGAGCTGCGCGCAGTTTGTAAAAAATACGAACGCGGACAGATACGCTTTGTTATACCCGCGCGCAGTAGAATCCGTAAAGAGCGATCACTACGTCGATGACCTGCTCGTTAGTACAGAAACTGTCGACGAAGCAAAACAACTAGCACGACAGATAACAGAAATACATGAAGATGGAGGTTTCCTGCTACATAACTGGTTATCGAACAATCGAGAAGTCCTTAGCTGTGTAGACGAAGGCGGCCAGACACACAAAGATCTAGACATTAGTGCCACACGCGTGGCGCAGAAGATCCTGGGAATGTGGTGGGACATCCAAGCGGATACATTTCGGTTCAGGGCTCCCGCTCACGATTTGGAACTTCTACAAGGGAAGACTGCCCCTACGAAACGAGAAGTCCTCCAAGTATTGATGAGAATCTACGACCCATTAGGTTTGATCGCCGGTCTACTTTTCTACTTAAAGGTCTTGCTGCAAGAGATATGGAGAAGTGGAGCCGGATGGGATGAACCCATCCCAACAGATCTTCAAGGAAAGTGGGTGGAATGGATCAGCTGCCTCCCTCACCTAGAGGCGATAAGAATCCCGCGGTGTTACCGACTATCGCTACCACTGGAGAAGTGTAAACTGCAGCTGCACGTCTTTGTAGACGCTAGAAAGGACGGATTTACTGCCGTGACCTACTTTCGCTACTATCGGGATAGCGACGCAGAGATAACTCTCGTGGGAGCCAAGACCCGCGTAGCGCCGTTAAAGTATCTATCAGTGCCTCGCCTCGAACTACAAGCCGCTGTACTGGGTACAAAACTTGCGAAAAGTATAGCCGATGCCCATCGAGAGAAGATTTCGGAACGGTTCTTCTGGACCGACTCGAAGGATGTTATCCTTTGGATCAATTCGGACCATAGAAAATACAGTACGTTCGTGGCACATCGAACTGGCGCAATACTAGAAGCTACAGATCCCCACGAATGGCGCTGGGTGCCCACGAAATACAACGTCGCGGATGAAGGGAACAAATGATCAAAACTTGGCCACCATCTACAAGCAGCGACTGGTTTACAGGACCATCCTTTCTTAGCCAACCAGAGTCGGAATGGCCTAAACTGACCATGAGCGAGCGAACAACAAACGAGGAGATTCGAAAAACTGTTTGCAATCATGTCGTCAAGGTGCCGGTGTTCGAAGCGGAACGATTCTCGCGATGGCTAAAACTAAAAAACGCTATGGGATACGTGTGGCGTTTCATCAACAACTGCAAGGTGCCCAAAAGTCAAAAGGAAGAACGATCGTTCGGTCCCCTAAGCATCGCAGAACTGCAGCAGGCGGAGAGAAGTATATTGCGAGAGGTGCAACAGATGGTATATCCAGAAGAATACCGCATGGTTCATAAAGCCAGAGACAACGTCGAGCCCACACTTCATCGCTCTAGTCCGCTGCGCAAAAGAAGCCCCTACATGGATCGAGATGCTCGCCGAGGAACACCAAACGAGATAGTATCTGACCGGGGTACCAACTTCGTCGGCGCCAATCGGGAACTCCAGGAAGGGCTAAAAGATATAAACATGAGTAAGATCGTCGAGGAGCTGAACCTTACCAGCGTAAAGTGGACCTTCAATCCGCCAGGAGCACCGCATTTTGGAGGTGCCTGGGAGCGGGTCGTACAATCGGTGAAGAAAACATTGGCAAACATTCAGTTTACCAAACATCATCAGATGCGGTGTTCAATAGTTGGTTGATGGAAGTGGAATTTATCATCAATTCTCGTCCTCTTACAGATGTTCCGGTTGATCGTGAAGAGGACTCCCCACTTACGCCAAACCACTTCCTTCTCGGATCCTCGTGCGGGGCCAAGCCGATAACCAGCTACGATGTGTCGGCCGAGTCTATGAAAAACACCTGGAAGACATCGCAGGTGTACGCCGATATCTTCTGGCGAAAGTGGGTGTCGTGCTACCTGCCCACTCTTACCAAGCGGACCAAGTGGTTTGACACCGTGAAACCTATTACGGTGGGCGACGTGGTGCTAATCGTCGACCAAACCCTCCCGCGCGGATGCTGGTCAAACGGTCGCATAGTTCGAGCCATCGCATCGAGAGACGGCGCGGTCAGACAAGTACACGTGCAAACGGCATCCGGAAAAATAATCGAAAGGTTGGCTGTCAAGATAGCAGTAATTGACGTATCCGCATGAAAGTGTTTGCAATGTTTACAAACACTGGGGGCCAGTGTTGACGCCGTCAACCGTCAATTCAGATGCAAAAGCCTGCTTGCACGGGTCACGCGATAGAGGGCGCTGCCGGTCGCTTCGAAATCAATCGGTTTATCGAAAACCGACCAGCGACGGCACGAACCGAAGCCCTAAGGGGGAATGACCGGCGCAGCAGGATGACGAGCAGATTCCTTCGCGCACCCGAGCATGCGCACGTGATTTTTTAGCGCCACCTTGCGAAATATTAATAAATTATACACATTTCTAATTTCGGCTAAAAAACGTTTTAATTGATCTCTGGGTAGAAAGAATTGGTTGCATCGCAACAACTAGCATTTACCTGTCGAGTGAATAAAGCGTGCGTCGATGCAGAATTTTCTTCGATGACGGAGGAAGATTTTAAGTGCCTCATCCTCGTATGTGGATTAAAGGACGAAAGCGTACAGGACATAAGAATGAAATCGTTAGCCGCCATTGAAGACAGGAAAAACGCCAAGCAGCTAGCAGCAGATTGCCAACGCTTATTGCGTGTGAAAGCTGATAGCGCTATGATCGCTACGAACACTAGTGAGCGAGTACAGGCAGTGCAAGCCAGAAACAACCGCCAGTGGCAACGAAACACCAACAACGAGCGCTACCCCAAACCAGCACCCGGAAACGAAGCCTCCAAACCCCGCACCCCGTGCTGGTTTTGTGATGCCCTGCATTGGACACCGTGACTGCACCTACAGAACCAACAAGTGCCGAGATTGTGGACGTACAGAACATCGAGAGGGTTTCTCCAACTCGTCACAACGTCGCAGAGGACGACCGCGATTTGATCATCGCCATGCAGTGTCATCGCGAGTAGTACGTGTCAACGTGTGCAGCGTGCAGCAGAAGCGGAAATTTGTCAGCATACTCATCAACTCCAGGTCAAACCGTTGGTCAAAGTGGTCGAGTTACTTTATAGTCAAAACCGTTTTTTTCCATTCCGTATATATTTTATATAAAAGATCGGAGAAATAAATATCTATACAAAAGAAAATATCTACAGCGTTTCAATTCCCTTCTTGGGACCCTTTCGTTTTCTTTTTTTTTCATCTAAATCAATAAAAGATAATTACATTAAGTGGGAAAAGAAATTATAAGTGAAGTGTTTCCGCGTAGGAGACGGAGGTCGACGACCCGGGAGGAGGTAGGACCTTCGGGTCTTACTTCGGCATTTTGGGAGACACAACAATAAAAAACACAAAAAAAAGAAGGAAAATGAGAGGTGAGAGAATTAATATAAACTTTAACGAATCGGAAAAAACAGAGGAGGTGTTCATGGTTGTGGAGAGTGACACTAAGGGAAAAAGTTTAGCAAACTACAATCCCTTTCTGTTCGCAAAGGCGACGGAGATGGCATTGGAGGAAAGCCATTACAAACCACCATACTGAGAGACGGCAAAATGCTCATGAGAATGAGAAATCACAAAGAAGCCAAGAAATTATACAACATAAATCTAAATCACGGTGATAACTGTATAAAAGTGAAGGTGTATGAGCACAAAACTTTAAACACGAGTAAGGGAGTAATCCGTTGTGATGCCTGTAAGTTTTTGACTGAACAGGAGTTATTGGAAGGTTTACAACCACAAAATGTTACAGAGGTTTACATTATGAAGAGGAGAGGACAAAATGGTGAAATGTACAACACGAGAACGGCCATTCTGACATTTAAAACTACAGTGCTTCCCAGAAAAGTGGATATAGGATATTTTTCAGAACGAGTAGAACTTTTCATCCCTAACCCAATGAGATGTATGAAATGTATGCGTTTTGGCCATACTAAAAAATATTGTAGTAGGGAAAAAACATGTGCAAAATGCGGAGAAATGCGGAGAAGTCTGCAACAACCCATTAAAATGCACAGCATGTGGTGAAAACCATTCATCACTTGATAAAGAGTGCCCAATTTGGAAAGATGAAGTTGAAATAAAAAAATACAAACGGAAAAAAGAATCACGATCAGAGAAGCCCGCAGAATAAGAAGAGAAGTAGCGCCAATAGTACCTCGAAACTACACCACAATCAATTATTCAAAAATATTATCCGACAATACTTCAAAACCCATAACTACGGAAAAAAGGAGATTAGATGTAACTATTGAAGAAGATAACAATGCAAAAAAAATAAACGAAAACAACCGCCTTAATATTCAAAACAAAACAACTCACACAGATGAAACAGAAGAAATCACCGAGGAACTTAGTAAAAATTTAAATCAAAATACACAAAAAGTAAACGAAATAAACACAGAACACAACGATACTCTAATATACCTTAGCGACACAGATATTCAAAGAACAGAAGAAACAGGTAGGGAAATATCCCCTTAATAATATAAATTAACAAAGTATACACATAAATTAAACAAAAAACAAATTAAATGTACAAACTAAATATAATTCAAGCAAACATCCAAAGCATTAAAAAAAATAGGGAAGAATTAATTCATATTCTAAAAGAGAACAATTACGACATTGCTTGTCTACAAGAAACATGGCTAAAAAACGAAAAAAAAAATGACGATAAAAGGATACAACATGATACGCACCGACCGAAGTGATGGTTACGGAGGTACGTGCATTATATTAAAAAAAAAAAAACAAATAAATTTCAAAAAATCAACACTAACAGACGAAACAGAAGAAAACATTCAAACAACAGCAATATTACTACTTTCCACAAATACTATTCTGGTATCAATATATATCGCCCCCCAAACCCCCACAATAACACTAAAAAACACTATAACAAAAATACTCCACAACACTCGCAACCACAAAAAAATCATAATAGCAGGTGATTTTAACTCCCATCACACCTTTTGGGGTGATTCACAATCAGACAGAAAAGGAGAAATAATAATTGAACAAATAAATGGATCAAACTTAATTATTCTAAAAAATAATAAATATACTTGCATTCCCACCGACAACAACAAACGACAGACATCAATCGATTTAACAATAATATCGAAAGACATATACACTCATACACATAAAATAATAAAAGATAACCACATAGGAGCTAGCAACCACAAAATAATTGAAATTACAATAAATAACCATAATGCATTGCCTAAGGACATAACGATCATAAATAAAAAGAAAGTTAACAAACTTTTAAAGGAAATCAAACAAGACGAGATAAAAAACATTAAACAATTCACAAAAAGGGCTACAAAAATAATCAACAACAGCAAACACAAAATCCATTTTACCCTTAAATCATGGTGGAGCAAGGAGATCAAAGAGGCTTATGAAAAAAAAAACAAAGCAAGAAAAATATTTAATGAAACCAGAAGTATAGAAAATGCGATAGAATTTAGAAAAGCCACAGCGATCTTTAGATTAAACAGTAAAATGGCAAGAGAAAAACAAACAGAAATATCCATGGATAAGATTAACACAAACACAAATAATACTGAGCTTTGGAAACTTTTTGGAAAAATAACTTATAATAACACAAATCCAAAAGAATCTAACATAATTCACAACGAAGAGAATAGCGCAAAAAAATTCATGAATATAAATTTCATTAAAAACAAAAACTCCAAATTCAGAATTGAAATAGACCCAAACTTTACCACTGAAGATGAATTATTGAACATTGAAATATGGAATCAAATCCTAAACAAGAAAAAAACACTACTCCAGGCATCGATAAGATAACTTATGAAATGCTAAAAAACATAAATGACTATACTAGAAACACAATCATTGCCGATGGAAATAAAATGTGGCAAGAAGGAAAAATAACCAAAGAACTAAAAACAATAAAAATTATAGCCATTCCTAAACCAAACAAAGATACAAAGGATCCAAACAATTATAGACCAATAGCACTAATACCAACAATAACAAAAATCTTAAATACGGCGGTACTCCTAAAACTAAACAAACACATAGAAGAAAACGACACACTACCAGAACAATCTTTTGGTTTTAGGAAAAAAAGAACAATCAATCAATGTATCAATTATCTCAACAACCACATTAAACACAACCAAAGAAAAAACCAAATATGTGGAGCAGTATTTATAGATTTAGAACAGGCATATAACCATGTACATACACAAACACTTATAGACATAATGAGCATATCCAACATCCCCCCACAAATCATTATATGGACTTACGCCTTCCTAAGAAACAGAAATCTACAAATAACCAGTAATAACAAATCACAAAATATGCTAATAACGGATGGCCTACCACAAGGAGATGTCATGTCACCTACACTATTTAATATATACACCAAAGAAATACACAAAACCATACACGAAACACACCCAAGTAACACAATCATACAATACGCAGACGACTTTGTCATCCTCAGCAATGGAAAAAATGAACGGGAGTTAGAAACAAATCTACAAAAGGCACTAAACGCTTTTACCAAAAATGTGGAATCGCTAAAACTAACCATAAATATAGCAAAAACTAAATACATTATCTTTGGAAAAAAAAGACAACAATATACGCTTAACAATTAGGAACACAAATATAGAAAATACAAAGATATACAAATATCTTGGTACCATAATAGATAATCAACTAAACTTCCAAAAACATGTAGAACACTTGAGAAACAAAGCCACTAACCGCTTAAATCTTCAAAAAATAGTATGCGCCAGACACAACAATTTAAATCCGGAAAAAAGTCTTAATATATACAGAGCCACCATCAGAAACACCTTAGAATCGGGAGCATCATACACACTAAATTGCAACAAAAATAAAATAAGAACAATGCACACCATTATAAATCAGGCCTTAAGAAAAGCTACAGGGTGCACAAAAACTACACCAATTAACACATTGCATGCTATCTCCGCGGAAGTCCCTTTCAATTTTAGAAGCAACTTCACAGCCAGAAAGGAGCTGGTGAAAGACATAGTATACTCAGAGACAACAAGAAAACAATTAGACACACAACATAACACGCGATACAAAAAAAGAAAAAAAACTTTCCAGGAAGAACTATACGAGAAAGATATAAATATTATAAAATATATATATATAGCAAAAACTAACGACTTAAAGAAATATCCATCAATCAACACTGAACTCAAAGAACTAATAGGTACAAAAAACAATAATAACAAAGATACTCTAAAACAAAAAACACTAGAATACATATACAAAAATAATAAGGACAAACCAACCATTTTCACGGATGGAAGTATAACGTCAGATAAAGCGGGTATAGGAATATACATAAAAAATAAATCACACCAACATTACTACAACTACAACATAAAAAATCATTCGTCCATAACGACAATAGAATTAACTTCTTGCACTATCCTAAGAAAAACCTCCAAGGAAACAAAAATTGAGGAATTATTTTATAACATTTTAAACATAGCAAGTCAAATAGACGCTCAAATTATATGGATCCCATCACACATAGGAATAAAAGGGAACGAAATCGCAGACGACTTAGCAAAAAAAGGAACCATATCAAGCACAAAAATAAACAATAAAATCAGATAGACGCCATCAATATTTTTAAAAACGAAATGATAGAAAAAACACAAACATGGTTTAAAAACACGGCACAATCAAAAGGGAAAAAATTGGAATTTTTTTGGAAAAAGGGGGAATTTTGCTCTCGTCGATACAGCTGTACGTGCCTGCAAGAACTCTCCGCCCTCGGGCGATGCTGGCCATCCCAGAGACAAGGACCGCCTTCGCCTCCCGAGACCCGTTTTTGCGTATATGTCTTGCTCTGAATGCGGAATCTGATGCGTATGAGCCCGGCATGACGATGGCAAATGTGTTGAGTCGCATTAATTTACTTCGCGCCTCTCGCCAGAATCTTTAGCGTCCTTGTAATTGTTATTGTTGTTATTATTGTGTTATTGTAACGCGTGTGACTATTTTTGTTATATTCCTATTGTACCCTTACATATATCGAGAGGGCTTATGAGGTCCGTCGATCATTTAATAAATATACAAATATACAAATATACAAATTCCTATGCTTTCAAAATGAATTTAAAACAGAAATATGGCACAAACACATACAACTAAAAGGCAATGAAATAAAAACTATTAATAAAATAATAGCAGGACACGATTACTCAGAATACTGGCTAAGCATTATGAAAATAATGCAAAATGGAACATGCGAAACATGCCTGACACCAAAAACAGGAAGACATAAAATTTTTGATTGTAAAATATACCAAAGAAACACAGAGATCACTAAAGAAAACCTCATAAAGAACTGGCTAGACAAATCAGGTAAAACCTGCAAACAAATAATAGAGTTTATACAAAAAAACAATATATCTTTATAGAAATTTTAGGTTCAGGGACAACTAAATACACATCATATATACAAACGGTCACATTTCATACATACTTTCATTACGTACCGCAGTCTATATATCCATAACATTTTCCACCTCGTTCCTTCACATTATTTGACATATTTATTCACATATTTATTGAAAAAAAAAAATTTTTACTCAGTTATTTATCTACTTAATATTTTATACATTTCTATTAAAAACAAAAAAAATAAAAGGAAAACCTTACCTACAACTCGGGACCTCCATCGTATTTTTGAGGAGAAAGGGCAGGCCACATGCATCCTTCAATTCCACGAGAATTGCAACAAGATGAATAGAAAGCCATATGCCACTAGTCACAACCAGAACACCCTTTCTGCTGGAATTTGCCCTTAAGGTGGACGTGAAAAAATAAAAATAATAAGCAGAAAAATAAGCAATAACCATACAACCGCATACAAAAGAAACAAACAGAAGAACTATTCTCTTACCTCACAAAAATAATAATAATAACAATTCATTCATAAAAAAAAACCAGCACAACCCACAAACACAAACGAAAAAAAAAAGAAAAAAAAAGATTTAAATTTAATTTAAGGAAAGACCATGAAAGAGGAACCATAATGGAAAATCGCTTAGAAATAATAAACCGAATCTAGCCCGGTATAACGTAGTCAAAAATACAATATAATACAAAAAAATAAAAATAATAATAATAATAATGAACGGAGAAAATAACGGAAAAAAGACTAAGTAACTAACGACACAATATAAACCAACCTGGAAAAAAGGAGACATGGATGACAGTCCACTCCCAAACTCAGATGGTACGCCTCTGATTATACCTCCCAAAAAGAGAGTATAGGAGGATGTAACCCATCAACCTAAACAGAAGAAGAAGAAGAAGAAGCATACTCATCAGAGAGAAGCCAGCTCGACTACAACTAGACACCGGATCGGACATCACTATCATTAACCAGCAACTGGAAGCAGTTGGGTAAGCCTCACCTCCACCCACCCAAGGTAAGAGCGAAAGCAGCTACTGGTGAAGTTTTCGGCCTTCAAGGTGGGTTTGAAGCGAACGTGAGCATTAATAATACCACCAAGCAAGCGACAATTCGCGTGTCAATAGCGGATGTGTCATTGTTCGGGGCGGATTTAATTCATTTTTTCGGCATGGGGACCGTCCTGATGGATAGCTATTGCAATCACATAGGCACAGCTGAACCACGATCCTGGGAGAAAGAATTTCCATCGCTTTTTAGTGGAACGGGCCTGTGCACCAAGGCACAAATTCACCTACAGCTGCAACAGGGGAGCAGACCAGTTTTTCTACCGAAACTTCCGGTTGCATACGCGATGGATGATGCTGTAAATAAAGAGTTGGATCGGCTTGAGAATCAAGGCATCATCAGTTCCTGCGACTATTCGGATTGGGCAGCACCAGTCGTAGTGGTTCGAAAGGCGAACGGCAAAATACGGCTTTGCGGAGACTATAGCACCGAACTCAATGCAGCATTACAGCGGCACGAATATCCGCTTCCTTTATTCCAGGACATTTTTCCCAAGCTATCCCGTTGCGTAATATTTTCACAAATTGATTTATCCAATGCATTTTTGCAGGTAGAAATAGAAGCAAAGAGCCGACCCCTGCTAACCATCAATACGCATCGTGGTCTGTACCATTACAACAGGCTTCCTCCAGGCATAAAAGTGGCCCCTGGCGCCTTTCAGCAGATTATGGATAAAATGCTCGCTAGGGTAAATGGAGTATCTGCTTACACGGATGACGTAATAGTTGGAGGAAAAACACAGGAAGAGCATGATTCAGCTCTTGAAGAAACGCTGAAGCGCATAAGGGACTATGGGTTTACCATCCCGAGTGAAAAGTGCGCATTTAACAAGTCGGAAATACGCTACTTGGGGCATATCATCGACGCCTCGGCCTACGACCCGACCAAGCAAAGATCGACGCCATCAAAAATCTGCCAGCTCCAAAAGATGTCACAGGCGTTCGATCATTCATCGGTGCAAAAAAAATTTATGCCAAGTTTATCCCCAACATGCGTAACTTGCGCTACCCACTGGATAAGTTGCTGCTAGCCGGAAGTGTGTTCCAGTGGACACCCGAATGTCAGAAAGCCTTCGACCAATTTAAAGCCCTCTTGTCCACGGAGCTCTTGCTCACACACTACTATCCAACGCGCGACATAGTTGTGTCCGCCGATGCATCATCAGACGGATTACTAAAAGCGGTACAACACGCATCCAGAGCACTCAGCAAGGCGGAGATTGGTTATAGCCAAATCGACAGAGAAGAAATGGCAATAATTTTCGCTGTAACCAAATTTCATTGCATGATATACGGTCGTCATTTCACACTGCAGACCGACCACCGACCATTGGTACGCATATTTGGCAGTAAGAAAGGAATTCCGACATACACAGCAAACCGACGGCAGAGGTTTGCACTTACTCTTCAGCTGTATAACATGGACATCGAGTATGTAGCAACAGGCTCATTTGGAAACGCCGATGTGTTATCTCGGCTCATACATCATCACGCCAAACCTGAAGCTGAATACGTCATCGCCAGCCTGGAGTTAGAAGACGACTTAAGGTCAGTTGCCATTAATGCGCTTAGCTCATTTCCTTTATGTTTTAGAGACGTTGAGACAGCTACGCAGACTGACCCCTTGCTCCGTAAAGTCCATAAGTACGTGCAGGACGGATGGCCGCATGATGTTTCCTTCTGAGCAGATTTGGCACGGTACCACAATAGGAAATAATCGCTCTCAACCGTTGAGGGGTGTATACTTTTCGGCGAGAGAGTGGTCATCCCGGAGAAACTGCGTTCCCGTTGTTTGCTGCAGCTGCACAAGGGTCATCCGGGGATGCAGAGAATGAAGGCGATTGCGAGAAACTACCTGTATTGGCCAATGATCGACGACGATATTGTGAGCTACGTGGTATCTTGTGGATCCTGTTTGGCAGCCGCTAAAGCACCCCCTCGAGCAACACCAGCGACATTGCCCACACCATCGGGCGCCTGGCGTAGAGTACACGTGGACTATGCTGGGCCACTGGAAGGGTGTTACTGTTTAGTCGTGGTTGACGCTTTCTCCAAGTGGCCTGAAATCTACAAGACTACGAGTACAACATCTGCCACCATCTTCATGTTACGGAACATTTTCGCTCGCTTCGGTATGCCTGAAACGTTAGTTAGCGACAACGGTCCGCAATTTACCAGCGCCATGTTTGCGGAGTTTTGCAACAGCAGCGGGATCGAGCACATCACCACAACACCGTTCCATCCGCAATCAAATGGACAGGCGGAGCGGTTCGTCGATACGCTGAAACGAGCACTGCGGAAGATCCAGAACGACGAGACGTCCCTTGACGAGGCTCTGGAATTGTTTCTCATGACGTACCGATCGACACCAAACGCGCAGTTGAGCCAGCGTTATTTCAGTTCGAAGTTTTCAACCTAGCGAGCTCATTTCTACAAAATCTTTCTATAGAAACTCATGGAAGTGGATACCAGGAAAGATCGTTCGTAGCTGTGGACGCGTTATGTATGACGTCATTGCGAGTGATGGACGTTTACTTCGGCGCCACATAAACCAAATCAGGCGTCGTGCGGTAGCCCGTGCACCTGAGGGACATCAGCTGCCGGAATGGTCTTCTTCTTCTTCCCGACCCGAGCCAACCCAGCCGGAGCTGGAACCAATCTTAAGCGAGCCAACAGCGCTTCCACCGTCATCGTCCGCTTATTCATCAGGAGCGACGACCCCGATGGATGTTCCTTTGACGACATCCAGCTCGCTACCTCCTGCCTACCTCGACAACTGTCACGGAGGTAGGACCGACCAGCACCTGATAGATTTGCCACGCAGGTCTTCTCGAGTAAGAAGACTTCCGCGTCGGCTCGGAGCCTATCAGCTCATTTAGCCGGGGGAGATGTTGCAGTCCGCCGAGACTGCAGCCTCTTCGCACACTCGATGCTTTCCAGGAACTGACAGCATTCGATGTGTAGCGAATATAGTCGTCTCTTTCTCTCTCTCTCGTGCATGATCCATTACGATCGAGGATCTTGCGATGTAACGAACACTCGGGATCTTTTCTGCACCATCAATAGACGTATCTAGCGCGCGCGGCACCGAATTCCTTTCCTTTTATCATTTGATCGTTTTTATATATATGTTTTGTTAAAATAAAGTTTAAGTCAACAACAACATAAAACATTTGACTTTCGCCAACGCAAAACATGCAATACAAAGTTTTATATATAGTGAAACAGCTCCATACATTTTCACGAGATAGTTTTTTTTTTGTTATGTTTTAATCGTTCCTCTTAATTTCACACAAATCAGTTGGTTTCCCTTTAAATTTGTTTTGGGATATTTTCGATCGTATTTGGAAGCAAAAATAAATAATTAAAAAAAACCCCTTGTTGTTTTAACGAGAACGACCGTTTTCAGCCGTTCAGACTTTTGTATCATCCCCGGAATATCTTCAACATTTTTTACGGCGTGGGAAGATGGGGTCTTCAAGAAGCGATATTGATCTCTTTGGATTTTTTTTAACAGATCAAATTTTTGGCCATCTATTGCTGATTCTCAAGTGATTAAAGATTACAATTAGTTTTTACAGAAGGTATCTTAAATTTTGAACTATGCTTGAATGATATAAATACAGAAAAACAACAATAATACCTAAAATATTTCTAAAAGATTAAAATCTAATAATTTAAGCGCAATAATAAAAAAACGCATTCTCCTGGCCCGCGGCACTCGATCATTCACTAAAGTTGGCCCTTTGCCTCAAAAGTTTGCCGACCGCTGCCTTATATGATTCGAAACCCTCTAAGACCTTAACCTTCGTTTCTATGACCAAAAATGCACCCTTATCTTTATGACTACCTACACGGGTAGGTAATACATTTTATAAAAGAATTTGTATTTTTATTGGTCACAAAATCTCTTATTTAACTTATTCTATGCAGCTATAATAATAATAATACTTCTTTTTATGTTATAAATTTATGATTTGGCTTTTAGTAACGTAAATTGAATGTACAGCAATTAGTTCAACTGACACTAATACACCGCCATGTCTTCCCGACTGTCGGGGCAATCATTTCAATCTACAGTAGAACGTCGATTATCCAGGGGCGGATTAACCGGCGGGCGGCTTAACCGTGCGCATAAATGTGACAGCTGTTCAAACGTACAGCGAACATTTGCAGCGATACTCAATTGAGCAACCAGTTTGTATTAGCAGCTCTGTAGTATCTAGCGGTATTTTCTAAATTCATTTTTGTTCATGAACAGTTGTTAAACCTGTAATTATTGATTCAAATAATATTATACTAACGATTAATCGATTGATTCAAAGTTAATTATTCATAAACCTATTGATGAAGGTAGGTGGCACCTATTCAGTAGGTGGTCATAAAGATGAGGGTGTATTTTTGGTCATAGAAACGAAGGTTAAAACACCTTGCTCGGGACCGCCTGTACCGAAGTTGGGTATCTCTGCGAAACAGCAGGCACGATCGGAGACGCGGAAGATTTGACCGCCCAACTGTTCTACAACTGTTATAAACAAGGCGCGAATTTCGCGGTACCGTGACGACCTCAGTTCGTCTATTTCCAGCCTAACATATAAAAATATACACCTTGTCCATCTACGTTCGAATCTCGTGCCGTTTGCATCGAATCGCATGCTACTACGATCGAATGCGTGAAACCATGGTTGTATCGCGTTCCAATACGGTCAAATCGTGTGCCACTACGACCGGAGCTACTATCAATTTATCTCGGAGTGTTTCAAATGCTTTTTTGCACTCATCATCAAAAATAAATGGAACATTGTTTTTCAAAAGATTAGTAAGTGGTTTTGCAATACTAGAGAAATGTGGAACAAACCTCCGGAAAAACGAAAAAAGACCTAAACATTGTTGTACCTGTTTTGTGTTCTGAGGAACAGGATAGTTTTTGATAATTTTTACGTGATTATCGCTAGGACATATACCTGAATGATTGGCTTTGTATCCTAAGTAATCCAATTCATCGTAAGCAAACTTACATTTATCAAGCCGTAGCTCCAACCCATTATTTCGTAAAGTATGCAAAACTTCACTAACTAATTCAAGATGTTCATTAAAGTCTTGAGAAGCTATGAGAATGTCGTCAATATATACAACCAGCTTTTCATTCTCGATGAATTTCCGCAAAATTGTATTAATGAAACGCTGAAATTCAGCTGGCGCATTTTTTAATCCGAAGGGCATACGCATGTACTCGTACTGGCCGTCTGGAGTAACAAACGCTGTGAATTTAATTGAATCCTCGTCCATTGCCACTTGATGAAAACCACTCTTTGGGTCTAGTAACGTAAAGAATTTTTTATTGCCCAAGTGTTCTAGGCACGTCTCTATGAGTGGAAGCGGGTAGTTGTCGCGGATAGTTACTTTATTAAGAGGTCGGTAGTCGACACACTTACGAATTTCGCCATTTTTCTTCCTAACAAGTACCAGTGCAGAAGCATAAGGAGAGTTACTGGGTCTTATTATATTTTTCTCTAATAAATCCTTCACAATGACTTTTACTTTATTCCTTTCATCGAAAGAAATTCGTCTAGGCTTTGTGAAAATAGGAGTGTCATGAGTTAAGCTAATTCGCATTTTATGAGCAGATGGTATTATATGTTTGTCCGGAAAATTAATGTAATTATTGGACACTATTGATCTTAAAGCAATGCCTTGTTCTTTAGAAAGATGTTCTCCAACATTTATAGTGCTAACCTCATCGCTAATATCTATAGAACACATTTCAGAAAAAGTTGTGTCATATTGTTGTTTATGTTCAGATTTGTCTGATATCGAAATGAATTTTGAAGAAATATTGGAATCGGACAATTTCGAATCCCTGTATACCTCTGGTAAAGGAGCCTCGATCGAACTACGTAAAAGACCCAACGTTTGGAGCTTATGGTAAAAACCCGGTTTTTTTAAGTTCAGAATTCTATCTTTATTTAAATTCATCAGCATAAGTTTGCTGTAATGTTTACGGAATTGAGCGAGTGTGATGTTAAATTCTGATAACAAATCTCTCCCTACTATCATGGATAGGGACATGTAGCTTTTTGGTAAAATATAGAAATTGTGAATGAGTGTTTCATTACGAAAACTAAATTTTAACTGTACTGTTCCAAGAGTTTGTAAATTCACATTTCCTATTCCTCGAAATCCACTTGGTTGGGGAGCGCTTAGTTTTGTAACCGGAACAATGGCTTCATTTATGAAGCTTTTAGAACTACCGGAATCAAAACGAGATGTTATAATTAACCCTGGGCTCCAAACATTGTTTCTCTTAAAAGCTACACTTACCTCCTGATAGGCCTCAAGTTGAACGAAGTTTCCATTTTCCCCAGAATCTAGATGCGATGTTTCATTGTCGTTGCCCTGAACCGCAGCAACCGTTGGTTGACGTCTATCTGGGACAGGACAGTTGCGAATGACATGTGATGTGCTGCCACATCGGAAACAGGAACCCGGAGCTCGGCGAGGTTGTATGCACTGCGATGAATGGTGTCCATGATTCGAGCAGTTATAACATCGAAGAGGTTCTGTCGTCGTTTGTCTTGGTGGAATCGGTCTCGGGGAAATGGTGTTGATGTGAGATGGGCTGCGGCGTTCTGGGTTTTTGCGCAACAGAAGATGGGATTCATATCGCTTAATGTTGTCAATCAAGTCGTAAATATCGCGGTAATCCTTGGTTACAAGGCTGTCATAGAGAGGGTCACGAGAAAGTCCTCTGATGGCATAAGTTATGATAGCCTCCTCACTCACGTTGCCTGACATTCCCAGCGCATTTACTCGGTATACATAGCTTGTGTACGACTCAGAAATTTTCTTGTAGACCGACGCTAGTTGGCTATGAATTACGGCTTCGTTACAGCGATCAGAAAAAGCCTTTTTAATTGTGTCAGCGAATTCGTCGAATGTCTTCAAAGTGTTACGGAAGCCATTGTACTGTAATATGTTTGATGGCTGTTACGGTCGCCATGTGGTATGTTTTGAGATAGTCACAGTATGTTAGATTTTGGGTCGATCGCAATGTAGTAACTTTGAACTCGCGATGGTCAGGGTGGCCTTCGTCATCGTTTGCCGAATTTAGTAGAACTGAGGTGGATACTGTTCCGAAGCGGACTTTCGACACTTGATCGTCCAGGCGATCATAGAAACCTTTAGGAGGTTTCCCTTACTGGAAACGTTGGAGTTTAGAGGCCTTACCTTGGGCAGGGGGACATATCTAAACTCTTTAAATGAGAACTCGATAGATGTAGGATGGGCATAGTCCTATCCTGACAGTCCGAACGAATCTGACCTGCCATGATCGGAGTTGGTTTTATTTATACTCAAAAGAAGTTAAGGGTTTCTCACATTTGGTTCCGGGTTGTATGTTGAAAAGTTATTGTTTTCACTAAGCTAGTAACGTTTGTCTTTTGTTGACAAGAACGATGGTTCTTGTCACTAAGTTCCTGTTTTGGGTTATAAAGCATAAACTGTTCCTGCTTATGTTGTACGTTTCGGTTGGTTCTGTTAAGTGTGTCACAATTGTTTTTATATGAACGGTGTGGCCTGAGCTCTTCCGGGTGTGTATGGTATGATCTGATTTACTGAGTGTGTTATAATGAATGTGTTACAATGGTGTGATTTGGCTTTCCAATGTGTGTTACTATGTGTCTATGGCTGATAGATAGGGATAGTGTGTATTACAACATGTTCTGTATAGCAGATATGCTACACCTCCCCCCTTTAATAGAATAACGTAAATAATGAAATTGTTTGAAGTTATTCTTTTCATTTAATTAAATTGATTTTTTTTGCTATGCTTTTTGTGGTTTAGTAATAAAATCATTTCTTATCTCTTAAGGTGGGTAATATTTTATGTAAATAGGTCTATTGTTTAGAAATAAAGAATTGGGAATATTTAATTTTCCTATAAAATATTTAGATTTTCCTATAATTTGTTTGTTAGGTTCACATCTAGAGTTTTCTGCTTTTATAGATATTATGACTTTTAGCATGGAGATAACATTATGAAATTTTACTAGGAGCTCTTTTAGATACTTTTCGTAAGCAATAGTTCTTCTTGGTTCTTTTACGTTTACATCACATAATGTGGAATAATTCATTTTTCTAGCCTTTTTATCCTGGCAATATAATTCATTGCTTGATTCATTTATATAATTCTTCTTTGATTTGATGCTACGTTTTGTTCTCTTTACACGTTTTAGCTCGGTTGTATCATTTTTGTTGCAAGAAATCTCATCATTTATTTCCATTTTGTCTAGCAGTAATAAACTATCTGTCACTTGTTCTTCAACAATATTTTTCTCTTTGTCATTACTTGTTGTAATCATTTGTATATGTTGTTTGTTTTCATGTTTATTATAATGTTTAGTATCATTTTCATATTCTTTTGTTAAGTTATTATTTTCTTTAATTATTCTTTCAGAGTCGTCTCTTGACTTATTCATATCATTAATTGTTTCATCATTCAATGCATTTCTTCTTGTTGATCTATCTTCAAGTTTTTTGTTTACATAATTCGATTTGCTTTTAATATTTTTATAATATTTTTGAGTACGATCGTTCATTTGAATAGTATTTGTATAGTCTTCGTAATTTTGATTATTGAATTGTGTATGATTGTTTTGTTCTGTTCTTACATAACAGCATTGGATTTTATTGGAATTGTTCTGACTACTGTTGTTATAGTTGTATTCGCGATTATTATATCCTTGGTTAATTTGACTCATACTACTACAATCGCTTAACTGATGGTGGCGTTTATAGAAACTGAAATTGTTATTATTTCTATAACTGAATTTGTTGGATGGTGTTTTAGTTGTTATTGATTGATTAAAATTTGGGTAAATTTGATAATTATCTTGGGTATCTTTGTGTTGAAAATCCCTATTGTTGTTTCTGTTGTTGTTCTGTGCATATCTTACGGGTGGGAACCTGGGTAGGTTTTGTGTCTGAAATCTATTATTATTTTGGAATTTGTTGAAATTATTCCTTCCTTGGTAGTTGTTTCCATGCTCTCTGTTGTTCCTGTTAGCGTTTGCATATAGGATCTTTATACGAGCATTATTTCCCTTTTTCATTATGTCTTCTAGCTCCAACTCTACTCCTCGCTCTATTGCTTCATGCAAGGTTTCGAATTTACTCGATCTCATTATAATTTTGGTCTCGAAATTTTTGAGTCCATAACTCAATGCACTGATTCCTGATTTAGTTGCCTTTTTTCTTGCTACTTCTGGCGCTATCTCTTCTGCAATGTATGCTTCTTCTAGTTGTTGCGTTAATTTTTCAATAACGCTTCCAAAATCTTCTATCCTTCCAATCTGTTTAGTATTGTCCATTTTCAATACTAAGATCTCTGGTGTTACCTTTATGCTGCACCTGTCTTGTAATTTGCTAATTATATCTTCGATTGAGGTTGGGTTTTCCCCTACGACAATTCGCGCTTTTCCTGTAAGACGTCCTAATACCAGTTCTATTATTGTTTCTTTATTTTCCGGATTTACTATTTTCTTTAGTACGTTTAAATTTGACACCATACTTTTCAAATCCTTCTCATTACCATCATACTTTGGTATGAGAGAAGTGGTGATTTTAATTAATTCCATAATGTCAGCCATTTTGTCTGGTTTAGTTTCTATTGTTAGTCAAATTGCCTAAAGAGGCAGAGCCTACATTTGTTCAGCTGTTTCACCTGATCATAATTTATGTCTGATTCTTCTATCTTCTCTAACAATTTTTGCATCGTTCAATTTGTTATTGTTAGTATTGTCACAGTCTATAGACAATTTAAGTAAATTCCTAGCCTGTTTTTGCTGTTTTTGCAACTTTATGCAGTCTGATCAGTAAAATTTCGTATTTACGGTACCTTTTTTTGAATACATAGCATGTATCTTTGTTGTTGCTGCTCATGATGATGCCTCGTTACCGGTGCTTGGTGTTTAATCGATGCTTGGTGTTTACTCGATGTCTGATAAGAATTTCTACGATGTCATCAGTCGTCACTCAACGTCTTGTCGAGGTTGGGACCCTATGTCCATTCGCGCATGCCAATCCATATTGGGCAGTGAACTCGCCTTGTCTTCTCGTCTTCCACGTTGGGAACGGTTGTTCCATTCAATCACACTGGTTACATCTCGTGGACTGTATTCTCGCCATTCATTCTATCACCTTTCCGATGAACATCACTTCTACATAGGTATTGCTTATGGTTTCACTGCACTGCTTCTCATTACTCATGACATCATTATTTCCGTTTACTTTAGTTTTGGGGTTGATGCGATGTTCCTCACTTCAAGGTAGCTCTAGTTTGCAAACTGATCGCTTAAGGGTTTATTCATAATGTTATTGCATTTTTGCACGTTGAGGAAGGTTGTCACAACACTTTTTTTTGCATAATTGCATTATATCACACTTTTTTTGCCCTTCAAACGGTTCATCACTTATATTTTCGATGAGTTGTCATTTTGTACACCACACTGTATTTGCTTTTGGTCGCTCATTCATAGCGATTGTTTTTTTTATATATGGGTCACTTGTGCCAGTTGCGTTGTTCAATACAAATTTGCACATTTGACACTTTTTCCGTCGTATACCGGTTATGCTGCCATCCATATAATTCACTATTGTAGCGAATCGTATTGATCCACTTATTAATACCGAGGCCATCAGAAAATTCCGGTATCAAATGTTTCAACTCCTCGGGATGAACCAATCGACCATCCGTAAACGTCTGCCGCTGTTCCATTTCCATGATTTTTGATCGTAGCGCCATTAATTCCAAATGATGAGAATTTGCGCCGAATGAAGCACCTTGCGTCGAAGATATGGGAGCAGCTTTGTCTTTCATCAAGATGGCGGCTGCTGCAACGTGGTTTCCATTGTTCGTCACATCGTCTTCATCTGCACACACACTTGGAAGAATGAAATTCTGTGTTGATTGTTCCTCCATTTTGGTTTTCGGTACACTTTGCTCGTACAACATGCGTAGTTGTGGTAAAGTTGCTTTCGGAGGCACTTCGATGTTAGCAACTTGCAAAGCACAAAGAAGTTCCTCTTTTGTAAGCTTTTTCGGCGCAAACGGTGTATCCCACTTCTGAATTGTAATCTCTATAAGCAAAAGGCCACGGGAGTGACAAAATGCTGACAAATTTTTCAAAATGTGAGCTTTTGTCACTTTTTTGAGCTTTTGTCAAAATTTTGTGACCTGGAGCAGCCAGGAAAAAAAGTTGACAAAAGTTGACAAAATTTGACGTTTGTGAAAAAGCGTAAACAAACAGCTATTTGGCGCAGTTGTGACCCATTGTTATGATAATAATGCTAAAATGCATGATTCTAACTGATGTATGTACCTAGTTAGTGCTTCTTAAACAAAATAACGATGATATTCAGATGTTGGAGCTTTTTGTCGCTCTTGTGTATGTTTTTAGTGCGGCCACGAGAAAAGCTCTTTTTTGCAGTTGACAAGCAATTTTGACAAAATTGAAAAAATTTTCAACATTTTTTCAGCTCCGTGGCCACGCGCTATATTTTATTAACTGAAGGCTGAAGAGTTGCGTGTTTTAAGTTCTAGCGCTCAATCACGAATGACATCTCTATTTGACAGTATTGCCTGAGATACTTAAACCTAGGTGTGATCGCACAAACAAGATGTACATAAAGGAAAGGTGTATGTGTGAGGATGTCAAGGTGTATGTGTGAGGTATAAACAAATTCGAATTTTTAATTTCTACATTTTACTTTTTAATAATATTTCTACGATTATTAGACGGCAAAAATGCAAACAATAATTAATCGATCGCTATAAACTGCCAATTCAATTTTTTCTCAGCTCCATCGTTCGTTGCATGCCGAAGAGAATTCTCTCACCGAAAATGCTGTCAGTCGCTGTCAAAGCATGCTGTCAGTTATTTTCTCAGCTGCATTCTCGGTGTGTGTAGAAACGCTCTGACAGAAAGTTTACGCTCTCCCATACAAATCAAGCGTAAACTTTTTGAGTTTACGCCTCGCGTGACGTCCGTATTAACTTTCAGCCAGCGAATTCTATTTCGTTTGCCTGCAGCAGTTGGTATCATTTTAAACAATACGATTTCAATATAGTTATGTTACACACATAGGGTGTAGTTCCAGCTAAACGGAAGCAAAGCAGACATCTACTTCCTCTCACGAGAACCACACCACAAGATCATAAAAGCACCCTCCCATGGTTCGGCACAGCGAAACATCGCAGAACACATTTTATGCTGAGCTAGCATAAAATGTGCTATGCCCGATGGAACAGCGATCACCAGCATCTACCCGAAAACAACCGTCGTGGAGCTTCCGCCCGAAGACAACCGTCATAGAACATCCGCCCGAAGATGACATCGTGAAACACCGGCGCAATAGGCTTAGGCTCGAGCTAGTTAGGACTAGGGAGTTTAAGTCAGTTCAGAATTGTAACTCACCAGCGATAGACGCATTAGGTTGATTAAGAAAAATAAATGTTTTTTATAAGACTTAATATGTCCCTCGCATAACTATATATTGTTACACAACAAGCAATAAAATTTAACTGCAATACAACTTTTGATAGAAAAGAAAAAGACATAAGCATCCACTCAAAACATGCGGTAAGGCCGTTTGGGGTGTTGGAGTTACAGCACATTTTTGATTGAAAAAAATATTGATAGGAGTTTTAAAACTCTAAATTTACTACGATTTTTTTAATCAACATTATTATAATCATATGAGACAAATTTCATTCAAATTTAACTAGTAATTCAAAAGATATACGCTTTCAACCATGAATACCATCATTCTTCCATAAAAAATGTATGGGCACCAGGGTAGGCCGTTGTACACAGCAAATTTTCTCATCCTGCTTCAGTAAAGTTTTTTTACTGAAACGATTCAGTAATAGAATATTTTACTGATTTTCAGCATGAATGTCATGTTTTTACTGACTTTCAGCAAAATAATTTACTGAATTCGTTTCAGTAATACGCATTTTACTGAAAATCAGTAAAATAAGTGTCAAATAAGTCGTTTCACTGGATATCAGTAAAACAAATTACTGAAAATGCAGCAATTCATTCTGTCAAATCGACCTGTCAGTTAGAACATCAAAACAAAACAATGCGGTACCTACTTGCTCGTGATGTGCAAAAAGTTGATTTTGTAGGCGCTTACAGGCACCCTGGTGAAATTTCAGGTGATATTTCGGCTTACGGGATTAATTTAAAAGAATTGGCAGTCGTGTTGGTGTGTAGAATGTTTGCTACAATCCACTGTGCTTGCTGAAATTGCGTGGTGTCTGTGAGCGCTTACTGAACCATCTACACTTGCGGCGGCATACAGTATAAAACTGTATAAAACAACACGAAACATGTATTAATATGAACTGAGCGACTGGCAATATCTGCGTATCAATAAAAACTCAATTTAAAAGAAATATTTCGTCATTTTTTAATCTCTACCAACTACTGAAAAATCAGTAATATGAGAATGGCTTTACTGGGATTTCAGTAAACGAGCTGTCATTTTGGTGAGCACCGGACATTACTGAATGATTCAGTTTTGGCTACCTGAATAAATGGTAGACCATTTTGATATTTTGAGATTGCCAAGATTTATTTAACTTTGTCGAATGGTTTACAAAATTGGATGTGTCTTTGAGAAGAGAATAAATCAGCTCCATTCGGATGTCAGCTCCGAACAGTGGTAGGGCCACACCGTGGTTGCCACAGTACTCCCCCATCTGGTGTTACCGGAAACGAAGCGGGATAATGACGCGACGCTGTGAACGAGTGACACCGGTCGAGAAATCGTTCGAAGATGACGATGTATCTGGTGGTGGTGGGGCAGGTGGTGGCGGCGTTGGCTGCGACACAGGTGTCGGCTCTTGTAGCGAATAGCAGGGCTTCAGGCGGTCGATGGAGAAGTTGGTCGATCTACCGTTAATTTGGATCTGGAACGACTTACCGGAACGCTGTAACACCTCGTAGGGCCCTTGGTATGGTGGCGTAAGGGCGGGGCGTACGGTGTCGTTGCGGACGAAAACGTGGCTGCATGTCCTCAGATCTGCGTTCATTTGTCGTGCCAGGCGGTCTGCGTTGGTCGAATGTTGTCCATAGCCTTTCTAAGCGTTAGCGTGAACTCGGTCGTGTCGGGAAAATTCGTCTGTGGGCTGCTGCAGAAAAACTCGGCCGGAATTTTCAGCGTGCTGCCGTAAACGAGTTCTGCTGGGGAAGCTTTGATGTCTTATTTGAATGCCGTCCGCAATCCAAGCAGGATGATAGGCAGGTGATCGGCCCAATGGGTAGAATCTCTGCTACAGATGGCTGCTTTCAGGGTGCGATGCCAGCGTTCGATCAGACCATTGGCCTGAGGATGGTAAGCTGTCGTTCGCAGGTGTTTGGTGCCCAGCGCTCGGGTGAGCTCGGCGAAGAGGGTCGACTCAAACTGCCTCCCTTGGTCGGTAGTGATGAAAGCCGGGACGCCGAAGCGGGCTATCCAGCCGCTAAGCAGGGCTGACGCTACCGTTGGCGCTGCGATGTCGGTGATGGGAATGGCCTCCGGCCAGCGGGTGAAACGGTCGATGATGGTAAGACAATAGCGGTAACCATTGCTTATCGGGAACGGCCCAACGATGTCCAGATTGATGTGGGCGAATCTGGTGTCTGGTGACGGGTATCGTACGAGTGGGCTGTGTGTGTGCCGATGGACCTTCGTTGTTTGGCAGGCTAAGCAGCTGCGGACGAATTCTCTGGTGTCTCGGCAAATGTTCAACCAGATGAATCTCTCGGTCATCAGTCGAATGGTGGTTCTCGCGCTGGGATGGCTCATGCTGTGGACGGCACGAAGTAGTTGTTGTCGGAAAGGTCTCGTGACGTACGGGCGGATGATGCCGGTAGGACAGTCGCAAAACAGTGTCTTGTTGCTGCCAGGAATTGGAACGCGTTGAAGGACCAGGTCCGTCCTGATTTTACCGCTGAGGATGTCAGTCAGTTCGGGATCGCGGGACTGGTCTTTGGCCAATTCGTTGAAGTCGATAGTCGAAGAGGACTGGATTGTTTCGATACGGGACAGATCGGCGGTGACGTTCTCCTGCCCTTCCACGTGACGGATGTCGGTGGCGAACTGTCCGATGAAGTCGAGGTGTCGTGCTTGCCTTGGAGATGCTTTGTCCAGCGACTGTTGGAACGCATAAACCAGTGGTTTATGATCCGTATAGATGTGGAACGAGCGTCCTTCCAGATGGTGACGAAAGTGTCGAACTGCGAGGTACACTGCGGTCAACTCGCGGTCGTAAGTGGAGTATCTACGTTGCGCGTTGTCGAATTTCTTGGAGAAGAATCCAAGCGGTTGCATCTGCCCATCGACGACCTGGTGTAGTGCGGCGCCGGCGGCGAAATCAGAAGCGTCACACCAGAGAGATAGCTCCGCCGATTGCACAGGGTGCGCAAGCAAGGCGGCTTGGGCAAGTTGCTGTTTGCTGTCTTCGAAGGCTGCGTCGGTAGCGGGCGTCCAGGAAAGCGGTGTTTTGTCGCGCCGCTTATTGCCGGGTATCAAGTCCAATAGTGGCGCTTGTGCTCGTAGGGCATGAGGGATGAAGCGTCGGTAGAAGTTCGTCATGGCCAAAAACCTCTTCAGCTCCATGACGGTGGTCGTTTTCGGGTACTGACGAATAGCTTCCACCTTATCTTCTAGCGGCCGGATGCCTTCGGCGGTAACACGGTGTCCTAAAAAAGAGATTTCTATCTGGGCGAACTCACACTTCGCCAGGTTAATGGTTAGCCCGTGTTGCGTGAGGCGATTGAAAAGCTGTCGCAGATGGTCTCGGTGTTCCTCCGGTGTCCTTGAGGCGACTATGATGTCATCGATGTACGGGAATACGAAGTCGAGACCGCGTAGGACGTTGTGGATCAGTCTCTGGAACGTTTGGGCCGCGTTTCGCAACCCGAAAGGCATAGTGGTGTATTCGAAGAGTCCGAAGGGAGTGATGATAGCCGTCTTGGGGATGTCGTCCGGATGGATGGCGATTTGATGGTACGCCTTCTGTAAGTCCACCTTCGAGAAGATGGTCTTCCCTTCCAGCTGCATGGTGAAATCGTGCAGATATGGCAATGGATACCGGTCGGGGTTGGTGCGTGCATTGAGAGCGCGGTAATCGCCGCAGGGACGCCAGGTACCATCCGCTAGATGGCCGGCAAATCCTGAGTTGTACAAGGGACTCAAACTCTGCTTTGGCTGCAGCATATTTGTCCGGTGGTAGACGCCGTGAGCGGGCGAACGTTGGCGGGCCCGTGGTCTCAATGCGGTGTACTACTTCAGACGGATTTCTCGTTCGGGATGAGTTCATAATGAGATCGGGGAACTCATTTAGCAGGTCGGCTACGGGTGATGACGCATCACATACCTTGACGATGGACTGTCGGGTTGTGTCCGGCTGACCGGCTACGCGAAGGTTAGATTGCGCGTTAACTAAACAGCGCTGTTCCCGGCGCATCCTCATGCTGATGACGGCGGTTGACCCGAGCTCGGGGACACGGGGGCTGGATACGAGCAAGGCTGTCGGCAGGATCGTGCTGTTCTTCCAAAACGGCGGTGGTAGTAGCACTGTCCATCGGTGGCGTCAGTGACACGACGTGGCGTTGTCGGTGGCTGTGAACGAGGGTGAGTCCGGAAGCGGTCGCTTTGGCGGCACTGTCACATGAACTCGTTGAGCTGGCGGCTGAGGTCGTCCACTTTCCGCGTCATTTGTGCTTCGAAATCGGTCGTCGTGCGTACCTCGGCCATGGTGTTGCAAGCGCTGGTCGTGGCGAGAGGTGAAATGCATTCCATTATAGCGTCGGCGACGGCGGTCTTGTCTGCTGTTGCTCCTTGTGCGGCGATAACGGCCGACTGCACGTGTGGAGGTAGCTTCCCAATCCAGAGGTCCACCAGGAGCGATTCGATAATCGTATCGCCAGCGGCATGACGCATCTCCGCAAGTAGCTGGGACGGTTTGCGGTCTCCTAATTCGGTCGCGTACAATAACCGATTTAGTCGCCTGCGTTGAGATTCGCTGTAATGTGCGAGGATGGTTTTTTTTTACGAAATCGTATCGGTCAGTCGCAGGCACGTTTCCTAGTAGCGGTTGTAGCTCCGAGAACAAACGAAGAGGTACAGTATCGGACATAAAGATAGAACCCTGGTGTTTTCAACGCACCTTGCACTTGTTTTACCACGTTACTTGTGTGTGTGTGTGTGTGTGTGTGTGTGTGTGTGTGTGTGTGTGTGTGTGTGTGTGTGTGTGTGTGTGTGTGTGTGTGTGTGTGTGTGTTTGAATGTGTATTGGTGTGTGTGTTTGTTTCCCAAGTATGTCGTTTCGTATAGATTTGTTTGTAGTTTTTCTGTATTTTGGGTAAGGTTTTTGAAGTAATAAGCAGAACCACCGCCCTCGCGATCAGTGTTTTTTCGATCTATTAACAATTGTACGGTCTTCTTTCGCCGTGGTCTTCTGAGGACGTCCGGTTGACTTGCGCGTTTCGGTTGTCCAAGCGCGTTTCAGTTGTCCAAGCGCGTTTTGGTTGTCCAAACACATTTCGGATGTCCGAAGCGCGTTTGCGACAAAAGTGCGCGATCGTTCCACAAACTCGATCGTTTTGCGCTTCATGCCAGCAGCCGCCATTCGCTTTATTATATGGCGCTGATCATCGGTACAATGTTTACCTCGACCCATCGTTACTCGTTGTCGTTGTAATAGTCGGAAGTATTCTGAAGCGCTTTAATTTCCCGATATCAGCGATGATTTCATTTTAAAAAACAGCTTACGAGTAAAAAAAAGAGTCTTCTTCATTTATTGCTCTGAAGTTTTTTTTTGTATTTTTTTTTTAACAATAAAGTCATTCTGTCCCCAACCGTCGATGCGATCGAATGCATATCACAATCGCTCCACAGCAACAGATCGAAATCGCTTCAAAGCCGAAAGTTCACCGACTGCCCTTTTCATAGTATCACTGTGTGTCCTGGTGGTGAGTGTGAAGTCCTACTTGTGTGTTACGAGTGTATTTCGTATAACGCACTACATGCCTAGCGTAAGCAGTGTGGCAAGTGTGTATTGTGCTGAATGTGTAGAGTGTACATAGTACCGTTACCGTCTCCGCCTTTGTGAGTAGATATCAGTGCGTGATGTTAGGTTGATGACAAAGTTCTTATAGTTTTGAACGTATTAGTATTTTGTTTTTGTTTTTTTTTCTCTTAATTTTTTTTTCTTATTTTGCTTTTCTCTCCGCGGTATTTCTATTAAATAATTATATCTGTTTTCCTCCAACTTTTGTGGCCAATATGGCCAATATGGAATTTGTAACGATTTCCTCTGATGAAGGGTTCACTACGGTATCCCATAAGAAAAGGAAAGCACCCGTAGTAGTAGAAGAAGGAACCAGTTGCAAAAAAGTTCTTGCTACCGTCACACCAATGTCGACTGACAAAGCAAGACATCGTGAATACCCTTCTTGCTACCAGGGAGACTTTCGCGTCTTCATGATGCCCGGGAAAAGTGATCTCAACCTTGTGGCTATAACGGCATCCCTGCATAAAAGCTATCCTGCGGTAACCGATGTATTTCGTGTTCGTACTAACCGGATACGAATCACCGTTAGCGACCGAATGCAGGCGAACGCTATAGCAGCTGATCCACAATTTACTGATCACTACCGGGTGTATATCCCAGGTGGAATAGTTGAGGTAGCAGGTGTCGTGGAGGATCTGGATATTCCATCCGAAGGACTGCTAAAATTGGGAATGGGTGCTTTCCGGACTCTTTCCACTCCAGGGGTGAGGGTGATTGCGGTGAAGCCACTTCGGTACACCTCTTCCACAGTAAACGAGCAAAAGACGTACACGGAAACAAAATCGAAGCGCGTTACGTTTGAGGGAACTGTAATTCCTAGTTTCTTGGTGTACGAAGGACTCCGCATTCCTATTGCAAGACCCTTTGTTCCCAAGATTCCAACTTGCGAGAAATGTAGTGAAATCGGCCATACAAAAGACTTTTGCAGCAACAAATTTAAATGTTTTAAATGCCAAGGTCAACATCCGTCCTCGGATTGCACTGCAGCGCCATTCAAATGCGCTCAATGTAAAAATCATTGGCATGAATTAAAAGAGTGCCCGGTGTACAAGAAGTCACAAAATGAACTCAAAAAAGCCCAGTACCAATTGGCTCGTGGGTCATATGCTCCAGTTCTAGCGAATGGTAGCTCGACCGAAAACACATACAGCGTGCTAGCTGAAGAGCTCACATCGGTCAACCAGGAACCAGTCCCTAAAATCTCGGAGGTTATAATAAGAGTGAAGAGATCCGTGAATCGTCGTCGTCCTAGGAAAACCCCTGTGAAGGCTACGCCTCCTAAGGAGAAGAAAGCTTCTCAACGTTATGAGAAGAAAAACTCTCCTCCCCAGGCACCACTTCGTCTAGCACGTGCCCCTCGCCCCAGAAAACCTAACAATCCTTCGCTGGACGAGGATCTTCCATCACTCCCTTCTCCTTCCCTCCTCCGAAATATCCAGCCCAAGCCAGAGCCAAAAAAGAAACCTCGACGAAAGGTTCAGTCAGCTATCCATTGTTATGTTCTTTCTAATTAAATAAACACGATATGTTTGGTTGGAGCTTGGACGCTAAATCATGCGCAGCGCGGGCTGCGCATTCCTTTTTATTCGAAACTGACAGCATGTCAAAACGGATCGTTATCGCTTAATCCGTGCACAACGGTTTCTGATCATGGCAATATTGGTCATAATGCCATAACACCACATCAGAAATGATTGACTCAATGATTACAGCGCTGGCTTTTCCAGAACCATTGAAAAGCATAATTGCTATGACACGACCAATGTTGGTCAGCGCAATAAAGCAATGGCTTGGGCAATGGCCTGCTTTGAGTTCGTTGGTACAATTGGAACATTAACCCGTCCATGGCTAACATACTCCAATGGAATTGTAGAAGCTTTCTAGGAAAAATAGATATGTTTAAAGTACAGGTAAACAAACACAACATAGATGTATTTGTCCTATCAGAAACTTGGCTTTCCCCTGATAAAAAAGTCACCTTCCACGGATATAACATTATACGCCAAGATCGAAACACTATAGATAGGGTTAGGCGTGGTGGGGGAGTACTCATAGGAGTACGAAAAAACATACAATTCTTTCGAATACCCCTCCCCTCACTACTAATTATTGAATGTGTCGCAATCCAGGCAAAGATAGGCGATCTTGATTTATCCTTTGCATCTGTATATATCCCACCGGAAGCCGAGATTGAACTTGAGAAGATCAAAAAGGATCTTGAAATAATAGCATCTGCAATGAAAACACCATTTCTCATCCTGGGAGATTTCAAATCTCATGGATACGACTGGGGATGCACACGAGACGACTCACGTGCTCCAGTCATTAGGGACTTTTGCGACAACCATAGATTGATAATATTAAACTCCGGCGATGCTACTAGAGTGGCGGGGCTTCGGCGCGTGACAGTGCAATAGACCTGTCTCTATGCTCAGTGTCGCTTGCTCTGAATACTTTGTGGAAGGTTATCCAGGACCCTAATGGCAGCGATCACTTACTGATTGAAATTAAAATCACTACTGGAAGGCGCCCAATCAATAGCATACCGGTCAACTACGACATGACAAGGAATATTGATTGGACGAGATACAACGCACTCATGTCAGTGAGGCTGCCATCTGTGACATCCATTTTTGACCCACTAGTGGAATACAAAAATCTCGTAGACTGTGTAAACGAGTGCGCTCTTGCAGCCCAAACAAGAGAGCCCCGCCAAATAAGGACGCATACCAAGCCTCCCACTCCTTGGTGGGACAGAGACTGCCAAACTGCATACGTAGCGAAGCGAAAAGCATTTGGACAATATAAACTCCATGACTCCATTGCCTTATACGAAAAGTATAAGGCACTGGAGAGAACATGTAAAAACTTACTTAAAGCGAAAAAGAGAGGATTTTGGCGCAAATTTGTCAAAAACCTCCCGCCTGACACTTCGCTACGTGCGTTGTGGACAATGGGTAGAAGGATGCGAAACAGCACAATTACAAATGAGAGCGAAAGATTTTCAGGTGACTGGCTTTTTCAGTTCGCTGAAAGAGGCTGTCCAGATTTCGTTCCAGCGCAGAAATTTGAACAACATGCGCCTTGCAGTGATCCCAGCTTGGATGCACCTTTCTCCATGGTCGAGCTATCCCTAGCTCTCCTTTCTTGCAATAATTCTTCCCCCGGACTGTATAAGATTAGGAGTAGTCTTCTCCGAAATCTTCCAGACGTGGCGAAGAAGCGGGTATTGATGATATTTAACAAAATGATAGATCTCAATATAGTCCCGCAAGAATGGAGAGAGGTGAAAGTAGTCGCCATCTTGAAACCCGGCAAACCGTCATCAGAGCACGGGTCTTATAGACCTATATCCCTACTATCGTGCTTGCGCAAATTGTTCGAGAGGATGATTCTTGTTCGATTGGACAACTGGTTGGAGTCTAACAACTTGTTGTCCAGTACCCAATTTGGTTTTCGAAAAGGTAAGGGTACAAACGATTGCTTAGCGCTTCTTGTTTCAGAAATAGAGCTGGCACATACTCGTAAAGAGATGTTGGCCTCTGTATTTCTAGATATAAAGGGGCATTTGACTCAGTATCGATTAGCATACTAGGTCAAAAACTTCAAAACGCGGGGTTAAGTCCTAAACTAAACACTTACCTTTGCAACCTCCTTTCTGAAAAAGCAATGAATTTCGATAATGGTCTCGCTCAAACAAGACGGATCAGTTATTTTGTACTACCACAAGGGTCCTGTTTGAGCCCCATTTTATACAACTTTTATGTAAATGATATCGATTCATGTCTTGCCCCAAACTGCTACCTAAGGCAATTGGCAGACGACGGTGTTGTGTCAGTCGCTAGCAACGACATCGTAGGTCTTCAAAATCCTTTGCAAACCACGCTGAACAATCTGGAAATGTGGTCAAACAACCTAGGTAACGAGTTTTCCCCAGAAAAAACTGAAATGCTTATTTTTTCATTCCACTACGATACACCAAAAAATAGGCGTGAGAACGTGTACAAACCAAAGTTTGACATATATTTATATGGAGAAAAAATCGCGATTGCCCAAACTTTTAGATACCTAGGGGTTTGGTTTGGCAGCAAAAATGTGTGGAGGTCACATATAGAACAACTGGCAAGAAAATGTGCCAAAAGAATTAATTTCCTCCGAACAGTCACGGGATTCTGGTGGGGTGCACACCCACTAGATCTCCTAAGACTGTATAAGACAACGATTTTATCCGTCTTGGAATATGGTTGCATATGCTTCCATTGGGCATCCAAGACGCATTTAATAAAACTAGAACGCATACAATATCGTTGTCTTAGAATTGCGCTGGGATGTATGAAATCCACCCATAATATGTCCCTAGAAGTGATGTCTGGAGTGATGCCGCTAAAACTACGTTTTGAACAATTATCGCTTCGCCTTCTACTTCGTTCCACAGTATCTAATCCACTAGTGATTGATGATTTCAAATCTCTACAAGAGGCAGGTTCTAATTGCAAAATCATGAAGATATATCAGGATTTTGTATCTTTACAGGCTAACCCTAGTTCTTCACAAGCAATCAGCTGCGCCAATCTACCGGAGTCCTACAATTCCCTTTTGGTAACTGATTCCTCTTTGCAAGAGGAAACAAAGAACATACCAAACGATCTTCGCTGGAGGACAATTCCCAGCATTTTTGTGAACAAGTATGGCCATCCCAACGAAAAACAATATTTTACGGACGGATCCTTCTCAGACGTGGGCACGGGCTTTGGTGTATATAATACATCCAAACAAGCCTTCTTCAAATTGAGACAGCCATGCTCAATATTTGTCGCAGAGTTGGCTGCCATATTTTACGCGTTGCTTCTAACAAGCGCGAGCCCTCCGGATCAATATTATATATTCACTGACAGTCTCAGTGCAGTCGAAACGAAATCCGTGGAGGCAATAAAGAGCTCTGATTAGTTTGTTAAAAAAAATCTAGAAACACTAACCTCTTTGTTCAATAAAGCGTTTCGAATATCGCTTGCCTGGCTACCTGCTCATTGCGGAATCCCTGGCAATGAGAGGGCACATCTCTTGGCCAAACGAGGCGCCTCTGAGGGCGTTTCCTTTGAACGATCGATTCAGCCTCACGAATTCCTCCGCTTCCCACACCAATTATGCATGGCTCGTTGGCAGAGCATGTGGGATGCCGATGATCTCGGGAGATTTCTTTACTCCATTTCTCCTAGGGTGACACAACGTTCATGGTTTCAAATAGGCTTGGGCAATTTGATTCTTTTCAGTGAACGCGTGCGATGTAGTTCGTTCAGTATGATGAACTGAACGCGTGCGGTAGGTCAGTCGCTCAATTGGAGCTAAGTACCATTTAAAAAAAAAAATCATGTTTAATTTTATTGAGATTTTAATGCAAGAACTAAAAGTTATTGCTTTTAAGGCAGCATTTTCAATTATAAATACCGTCAGTCCGAGATACGAGGTTCATACATAACTAGGTAACTAGGTTTTTACATTAAACCATTTATGTATCACAATTCATGCAGAAAATTTGAAAATTTCTGGTTTTTAAGAGTCTCTCAAATTTTTGGTAAAACAGTAATTTATCTTGCATTTGAGAATCCTTTGAGCCAATTATATTAATTGCACACAAGAACTTAGAAAACATAGCTCGAGAACAAACTGTATATACTTAAGTTGATTTGTAACGAAAGCTAATCTAAACGAGTAAAATCTACAAGCTTTCTCTTTTATGTTGCTGTGCGCTTAACGAGTTCTTTTTGTGCGACTGAACTAACTGAACGCGCGTGCGGCAGTGTGCGACAAGAGTTCTTTTTGTGCGACTGAACTAACTGAACGCGCGTGCGACAGCGAGCGACAAGAGTTCTTTTTGTTCGGTAGTGTGCGACTGACCCCACTGAATACGAGTGCGGCAGTGTGCGACTGAACTAACTGAACGCGCGTGCGGCAGTGTGCGACAAGAGTTCTTTTTGTGCGGTAGTGTGCGACTGACCCCACTGAATACGCGTGCAGCAGTGAGCGACCGAACTAACAGAACGCGCGTGCGGTAGTGTGCGACTGACCCAACTGAACACGCGTGCGGCTGTGTGCGAATGACCCATTGGCTATGAATGTTCTTTCTCACTCAGTATCGGGTCAGTGTGCGGCAGGAGTTCTTTTTGTGCGGCTGTGTGAGATTGATCAATCTGACCACGCTAGCAATACAGGGTTTCGAATCATATTGAACGATAGCTCATAAACTACTGTGATATTTTTGTGGTTTCCAAAAAGTATGTTGCCGAGTCGACTGTCTGATTGCTACTAATCCTTTTATATTTTCGTCATAACCCTGACAGTCCTGCTAACACTAATACTAACGTAATCCTATGTACCCTTTTCCTATAATCTTACAATCTATAAATTTGCAGCCATTTAGGCGCCAACATTTCCGGTCACCAAAAACGAATGTTTTTCATATTCAGTAATGATTGAATTCATTTTCATATTCCTATTTGATTTCTTAAATTCCTCATCTTAATTCAACATAATTCAAATTATTGATTTCAATTTACGATTCTATAGGTAAAGGAGCTATTCTATGAATTGGCCTACGAATTTCCTTGCCATTTGCGCATTTCAACGTTACTACTCGTGTAACACCATCTTTTCCTGGATGTAAATCCACTACTCTTGCCATCGGCCATTTAGATACTGCAACATTGTCTTCTTGTAGAATTACTAATCTTCCTGGCTCAATCGATATCGCATTTTTGTTCCACTTTGCTCGCTTCTGCAATGTACTTAAATATTCGCGATGCCAACGATTCCAAATGTGTTGCATGTGTTTTTGTATCAGTCTCCAATGGTTTAATCTGTTTGTTGGCACATCTGCGATGTCTACCTCCGGGACCGTTTGTAAGTGATTCCCTACCAAAAATGCCCTGGGGTAAGTGCTTCCATATCATTTGGGTCTTCTGATATTGCCGTAATTGGTCGAGAATTTAGACATGCTTCTATTTCGGCTAATAAGGTTGATAAATCTTCAAATGTTAAATGCCCTGTACCTAACACGCGCTTTAAATGAAATTTCATAGATTTCACCGCGGCCTCCCACAGACCTCCAAAATGTGGTGCAGCTGGGGGTGTAAACTTCCACTTCATGTCTCGTTCGGCGCACCATCCTACAACCTCGTCTTGGTGTGTATCAGAATTTAGTAATTTGTACAGTTCGCGCAACTTATTGTTCGCACCTCGGAAGTTTGTGCCGTTATCCGAATGCAATTCCGTAACATGCCCTCTCCTCGCAACGAATCGACGCAGTGCAGCTAAAAATGCAGAAGAGGATAGATTTGATACAAGTTCGATATGAACTGCTTTTGTTACGAAACAAACAAATATTGAAATATAGCCTTTTGTGGGCACCGCCCGTCGGTGTGTGCCCTTTACCATTATCGGTCCTGCGTAGTCCACACCGCTAATTGAGAACGGTCTAGCTTGTCTCACCCTCTGCTCTGGAAGATCAGCCATTGGCTGCTGAATCAGTTTTGGTCTACAACGAGTACATTTCACACAGTTGAAAACTGTACGTTTCGCTACATTGCGCGCTCCCACTATCCAAAACCTTAACTGCATAGTGTTTATCATCAGTTGAGCCCCAGCATGACGAAGTATCTTATGGTACTTGTCGGCAATCAACTCTGCAATCCTGTGCTTTCCTGGAATAATAACAGGATGTTTTTGTTCGTCTTTTATGTCGGCGTTTGACAACCGACCTCCTAATCTCATGACATTATCTTTGTCCAGTATTGGTCTAATTGCTCTCAATGGTGATTTTCGCACTACTTGTTGCCCTTGTTTGATACACTCGTATTCAGTTGCATAGACTTCATTTTGAACCAATCGAATGATTGTCTTTTCAGCTCGTTTTAGTTCCCTCAACTCAAAATAAGATTTGCGATGGATTCGCTTACGATCGAAGAAACGATGACAATATGCGACAATCCTTTTTAGTTTTGTGAATGAACCTACTCTCTCGCATAGTTTGTTTATAAAACTTTCCTCTTTCACCATACATGTTAATGTAGTTTTCGTTTGTTTTTCTTCTTTCGCTGTCTCACAAGTGTTTCCTGACTCTATATTTTTAGGCCAATGTTCTGGGTCTTTGTTTAGCCAATCTGGTCCATGCCACCAAAGCTTATCCTCAACAACCTCTGCCGGATTTCTACCTCTCGAAACCGCATCTGCTGGATTATGAATCCCAGGCACATGCCTCCATTCAAATTCTTTTGTTGCATTTTGTATTTGTGATACTCTATTCGCCACGAATGTTTTCCAACGACTTGGAGACGATTTCAACCAATAAATTACTGTGCTAGAGTCTGTCCAACAAAATGTTTCGTATGGATCTTCTGTGGCCCTTTTGAGTTTCACCAATAGCTTTCCTAATAAATGAGCTGCGCATAGTTCTAATCTAGCTATTGTGTGTTTTGTAGCTAATGGGGTGACCTTTGATTTCGATACAAATAATCGCGAAACTATTTCCTCTCCATTCGTGCTTCTCACATATACGCAAGCTCCATAACCCTCTTCAGAAGCATCACAAAATCCGTGTATTTGAATATTACGTGCTCCTACTATCGTTACGCATCTCGGTACTTGTACTTCTTGTAAATGTGTTAACTGACTCTCAAACAATTCCCACTCTTGTCTAATTTGCTGTGGAATTTCTTCATCCCACCCGTATGAGTCACCATTTTCTCTTTTAATGACCAAACTCGTTGCATGAATTGTTTTGCTTTTGCTTTAACTGTATCCACAATCCCCAATGGATCATAGATTTTTGCGATTGTTCTTATAATCGATCTTTTTGTATATATCTCACAAGTTTCTGGTTTACTAATTTTTACACCTAGAGTGTCTAAGATCGGATTCCACACAAGTCCTAATGTTGTTACTGCACCCTCTCTTGACTTCAATTCAATTACCCTTTGTACATTATCTAATTCGGTTTCAGATGGTAATATATGGGGACAATTAGAAGCCCATTTGCGTAAAGGAAACCCACCCATTGCTAACGCTGCCTTGGTTTCTTCGCACAATTGTTTTGCTTCATTCTCTGAATCCGCACCAGAAATAAAATCATCCACGTAAAAGTCATTTATACGCGATGCTGCTAGTGGGTATTTTTTCTTATTGTCTTCTAGCACCTGGTTTAGGGTTCGTATCGCAAGAAATGGCGCTGATGCCGTTCCGTAGGTTATTGTATTAAGCTCATATGTTTTTATTTTTTCGCTTGAATGTGATCTCCAAAGTATTCGTTGGAACTTTCGATCCTCCTCATGAACCCACACTTGTCGGTACATTTTTCAACATCACCGACCACTGCTATGGCTCTACGTCGCCATCTTAATAAAATATCCGTAGTGTCTTGCTGTATTGTTGGACCTACTTTTAATATATCATTGAGAGATCGACCATTTGACGTTTTGCTCGATCCATCAAAAACTACACGACACTTTGTCGTTGTGCTATCTTGCTTGAAAACAGCGTGGTGCGGCATATAGTAACCGTCACTACTATTTTCATTTTCTCTGACACTCATGTGCCCCAAAGTGATATATTCTTGCATAAATGCGTCATATGCTTCCTTCACCTTCGGTTCCCTCTCAAATCTTCTCTCAAGTCCAATCAGCCGCCGTAAGGCTACTTCCTTGGACTCTCCCAATTCCCTCTCCGCCTTGAGTGGTAATCGCACCACGTATCTTCCATTCTCATCACGCCTTGTTGTTGCTTGAAAATGATCTTCGCATTCTCGTTCCTCAACGTTCCACAAATTCTGATCTTGAACTTCTTCGATATTAAAAAATGTGTTCATCAAAGAAGCTATGTCGTTTTCTCCCCCTTGACTAACAATTGTGCATGCCATTGATTGATTTAAATTATTATGCTTATATGCACCACTCACAATCCAACCTAATTCTGTTTCAAGTAGTGTTGGTAGCTCATGATCAAGCTTTATCTTTTTTGCCTTTATCATTTCAACAAAGGTGTCTGCTTTTCCTATAATCTTACAATCTATAAATTTGCAGCCATTTAGGCGCCAACATTTCCGGTCACCAAAAACGAATGTTTTTCATATTCAGTAATGATTGAATTCATTTTCATATTCCTATTTGATTTCTTAAATTCCTCATCTTAATTCAACATAATTCAAATTATTGATTTCAATTTACGATTCTATAGGTAAAGGAGCTATTCTATGAATTGGCCTACGAATTTCCTTGCCATTTGCGCATTTCAACGTTACTACTCGTGTAACACCATCTTTTCCTGGATGTAAATCCACTACTCTTGCCATCGGCCATTTAGATACTGCAACATTGTCTTCTTGTAGAATTACTAATCTTCCTGGCTCAATCGATATCGCATTTTTGTTCCACTTTGCTCGCTTCTGCAATGTACTTAAATATTCGCGATGCCAACGATTCCAAATGTGTTGCATGTGTTTTTGTATCAGTCTCCAATGGTTTAATCTGTTTGTTGGCACATCTGCGATGTCTACCTCCGGGACCGTTTGTAAGTGATTCCCTACCAAAAAATGCCCTGGGGTAAGTGCTTCCATATCATTTGGGTCTTCTGATATTGCCGTAATTGGTCGAGAATTTAGACATGCTTCTATTTCGGCTAATAAGGTTGATAAATCTTCAAATGTTAAATGCCCTGTACCTAACACGCGCTTTAAATGAAATTTCATAGATTTCACCGCGGCCTCCCACAGACCTCCAAAATGTGGTGCAGCTGGGGTGTAAACTTCCACTTCATGTCTCGTTCGGCGCACCATCCTACAACCTCGTCTTGGTGTGTATCAGAATTTAGTAATTTGTACAGTTCGCGCAACTTATTGTTCGCACCTCGGAAGTTTGTGCCGTTATCCGAATGCAATTCCGTAACATGCCCTCTCCTCGCAACGAATCGACGCAGTGCAGCTAAAAATGCAGAAGAGGATAGATTTGATACAAGTTCGATATGAACTGCTTTTGTTACGAAACAAACAAATATTGAAATATAGCCTTTTGTGGGCACCGCCCGTCGGTGTGTGCCCTTTACCATTATCGGTCCTGCGTAGTCCACACCGCTAATTGAGAACGGTCTAGCTTGTCTCACCCTCTGCTCTGGAAGATCAGCCATTGGCTGCTGAATCAGTTTTGGCCTACAACGAGTACATTTCACACAGTTGAAAACTGTACGTTTCGCTACATTGCGCGCTCCCACTATCCAAAACCTTAACTGCATAGTGTTTATCATCAGTTGAGCCCCAGCATGACGAAGTATCTTATGGTACTTGTCGGCAATCAACTCTGCAATCCTGTGCTTTCCTGGAATAATAACAGGATGTTTTTGTTCGTCTTTTATGTCGGCGTTTGACAACCGACCTCCTAATCTCATGACATTATCTTTGTCCAGTATTGGTCTAATTGCTCTCAATGGTGATTTTCGCACTACTTGTTGCCCTTGTTTGATACACTCGTATTCAGTTGCATAGACTTCATTTTGAACCAATCGAATGATTGTCTTTTCAGCTCGTTTTAGTTCCCTCAACTCAAAATAAGATTTGCGATGGATTCGCTTACGATCGAAGAAACGATGACAATATGCGACAATCCTTTTAGTTTTGTGAATGAACCTACTCTCTCGCATAGTTTGTTTATAAAACTTTCCTCTTTCACCATACATGTTAATGTAGTTTTCGTTTGTTTTTCTTCTTTCGCTGTCTCACAAGTGTTTCCTGACTCTATATTTTTAGGCCAATGTTCTGGGTCTTTGTTTAGCCAATCTGGTCCATGCCACCAAAGCTTATCCTCAACAACCTCTGCCGGATTTCTACCTCTCGAAACCGCATCTGCTGGATTATGAATCCCAGGCACATGCCTCCATTCAAATTCTTTTGTTGCATTTTGTATTTGTGATACTCTATTCGCCACGAATGTTTTCCAACGACTTGGAGACGATTTCAACCAATAAATTACTGTGCTAGAGTCTGTCCAACAAAATGTTTCGTATGGATCTTCTGTGGCCCTTTTGAGTTTCACCAATAGCTTTCCTAATAAATGAGCTGCGCATAGTTCTAATCTAGCTATTGTGTGTTTTGTAGCTAATGGGGTGACCTTTGATTTCGATACAAATAATCGCGAAACTATTTCCTCTCCATTCGTGCTTCTCACATATACGCAAGCTCCATAACCCTCTTCAGAAGCATCACAAAATCCGTGTATTTGAATATTACGTGCTCCTACTATCGTTACGCATCTCGGTACTTGTACTTCTTGTAAATGTGTTAACTGACTCTCAAACAATTCCCACTCTTGTCTAATTTGCTGTGGAATTTCTTCATCCCACCCGTATGAGTCACCATTTTCTCTTTTTAATGACCAAACTCGTTGCATGAATTGTTTTGCTTTTGCTTTAACTGTATCCACAATCCCCAATGGATCATAGATTTTTGCGATTGTTCTTATAATCGATCTTTTTGTATATATCTCACAAGTTTCTGGTTTACTAATTTTTACACCTAGAGTGTCTAAGATCGGATTCCACACAAGTCCTAATGTTGTTACTGCACCCTCTCTTGACTTCAATTCAATTACCCTTTGTACATTATCTAATTCGGTTTCAGATGGTAATATATGGGGACAATTAGAAGCCCATTTGCGTAAAGGAAACCCACCCATTGCTAACGCTGCCTTGGTTTCTTCGCACAATTGTTTTGCTTCATTCTCTGAATCCGCACCAGAAATAAAATCATCCACGTAAAAGTCATTTATACGCGATGCTGCTAGTGGGTATTTTTTCTTATTGTCTTCTAGCACCTGGTTTAGGGTTCGTATCGCAAGAAATGGCGCTGATGCCGTTCCGTAGGTTATTGTATTAAGCTCATATGTTTTTATTTTTCGCTTGAATGTGATCTCCAAAGTATTCGTTGGAACTTTCGATCCTCCTCATGAACCCACACTTGTCGGTACATTTTTTCAACATCACCGACCACTGCTATGGCTCTACGTCGCCATCTTAATAAAATATCCGTAGTGTCTTGCTGTATTGTTGGACCTACTTTTAATATATCATTGAGAGATCGACCATTTGACGTTTTGCTCGATCCATCAAAAACTACACGACACTTTGTCGTTGTGCTATCTTGCTTGAAAACAGCGTGGTGCGGCATATAGTAACCGTCACTACTATTTTCATTTTCTCTGACACTCATGTGCCCCAAAGTGATATATTCTTGCATAAATGCGTCATATGCTTCCTTCACCTTCGGTTCCCTCTCAAATCTTCTCTCAAGTCCAATCAGCCGCCGTAAGGCTACTTCCTTGGACTCTCCCAATTCCCTCTCCGCCTTGAGTGGTAATCGCACCACGTATCTTCCATTCTCATCACGCCTTGTTGTTGCTTGAAAATGATCTTCGCATTCTCGTTCCTCAACGTTCCACAAATTCTGATCTTGAACTTCTTCGATATTAAAAATGTGTTCATCAAAGAAGCTATGTCGTTTTCTCCCCTTGACTAACAATTGTGCATGCCATTGATTGATTTAAATTATTATGCTTATATGCACCACTCACAATCCAACCTAATTCTGTTTCAAGTAGTGTTGGTAGCTCATGATCAAGCTTTATCTTTTTTGCCTTTATCATTTCAACAAAGGTGTCTGCCCCGATCAACATATCTATTGAGCCCCTTTCATAGAATGTGGGGTCCGCTAATCGAACATCTTTTGGTAACTTCCAACCTCGTACGTCCATTGTTTCGGATGGTAAATCGGTAGCAATTTTTGGCAAAATTAAAAATTCTAAGCATGTTGTGTACTCAGTGGTGAGAGATCGAATGGTACCCACAACTGATCCTGCAACTCTCATAATAGCTCCACCCACACCAGCTATCTGTTCACTCACGCGGGCTCTCTTCAATCTGAGTTCTTGTGCCACTCTCTCCGTGATGAAATTTAATTGAGAGCCGTTATCGAGTAATGCTCTCACTTTGTATGGCTGATCGTTAACATCTAGAATTATAATTTGCGCGGTAGACAATATAACTGTTTTCTTCGAACAATTTGCTTGAGCCGTAGCAGTTAATCTTGACGTTGACGGAACCACTTCCACTTCAGATAATCTTCCTATCTTACACAGTTTCGAATGGTGCTTTCTTTTACACTGCTGGCACACATACGTCGATCTACACTCACGTGATGAGTGTCCCTTTCGCAAGCAATTAAAACATAAGCCATGTTTTCTTACTATCTCCTCTCGATTTATCACTGACGCTCTTTCGAATCTCTCACACACATACAAAGGATGCTGTTCGTTGCACAGTGGACACTTGAGATACCCTTTAAATGTATTGTTCGTTTGCTGTACTGGTAATGCCACATTCCTACCATCTCTTCTCGCCTGCCTGCCGGTCACCATGATCGAATTAGCCGAATATTGATTGCAAATATTTTGCGCAGAGCTCTTTAAAATGTTCACTCGCTGTTCCAAAAATTCCACTAGATTTGTGAATTCATCTGTTTTGAAATCCACCGAGTACTGCTCCCACGCCACTAAAGTTTTACTGTCCAATTTGTAAAACAATAAACTTGTTAACGGAGTGTCCCACTTGTCGACAGGCTCGTTCAAACGTTCTAACCCTCTGACTAATCTACTTGCTTCGTTCACGATACGTGCCAATTCTTCCGTCGAGTCGGTTTTCATTTTTTCTAGAGAATAAAATGCCTTGAAATATTCCCTTTTTAACACCTTAGAATTATCATAACGTTTTAACAAAGCTTCCCATGTCACATAATAATTATCGGCCGTTATTTGCATGTGTTCAAATTGATGCGCAGCATCACCCTTAAGCGCCGATAATAAATATTGCAATTTTAACACTTCAGGCATTTCTGTCGAGTCATGCACCATAGATGAAAATCTGTCTTTGAACGTAAGCCATTTTGTTATTTCACCATCAAAGCTTGGAAGGTCAACCTTAGGAAGGCGCAGATGATTTTGAGTTCCTGTACTAATAGTTGTGTTAACCTGAGTAGTGTTCAACCCACTCGACGCCCCAGAATGGGAACTATTTTTTAATAAAAATGCCCTTACTTCGTGAGACCGTTTGTTAAATTCACGCCGATCTTTTTGCATGATATCGAACGCTTCCGAATCATCTACCGTTTCGTTGAATGCTTTACGTAATTCCGTGAACTCACTAACCAACTCTTCTAACTGTTCCAACCGACTAGGTATCTGATATGCATCGATGGTTGCATCAAAGGATTTCGTAAACTCTTCGAAATCTTGCAAAGTGTTCATAATTTCTACCCTCTTTAAATTGAACATTTTCACTCGTTTATCTGCTGCTGGCATTTTGCTCCCAATAATTGTTCTTTAGGCACTTCTTAACACAATTTTTAATAAAACGCACAGCAATGAGTTCCGTACCCCTGGAAGTTGTCGACACCTGAACTAATACGCGCGCAGCTTTGGGTGCCAAGTATGGCGCTAGGATAGTCACTCACGCACACCCACTCCACTACTACGGTTGAACGACACTCACGCGTTCAAAAATGTTCTGCGCTGACACTAATTATCCACAAATATGTTATTAATGGAAAGTTCACGCACGCACTAAATTCAGCTATTCACCGTATTACAATTTCGCACCTTTCGTCGTCGCACAGTTCGTCTTTTGCTGTTTACCGACAGCCTACAGATACGCAGCTCCTTTCGTGGCTTCACGTCCTCTCTCTCTCACACACACAAACCAACGATGAGTGTCCGGCTCCTGCAGCAGTAGCATCAACACGAATGGAGTGGAGAACACACCGTTCTGCTAAGAAATCCAATATTTCTTTGCACTCCCACTTGTCGCTCGGTAACCAAATAGCATAAACCACAAAAATAGCAAATAATATCCGTAATTCGGATCCGGTTCGAAGGACCAATGAACGATAGCTCATAAACTACTGTGATATTTTTGTGGTTTCCAAAAGTATGTTGCCGAGTCGACTGTCTGATTGCTACTAATCCTTTTATATTTTCGTCATAACCCTGACAGTCCTGCTAACACTAATACTAACGTAATCCTATGTACCCTTTTCCTATAATCTTACAATCTATAAATTTGCAGCCATTTAGGCGCCAACACATATAATGGACTACTTGATCCACTCGGTGGAATGTTTGAAATGGTTAGGGGATGTATGCAACGTTGCTATGGAGGTTTGCAAGCATATAGGGGAATATGTCAAACACTTAGGAGAAGTGTGCAAACCAGTTATGGAGTTTTGCATCCAGCTATGGAGCGCTCGGATGTAGCGCTGTAGAAATTATTCATATTCATATTCTAGATTTTTTTAGAAAAACACCGCGTGATGATTTAAATGTTTGGGGTAATTAAACACATGTTTTGGTATTGTCAAGCAACATAATTGTTTATTTTTTAATAAAATTTGCTATTTAAACAATGTTCTTTGTAAAATTCTCTTCTCTACTATTTTACACTCTACTATTACTATTTTTATTGTGGCAACATTTTTCCTCATATTTAAACACACATATTCAAATAATGTTCATCATAGTCCTCCTACCTAGTAATCAAATTACCCCCTTTCTTTAATCACCCGCGTTAAATTTAGAACCAACTAAGAACCAGCCTGAAATACCAGAAAATATTAAAGCCTGTGTCAAACGATTTATAACAATACTTTGAACACACCCTTCAAAATCTTCATATTTAAATACGTCAGGAAATGTTGATGATGTGAAGAAATAGTAGAATTTAATGTTGAATCGGATTGGACGTAGGAAACAGTTACATAGTGAATAGTTATTGCGAATAAATTTTATTACGGATTAACCACTATTTCCTTCTGATGATCCTAAAACATGTGCTTAATCACCCCAAACATTTAAATCATCACGCGGTGCTTTTTAAAAAAATCTAGGATTAATTTCTACAGCGCTACATCCGAGCGCTCCATAGCTGGATGCAAAACTCCATAGCTGTTTTGCACACTTCTCCTAAGCGTTTGACATATTCCCCTATATGCTTGCAAACCTCCATAGCAACGTTGCATATATCCCTTAACCATTTCAAACATTCCACCGAGTGGATCAAGTAGTCCATTATATGATTCGAAACCCTGTATGTACATTCTTTCTCGCACAAAGTGCGATCGATCTTCTTGTGTCGTTGTGTGTGACAAATTCTGCCGACCCAAAACGAATGTTTTTTTTCGTTCAGTCTATGACACCGACATATATCTTGCATCTCTTTCAGACCACATTTTAGTTGGTTCTGTATGCGTGCGGAAGACCTACCCGTTCACTTTTTCGCGTGCGGCGATCAACCGCACACTATAATGAACTGAGTGTGCGGCATAGGTCTCGCACAATTGTCCCATGCCTAGTTTCAAAGCCTACAAGCAGATCGTGGATTCATTCGCATGACATCAAGACTCATGTCAAACCACTATGCGATGAATGCACATCTACAACGCATAGGGATCGTCGATACAAATGTATGTAGCTGTGGTAAAGGATTCCACGACATCGACCACGTCATATGGTCATGTGTGGAGTTTGAAACAACAAGACCCGCACTACTTTCGACGGTTCAAGCAATAGGGAGAAACCCTGAGGTCCCAATACGTGACATCTTTGGTCAAAGGGACTACGAATACGCGAGAATTATGCACAAATATACTAAAGAGGTTGGCATCACCTTATAATCACGTACCGAACTTATATGTTTAGAGACCCAATAAATGTATTGGTATGATCATGTATGGCTTAGGGTGTATGGGCGTTCGTGTGAATGGGTGGGTGTCTGCATGGGTGTGCGTGTGTGCATGTGGATTTTCTTTATATCCGCATAGCCATGTGGACACTTATTAATGTTCTCGCGCGTACATATTTATCCGGTTATGTATTATTGTACCTATTAGCGTATTTGTTAGTAGTAACTTTAGTTTGTAGTATATAGTCTACGTTGTATGTTAAATTATGTTTAGTGATCCTCGGGCAATCTGAACACATAACCGACGGTTGGGTCAGAAGCTCACCACCATGACGAGCTCAGAGTGGTGATTTAGAGCAACCATCCCATCGCGGAGCACTAGACAACTCGGATGCTGGAACCCATCGCTCACCTAACACCTGTAAAATACGGTGTCGATGCCAGATACACCGAATCCCTGCTCCTTTGGTTGGGAATATTGGAATTCCCCATAGACATTATGGAAAGAGAACGGCTGGCATACAACAGAATCCGAGCACACCCGGAATAAGGTGCACAAAGCCGAGCAAGGAAATGTGCTCCGGCCAGCCCATAGATATTAAGAAATACAATAGAACCAAACATTTTGTTAGATTTAAGTCTAGTCCATAATGATACGGCCAACCAGGCCGTCCTTACGAGAAATAAAAAAAAAACAATAAAGTCAAAAACAATTGTTTGCTCTGTATATATATATAGGGAAAAACTATGAATCAAACTATTATTGATCTTTATTTTCATAAAAGATGGACGGATGATTGATAGTTATATTCTTTGTCTTGTCCATGTGCCATGATGTTATTCGGCAAAAAACAAGTGCGGCCTAAACCTCCTAATTTGATTCATTTTTTTCCTATATATATATATATATATATATATATATATATATATATATATATATATATATATATATATATATATATATATATATATATATATATATATATATATATATAATAATTAATAATTAAATATATATATATATATAATCGCCACCTATATATATATATATAGGTGGTATATAATCGCCACCAATATATATATATATATATATGTTTTTGAAAAAAAACACACACAAAAAAACTTCATATCAATACATGAAGAAGACTCTTTTTTTTTACTCGTAAGCTGTTTTTTTTTTACAATAAAATTACATTAAAATTAATATTACAACTACTCCGGCGGCTCCAACTGGCTCCAACTGGCTCCGTCGGTTTCGACGGCCCCAACGGCTCCAACCGGCTCCGTCGGCTCCAACCGGCTTCAACCGGCTCCAACCAGCTCCGTCGGCTCCAACTGCTACGACGGCTCCGACCGGCTCCGGCTGCCGACTAGCGGCTCCGGACGGCTCCGCACGGCTCCAAACGGCTCCAGACGGCTTCGAAGTCGGCGTTTTGCACCTACCTTCCGGAACCGCTTCCAATTTTGGCGGAGTCATTCGGAAGCGATTTTGCTAGGTCTAGACTAGTTTAGTTAGGCTTAGTTTTTCATGAATTATTTTGTTTATTTGTTAGGGTTTATTTAGTTTTAAGTCTGCCTTATTTAGCCTTGATGGCGGATATTGTATTAATAAATGAAATGAAATGAAATGAAATGAAATGAAATGAAATGAGTTCCGGATTTTTGTTGAATTTACCCATCACTATTGTACATATGAAGGGTATATAAACTAAAATAATTTTTAGAAATATTTAAACATTTTTCATATTTTTTTTATTTTTTGGACAAAGTTAAAAAAAATTCTGAGGTATTTTTTGAATTTGAAGTCGATACGACTTCTTATTCCAAAGTTATTTTGGAATAAAAATGCGAAACTTATCCGAGAAGGCGGTCCGAAGGTCAAACATGCCGGCTAAAAAATGTGTATAAAAAAATTGGACGTTGTAACGTAAAACATATTTCTCCAGGGATTCTTTAAATTTCAAGACTGTACGACTTTTCTTTCGAAAGAAATCAAGAATTTATAGTGCAAATACTACCCGGGTAGGCGGTCAGTAACACTAGGGTTAACACGTTCAGTCCGATCAGCGAGTATGCGAGTTTCCAGTATGTCAAAAACAGGCGCGAACAACTGTTCTCTACTCACATGAGTAGCAGCGGTGCGAAAGCAAAAGAATAGTATTCTAAAAATGATGGCGGTTGCCAAAAATCTCATCGCACACACAACAGTATTGGTGAACAGGGTAGAGATGAAATTGTTGCAAAAAAAACTCAAAATTAACTGCTTGTGTAGTAGATGCCAGCGGAACGGAAAGTTCATGTTAATTAGCATCGGGCTGAACGTGTTAATCACGATGATATGAAAATAAAGACTAAATGTAAAATCTTTTTTTTTTAAATCTTATAAAATTTTTATTGAAATTTTGTGTTAGAAGTCTGCATAACCAGGCAGAGGGAATTGTTCACTGTACTGTTCCACTTCCTTGCGCAGATTGTTCACTTTTTCACTAAACGTGGAGTCTTCGTGTAATATACGCTTAAAGTCAGACAGTTTCGGACCAGAGACATTGGCGATTTCCTTCGATAGACGTAATCCACGATCGATAAATTCCACTACCTGTTGCATATCTTTCTCAAAAAGACCGCGCGTCGTAAGTGCCGGAGTTCCTAGCCGAATGCCAGATGGATTTAAGGCAGATTTATCACCTGGAACAGTATTTTTGTTGCATGCTATGGAGATTTCCTCTAAGATGTACTCGGCACGGGCACCCGTAATAGCAACTGGGCGTAAATCTACCAACACCAAATGCACATCTGTACCACCCGTCGCTACAGAATATCCTTTCTCAAGCAGTCCAGCACAAAGGGCGCGTGCGTTTTTTATCACCTGTTCCTGGTAGGCGCGGAATTCTGGGCTTTGCGCTTGCAACATACAGGTGGCGATACCTGCGATAGCATGATTGTGCGGACCACCTTGCAGGCCAGGGAACACGGCCTGATTGATACGTGATTCCAAATCATACATTACCTTTTCGCCGTTTGCCTTCACTGTGCGCACGCCTTTCCGGAAGAAGATTACTCCTGCACGGGGGCCACGTAATGTCTTATGCGTTGTGGTACTAACAACATCCGCATATTCGAATGGCGACGGAATCACTCCGGCCGCAACTAGCCCAGAAATATGTGCCATATCTGCGAACAAATATGCACCATTTTGGTTGGCAATTTCCCGGAACCTTTTGTAGTCCAGACAACGCGAGTAGCACGAAATACCAGCAATAATAACTTTCGGTTTGAAGAGGCGCGCTGTCTCCTCCATCTTGTCGTAATCGATCAACCCAGTAACTGGATCGACTTTATATGGCATGCTTTCGAAGAAGATTGATGTAGCAGATATTTTTTTCGTTTGAGTCATGAAACCGTGGGTTAAATGACCACCGTCGGGTAGATCAAGGCCCATGATACGTCCGTGCGGTTCAATAAGAGCAGTGTACACAGCAAAATTTGCTGGTGAACCAGAATACGGTTGAACGTTGCAACCCCATTCCTCGGGGCTTAACCGATAAGCTTCGAGGGCACGTTTTTGAGCCAAAAGCTCTATTTGGTCAATAAATTCATTACCTCCATAGTAACTACAAACATAAAGAAATTAAAAAAATTGAATTATATTTGTTAAAGTTATTACTTTCTAGATTCATTAGAAAAACTAATGGAGCATAGCATGAGGCGAATCTTACCGTTGGCCAGGCAAACCTTCTGAATATTTGTTATGCAAACAGGAGCTGAGACACTGCAGCACAGAGAGAGAAGTAAAGTTTTCGCTTGCAATCATCTCTAAACCTCTGATCTGACGCGTCTTTTCCTTTCTTATCAAATCCATAAGCTCCGGATCTTGATCCCACAAGGTCTCATGCAATAGTTTTGCATTTCCAGCCATCTGAAAGAAATTAAATTGTATTAGTTTTTCGCGTGATTAGGTACTTATTTGCGTTCCTCACGCATTTTGCTTTTTAAAACCAAAACAATATGAATATTTACTGATAGATGTTTGTTCATTGTTGCCAAAGTTTCGAAAAAGTTAAAATTGTAATAAAAAAACACAATGTGAATGAATCGATCTAAATTGCAAATCGTATTCAAATGCAGTCCACCAGAAGATCGGTGTAGCATGTGAGACACAATTCTCTTGAATGATTTGCGTTGTTCGGCGGTGAAACTTATAAGCTCATTTGTAGCTATTTACAAATCGCAGCGCGTCAGAAATAATCAGATTAAATGATGATCTCGCCCTCGTCTTGCACTGTTGCAAAGGGTAAAAAAAACTCTGCGAGAATGTCAGGGTTGTTATGGCCTGATAGGAAACTTTAGATTAAAGCTAAAGACTGGCAATATATGACTGTTGTTAAGAGGATCGTGTAATGCATAGTCTCGGCTAACACCCTTATCTATGTTTTTAAAAGTGAAATGCTTGATTTCTAACCTCATTTTTATACATCTCAAACATGTATAAGACGTCATGCGGTAAAAGAACCTTTTTTTATTTTCTAACATGTCTCACTCGCTCTGCAAAACTTAGCGTCATGCGTAAGTCATACGGTGTCAATAAATGTTTATGGAAAAAGCAACAAAAACATATCATTTTATACCAAACGTAAAAAAAGTATACAGTGGTGGGTATTTAAAATCGGACACTTTTATAGAATGCACCTCGAAGTCTGGCCACTCTTCCTACTATGCGATCCATATATCAAGTTCCTAGAATTATAAATCGTCATGAAAACCGTACAGTGGGCTTTTTTATTACCTTTTTACACTGGAATGTGAAATGAGAATCAAAAATAAACTTTTATGCGGCAATAACGTGGAGTAAATAATGACATTCTTCATGGTAGGAAAAGCGTCCGAATTGGAAGTGCCCGATTTTGAACACCCACAACTGTAGCTATTCGCACGAAAACAACGAAAAACGTCGACCGGTATTATCATTCTACAGGGTTTTCAATGATATTATTGAGATGTTCAATGATATTATTGAGATGTTGTTGATTCGTATGACCATATTGACTCTTACAGCGAAATATTGGATTGTTCGAACGCAGGCGTTGACATGTTCGATCCAGTACTTCGAGACTTTTACGTTAACCATCCATATGTTTTTCAACCAGTCGGCGCCCCAGCGCCAGTAAAACAAACATACCCATGACAGGCATTCCAAAAATGTGATGTATAAAAGATTTAGTTACACTGACCCTCCCACAATTTTTATATATATTCTGTAGAAAATATTAACACTCTAATCGCTGATTCTGCACAGGCTTTCGACGGAGAGCACAAATACAGGTACTCCACGATATACGCTATTGATGCGGACCGGAGGCAATAGCGTATCTCAAATATTAGTTAGTCGAAATTGGAGGTTTTCAATCAAATTATACTTAATTTTCTTATAATTTAGCCACTAGTATAGTTATATGATCTGATTTCAACTGAAGATTACAATTTTGTAACTTTTAAAATGGTTTTGAAAATTCGTCCAAGAGGCAAGAGGAAATTTATTTTACATTAGACATTCGATGTGTTAAATTAGTACAATTTGCTCAAATAACTGTCAAATTTAGAACAAATCATACAGCGAAATCGCGTATATATCGAGTTTGGCGTATATCGGGGAATATCTGAACAAAATACGAGAGCGGTTAGAACGTTTCGTTTGCTTACGATCGTTCTCTCTCATTTTGATCCTCAGAGACAATGCCATTTCTGCAATATACGCTCTCTTTTTCTTCCCGCTGCAATACTTTGCTGATAGTTGCTGAGGGCACAATCACAAAGAAGGAGAATGAAAAAAGCCGTGGATCGAAAACAATCCATGCAGCGCCCAGAGTGTTAAGAGAATTATGATAACAATTGGCATATATATTTACAATTTTCCTATGTACAGCCTGTTCCCGAGGAATTTGCGTAACTCAAACCCTCGCAAGTCAAATTTCACATTTTTTCAGCAAGTAAATACATTTGATTACTCGATATTTATTTTTCAATTTAGTACTATTATATGGTTAATCGTTCACGTGATACGATTCGTGCAGAATTCGTTTTTTTACCATCTTCTATGAGTCAACCCAGATCCTGGCATACGCTGAGGATATAGACATCATTGGTCTGGGGCTCTCCTATGTAACAGAAGCCTACCAAGGGCTCGAGCAGGCGGCAGAGAACCTCGGATTTCAGATAAACGAGGCAAAGACCAAACTGATGGTGGCAACGTCAGCGGGCCTACCAATAAATAATCAGAATCTACGTATCTTGGGTCAAAGGTACCGACAATAGCATGTAAGCTGAGTTGCGCGTAAGGATGATGGCTGCCATCCGGTCATTCTACAGCCTGAAAAATCAGTTCACCTCAAAGAACCTGTACGGTAATATACGGCCTCAGCACAATTTTTCGATCGAAAAAAATTCGATAGGCGCTCACGTAAAACTGACAGTATAACTATTTCTTTTATACCCCTACATGAAGTTGGCCCCCCAGGAAAACAATTTTAAAATATTTTTTTATCACCCAAAATATTGAAAAAGAACCAAAACATTTACCAACTTGCTTTTAAATAATGTTTTTCAAAAACATCAACCTTGATTTATGACATTTTTCTGATATTCGATAATTTCCGCAGCTCAATGTGTCGCGGATTTTTCCCCATACAAAGCGGAACGATCGAATTTTTGTAGCATAGTTCATTTTGCTCGTGAGTGTCATGGTATACCAGTTTTCAAAAAGACCAGTAAAATGAACACCTTGGCGGCGAAATGAGTGTCAAATGACACCAAAATGACAGCCGGATCGATCGAATTTTTTCGATCGAAAAATTGTGCTGAGGCCGATAGTAATACTATATAGTCCTAGCGACGGACGAAGCTGTAATTAATTATTAATATCATTTAAGTTGCATATTTATTTCAATATACATAATATATTATATAAAATATAATATATTTATACATATTCATCCTGGAATCGTTAATAACATTCATTCAGTACACGTAAATTGCAAATAACAGTCTGTTCCAGAGTTAAGCGATTCTTGACTTCCGCGAATTCAGAGATACGTGTTTTTTTTTATTGTTTATTTGACATAACAATTGTCAAATCAGTACTGTTTGCTTCAAGTTCAGTAAAAAATGAATTGTTAATAATAAATTTAATCCACCTTAAAGCGAAAGTTCCGCATAAATGGTATAAAACAAGTGATATAAAAAAGTATACGAAAGTTTAATTGAACATTGAACAAAAAACTACTGAGAAATCAATTATATTTTAATCGAAAACCGCGGAATTGGACTTGCGCTGAATTCGAGTTACTCGAATTCCTCGGGAGCGCACGAACCGCGTAACTCGGGAACATACGTACATACTGTATACGACAATTGGTTAAACGATGGTACATCGAAATGGCCATTCAAAGTGATGGCCGAAATGAGGAAATGATCATGCGGCAGCACAATTGTAAGAAATAAAAACTATTTGTCATTGGATAATCTCCACATTAAGGCAGCTTTGGAAAAATCACTATCGTAACCTTATACTAAAAAACTGTAGTTATATACTACATGTATATATATATATATATATATATATATATATATATATATATATATATATATATATATATATATATATATATATATATATATATATATATATATATATATATATATATATTTACATATACATATTTACATATGTAAAAACATACAATGATAAACATATGTTCCACTCCGCTTCCAACTTAATCAATGCACACACGTGCTTATCCGGCTCTGATTGTTGGTGATGTTGGTGGGTTGAATGATGTTTAATATATCTTTACAACGTAGATCGGGATTATTGAGAACAAGGATCACGAACATAACTTTTACACGTGCTTGTTTTTGCACGAATGTGATCGATTAACTTTGGTGAATCATCACTTAACTCATAATTATAACAATGTAATAACCATAATGATAACCACTTACCTTCGAGGAAGATTTTCGCGATGCCGAACTAAAACAGGACTTATTGCTATATCCCTCACGAGGCGTATTCGACAAAGAACTGGTATAGACGGATGCTTCTGGATAATTTAGATGTGGAGACACTCTTGCTCGCATTATCGTTGACAGGCAACGCACACTGAATGCTGGAGCGAGCGAGAGATATGCTCTCACTGCACTGATCATCATGTTAAACGACTTGTGCGAGAGATCTATTTTATCTTCTCTCGTTACGTGTGCGCCGACACTAATACAAGAGAACTCTGGGTTGAGCTCAATACCACAACCCGTGCACCTGACTTAAGTTTGCCAAAAAGCTTGAAGAACTGGCGGCCTTCTTGAGACGCTGTCAGATGTTTTCTGCACCGCATCGTTACGCACCGAGAAGGCAGGTCGAACACAACATCACTCTCACTTTATCATCGTTGTCATTCGCCGAAACCTTAGCAACCACGAGGTTATCAGTACCGTGATTGGGAGGATGTTCTCGATGTTTAAAAGTAGCCATAGCCTTAGTCGAAACAGCACATCACAGCTTAGGAAGTAAACAGTATGAAAGATTTAGATTCCATCGCATTGCTAGTACCATGAGTAATGGTAATAGTGTAGAAAAACAAATTGTTTTAGCCACTCTTATGTGAAATATGGTATCTATTTACCATTAACAAAACATCCCACTCTATAAGACAAATACGAGAAATAATGTGTTTGTAGGTCGCCCAATTTGACAACGGTTGTCTGTAGAATGCGCATCTTCAGGTTCATAAAACAAAACATATCGGTAACTATCCAATATGCGCCTTTGCGTGGGAACCAAAAAGTAAGCGTATCTCGAGTTTTCGTATACAGTCATTATCCGATATACGCTATCGTACGGGACCGAGCACAATAGCGTATCTCGAGTTTTCGCGTACAGCGGATTCCTATGGAAAAATAGTTTACAATACCGGTTCGAGGGTTAAAAAATATCGCCACAGAATTATGCATTAATGTTTTTTGTTGTAAAACAGGTATCTTTTGCACAAATTTAATGCAAAATGCTTAAGGAACATTAGTATTTGCAAAAAAAAAACATAGAGCTGTAAAATTTAGAGGAATCGCGTACTGCGAATACGCGTATATCGTATCGTAGAGTATCGCGTACTGCGGATAATTGCTGTACAGTCTGTTCCCGAGTTACGCGGTTCTCGACTTACGCGGATTCTAAGATAGGGGCCCTTTCCGTTTGAAGCTCGTAGGCTGAAATTTCAGCCTGTCAGCTGTTTGCATTGTATAGCAGTTTTCGAGCAGCTATCTAAGTGAGTATAATATACAGGTGGGCTTATCCCAAGGTGTATGAATTTAGAAGACTGATTTTTATCGCTTCTGCTTCTTAATGAAGATTTTAAGAGTGTTTTGAGTATTCGTCTAGCCTCCAGAAAGCTCGTTGGAGCAAAAGTTTTCACTCGTTCTGTCAAAAAGTGATATTCAAACTTGGTTATAAAAAAATGCTATGAGACCACCTGGACTACATGCAATTTGATTCCAGATTCGATCACCTGATTTATTTAATGCACCTTGGGATAAATGTAAACAAAACCGTGTTTTCGAGTAGGTACTCGAATCTAATTCTAGCTTTTGGGCTAAAATTTTCTAGACTGAAAATCGCAGGCTAGTTTTTTGTGTGGTTTTGTATGGATTGTTTACATGATTTCAGCCTCCAACTGTCAAACTCCATACAAAAAACTAACTAGAATCGTGAAGGCCCCCATAAACGGTTATCTAAATTTGACAGATCAAATATTAAATCAATACAATTTCCTTCAAGAATTGTTCAATGCAGTGTAAATTGCATTTTTGTTAGTAAATTTAATCCACTTAAAAGTAAAGAATATCAGTAAAAAATTTCAGTATTATACTTTTATACGGACGTCACACGAGGCGTAAACTCAAAAAGTTCCCAAGCGCCACAGATTCAGCTTAAACGACTGGAAAATTGAATATCCATAGAAAAAAAATGAAAGCTCCACAGCTTCATTGGTTTGATCAATAGATGGCGTATTACAACTCATCATTATATTGCTATCCTTTTCTTGCAATGTGTTCCGACAAGTTTCATCTTATCATGACCTACACAGTCTTGTAACTTTCTGAGCAAAAATCTATATGAATTGTCGTGTGGTCAGATACGCGGGTATCAACACCAATGACCATTACTCAAATCTCACTTGCTTCAGTACTGGTGGTTTCGGTTGGAGTTTAGTATTTAAACAATCGTATCGTCGTTCTAGTTCTAGCGATGCATAACTTCAATGCGAAACCATACAATAGTACAGAGGAAATGAGCAAGCTATCCTCCAAGCGATGAAGCTCAACTGGTTGGGGTATCCCACCAACAGAGAGCGCCACCAGCTTTTTCGCTATTTTTAGATTGCATGAGTCATTTGCCGTCTGCTAAACGAAGTCTTTCTATATTCCGTTTAGGTAGAGAACTTGAGTCGTTTAGAAGCCGTTTAGTGGATTTGTGGCACTTGGGTTTACGCTTGATTTGTATGGGAGAGCGTAAACTTCCTGTCAAATTATTATAGGGTTGAATGCCTGAAATCCAGATTACGCGAAAGATTACACTTCGTGTGACATCCGTATTACAGCCAAATATTCTTGATATCAAATGATTTTTGATTGAATTTAGTTCATTTTTATAATTTATTACTTATTTGATGCAATTGATCTAGAATATTTAGCTATTTCTGCCTTTTAAGTGTTTTTAAACTTTTAAAAACATTGCAAATTATTTTTCATTTGAAAATTGATTTAGAAAATTGTACTCGAATTCGCGTAACTCGGGGAAAGACTACAGCAATTCTCCGATATCTCCGTAGCTTGAATTATAAGGCCTTTAAAGACGAAGGAAAATATTGTCATTAGGCGAGAGGCCATGAGAGCAAGCATAATGTATCTAGAAGATTGATTTTTATCGCTTTTGCTGGGCGACATTGTGGGGGACATCTGTCACTCTCTGCATACAAATTTCATTACCCCGCACCAGCCCTCCCCGATTTTTATACCGGAGCCCCCGGAAGAGAAATGTCAAGTCGAGAAATGTCATTTTGCTCTGAACAACTTCACCTTGTCATTTATAACACTTTGCATGAGAGTGACAAAATGCTGACAAATTTTTCAAAACGTGAGCTTTTGTCACTTTTTGAGCTTTTGTCAAAAGTTTGTAACCTGGAGCAGCCAGAAAATAAAGTTGACAAAATTTGACGTTCGTGAAAAAGCGTAAACAAACAGCTATTTGGCACAGTTGTGACCCATTGCTATGGTAATAATGCTAAAATGCATGATTCTAATTGATTTATGTACCTATCTAGTACTTCTTAAACAAAATGTCGATGATATTAAGATGTTGGAGCTTTTTGTCATTCTTGTGTATGCTTTTGGGGTGGCCACGAGAAAAGCTCTTTTTTGCAGTTGAAAAGCAATTTTGACAAAGTTGAATTTTTTTAAACATTTTGTCACCTCTGTGGCCACGCATTGATTCGATTTTGCAATCGAAAAAAGGCTTGTCAAGATTTTTTGCATGAAAGGACAGCAATAATATAATGAGTTAGAATACGCCATGTATTGCGCAAAACAGTGAAGCTATGGATCTTTATTTTCCATGCATATTTGATTTACCAGTCGTTAAAGCTTAATCTGTGGTCAGCCCTTGCTTTTACCGAAAACAATCGATAAAATTTTGGAGGTCCTATAGTAAACCACAAAAATAATCTGGACACACTGACAAAATTTGGCTCTACAGACTACCACCTCATCTCCTTGATGTATTTGGATTCTACCACTTGTTTACCAACAACCTTTGGCAGCGCTATAGACCCACCTGAATCTTAAGCCCAAAGTGGGTTTATTATACAGGTGGTCTTATCCCGAACAAATTGACAGCCGTACTGTAGAAAAATGAAAACGAAATAACAGGAGGGGATTCGATCATTTGTTGATGTATGCGTGTGAATTCCAATGGCTTTTTTGAATGATGTGTCGTAGTGTGGGTGAAAAACTACGTATCACAAACGAATCCCCTCATGTCATTCGTTCGTTCAATGTGGCCTTCCCGCCAAACCTATAAGCCCACCTAGTCCCTATACCCACTTTGTTTTAGCCTGTCAGCTGTTTGCATTGTATAGCAGTTTTTGAGCAGCTATCTAATTGAGTATAATATACAGGTGGGCTTATCCCAAGGTGTATGAATTTAGAAGACTGATTTTTATCGCTTCTGCTCCTGAATGAAGATTTTAAGAGTGTTTTGAGTATTCGTCAAGCCTCCAGAAAGCTCGTTGGAGCAAAAGTTTTCACTCGTTCTGTCAAAAAGTGATATTCAAATTGGGTTATGAAAAAATGCTGGATCTCATGATCACCTGGACTACATACACTTTGATTCCAGATTCCACCACCTAATCTATTTAATGCACCTTGGGATAAATGTAAGGCGGCGCTCTAGCAGCAATCGAACATGACATCCGACACGAACAAACCCATATAATCATATGGTGGTGCACTGTCAGACACAAACAAACAAACAAGACAAGCGTCGAGTCGAACATGTCAGTTGATTCTGTCTGTGATGTTCGATACCCACCTGTGCTGTGAGTACCTTGGCTGTCAAACGCTTCACAGCTACAGTAGATAGAACTCGATTTGGGACATTTTTAAGTTTGTTTACGTAGTTTGTCTCTTTTTCTTCTTAAAATTGCGTGCAAAATATTTAAAATAGCTATCAATAATTAGTGTCAAACTTTTCAATCAATTATAACATCAAATATAAAGGATTGAAACGTATTAAACTATTGTGTGTACATAATCCATGTGTATGCACTGTATGTGTTTTGGCATGGACGTTTGTTTACATTTTTCAATATTAAATTTGAATGATTTTTATGTTAGTATAGATGTGAATAACTAGTAAATTATGAGTTGAATCTTCCCCCTGTAGGTGGATATTCATTTAAACTATGAAAATGCTTCATTTTCGAGACGAAAAGAAAGGCGTATTGCAGTGCATCATGACAGGTCTATAAGACATCGAACAGCTGACAGAGCACCTATCGAACAGAGTCGTGTTTGTTTGTTTCGTTCGATTGGTCCCAGAGCGCCGCCTAAACAAAACCGTGTTTTCGAGCAGGTACTCGAATCTAATTCTAGCTTTTACTGCCAAGCTACACGTACCGGACGACATCGGACGATGCCATAAAACGTAGGACCGCAGACAAGAGATTCACGTCGGGCCGGGCCGTGTCGGATCACAGCGGGCCGATTTTGTATGGGATTTGCCAGTTGGCATTAACGGTTTTATGGCATCGTCCGATGTCGTCCGGTACGTGTAGCTTGGCCGTGATGTCAATAAAACGCACACTGCTGCTGTGTCATTTCATACACCCGATTACCATGACCAAGGTTAATATATAATCTTCCAGACAAAAATTAAACTGGTTTCAATGCGCACACAAACAAACAAAGCACATGTAGTTACGCTAGCTGTCAAAATCCATACTTTTATCAGCAAAAATGTAGCGCGCAACAACATTAGGCCCGTGTCTGTGCTTCATCGCATGCGATTTTATCGCACGTGCTGTCAAACGCTTTTTCGTATAATATTGCGATTATTTGGATGATTTGAATAATATAACGATTGTGAAAAATTAATTTGAGATTGTTCCTACAAAACACCACACATTTAGTTTGACAGATAAAATCGGATGCGGCGTCCGACGAAATCAAAAAATTTTGATTCCGTCGTACCAAGGTGGAATATAGAGGAGGTGTCTTCTTAGCGTTTGGCATGTTGCCATTTTGAGATTCAGTTTGACAACAGCCGTCGATTTTTGTTTACAGGCAGCAGCTGCATTATAACGTGTAAAATGTCGATTTATGGAGTGTGGATGCAAAATACAATTTTTTATTGCTAAAAAAATGTTAATTAAACGAAAACAATACATTTATCCTATCCAAATACCAGCAACATTCGTCCCATTTGACAACTGCCGTCGATCCTGGTTTTGTGCTTTTTTCTAAAGCCTCGATGCCCAATTGTTCTACATGACGACACCTCCTTTCTACCCACTTTGCGTCGCACGACGAAATCGCACGTCCGACGTTATCTGTCAAATCCCATATAAAATTTTGACAGGCCTTCCGATAAAGTCGCATCCGATGGAGCACAGACACGGGCCTTAGACCCCTGCCTTACATGATTTCAGCCCCCAACTGTCAAACTCCATACAAAAAAGTTGACTAAAATCGTAAATGGCCACACATTTCAAAAGCCCTGTAACTTCGTATCCAAGAATAAGATAAACTGCGTATCTGGGGGACACCTGTTTATAATAATGTCAACGCGTTACGCTGTATTTCGCTAATGGATGATAAATAATAAACTCGGAGAAGGAGACGGTCGTTCTTTTTAACGTTACACATTTTTCGATCCTATTATTTCTAGCAACACTGGCGATATATTTCTGAGCAACATTGTTGCGTGCAACAGTATTCGTCCAATGTCAAATTTCAGAAATGTCAATTTGCTCTAAACAACTTCAATATATTACGAGCATATTCGAGCTCACAAACTGCTCGATTTTTTCAGTCGTAAATTAAAAGAATCTCTCAAAATACATTTAGGGTAACTGTACCAGTTTTCGGCAGTGTACCTATTTTCGGCAGGGTAGCTAAAAACGTGAAATTCTGCACAAAAAAATAAAAAAATTTCACAAAATACAATTTTGTAGTGGAAGTGTACTTATTTGATATTCACATACGAAGTTTCACATCATTTCATTACGTATTTTTCAAAATATCAAATAAATTGTGCTTTTTTTCGGCAGCTTTGCTGTCAGCCAATCGTTCGGCAGGTTTTGTGATTAAGAGAATCAGAACAGTAAAACAATCAAAAAGTGGTGTATATTAAAGATTTTATGCTTATTTAATTTATTCTAACTTGTTCGGAATTATAAAATCACGATAAACAGGTTATTTTTCACTTTAAATGCTGCCGAAAATAGGTACACAGTAAATGTTCATTTTTGACAGCTTAATGTTGTGGGCTCCTGCCGAAACTCGGAACAATAACACACTTTGAATTTGGCTGAATATTCCTTTTAAAATTGATCAGAACACTACAATGCGTATGTCGACACATAATATGACCTTTCTTATACCAAATATCACCAATTTTACGACAAAAAATGCACTTACTTAAGAGAAAAATAAATATTTGTAAGCCAGTTCGCACCGTACGCTATAACCATCAAACTGTCAATGGCTGCTCTGTTTAAACGTCGCATCAAAATGGCTGTCAAAACGGGCCAAAATAAGCAACATAAAATTAATAATTAAAGTGCTTTTTAACACCAATCTTACGAAAGTAAGAGTGTTAAATTGCTTTAAACATTTTTTTGTACATATTCACATTGATACAAACATTTTCTGACCCGTATTCGCGCTGCCAAAAATAGGAACACAGCCTGCCGAAAATAGGAACAAACTGCCGAAAATAGGAGCAAAATCAATGTTTGCATTTTCACGAATATTTATGAAAAAGGGCTTTGAACCGGCAAATAAAAAATATTGTAACATACTATGATAGTTTATCAACCAGAATAACAACACTTTCAAGAAAAATAATGAAAAATATTGATGTGTGAGCAATTTTTGTGAAACTGCTGCACTAGCCTGCCGAAAACTGGTTCAGTTACCCTATACGGACGTCACACGAGGCGTAAACTCAAAAAGTTTACGCTTGATTTGTATGGGAGAGCGTAAACTTCCTGTCAAAAGATTTCAGGGTTGTATGGCTGAAATTCAGTTTACGCCAAAGTTTACGCTTCGTGTGACGTCCGTATTACTTTGGGAATAAGTTAAGTTTTGTATTTTGGGTAACCGTCCAAATAGACATACAGCGAAAACGACGCGCGCGACAATTTTGCTTCATCCTAAATAATCGAATTATCTAGTTTTTTTTACAAGCCAGATTAATGCCAAACGCAAAAAATAGATTTGAACACATTTTAACCTATATTTGTGTGTTTTCAAATAAAAAACAAGTTGGTTGACTGAGGCACGTGTCTGTGCTCCATCGCATGCGATTTTATCGCACGTGCTGTCAAACGCTTTTTCGTATAATATTGCGATTATTGGGATGATTTTAATAATAAAACGATTATGAAAAATTAAGTTGAGATTGTTCCTACAAAACACCACACATTTAGTTTGACAGTTAAAATCGGATGCGGCGTCCGACGAAATCAAATTTTTTTGATTCCGTCGTACGACGAAATCGCACGTCCGACGTTATCTGTCAAATCTCATATAAAATTTTGACAGGCCTTCCGATAAAATCGCATCCGATGGAGCACAGACACGAGCCTGAGTCAAATGAGCTACTTTGATCTACACCGAGTGAAATTTTGAGCTATTTTTCGTCACGCGCGACATTGTCGCTCTATGTCTATTTGGACGGTAATGCGTAGAAATGGTTATAAGCGTATCTCATTGTTATTCGTGAATGTATGAATCTTGTTGTACATTTGTTTCAATACTAAAGCCAGCTCATCGATATTTTTGCCTTAACACAATTTTATCATTGTTTTGCCTCGATGGTGTATTACTTTGTGGTGCGTTACGTTGAACCGTTATAAACTAGAGTGTAACTTTTGAGGAAGCAAACGTGTCAACTATCAATTCTTCGTAAAATGTCTATATTAATTTTGGTGCTATTCAGTAGTACAGTAGTTCTACAAACGAACGCGATTATGTTCCGGCTAGCGCCTAACGCACAAAAATGCCTGAGAGACGAAATGCACGGCAATCAAATTGTTGCTGGTGAATATGAGATCACTAAAGCACCTGGCCAAAAGATTGATTATGTGGTATGTTTTATTATGTTCTTTCATTTTTATTTTATCTCAACATTTTTTTATATTTCAGGTTCGTGATACCAAGGGGCACATATTGGCACAAAAGGAAGACATTTCTAAAGGAAAATTTTCGTTTACGTCAGAATTATATGATACATTTGAAATCTGTTTCATTTCTCAAGTACCGTCAAGTAAGTATGATCGTTGATATTCTTGATATTAATCGATCTTCAATTCAACGAACCACGTATTGATTCGGACTATTCCTACACAAAACTAAATACTAAATTTGTTTACCACAGTTCAGTAATATTTTACTGCATTCGTTTTGCCTGTAAGTTAAGTAATCGTTGATTACTGTCGAAATATTTCTTTCAAATTGAGTATCTATTGATGCGCTTGGATTGCCGGTCAATCAGTTCTTGTTTGTATATGTTTGTACAGTCATTATCCGATACACGCTATTGTACGGGACCGAGCACAATAGCTTATCTCGAGTTTTCGCGTGTAGCGGATTCCTATGAAAAAATAGTTTACAATTCTGGTCCGAGGGTTGAAAAATATCGCCACAGAGTTTTGCATTGAAGTTTTTTGTTGTAAAACAGGTATCTTTTGCACAAATTTAATGCGAAATGCATTAAGAACAATAAGGAAATTCTAAAAGAGTTTAAAATATTTCATTTAATTAAAATATTTGCAAAAAAATGTATGGAATTTGACACCCGCAGCGGGTGACAGTTTGAAACCGCATGCGTCAGAATCAAACAATTTTATATTTTTCCGCACGCACGCCCGCAGGCCCGCAGTAGCGATTACCACTGCCTTACACTGCTTCTAGACGACCAACTTATGTACCGCGACAAATTTTCTGCGAGCTCTTTGTTCTAAAACAACATCTCAGTTTTAGAACAAAATCAGAGTCAACCGTGATTGTCGCGGGTTTGTGAAATTTTCACAGAAAGGCAACGCTCGCGTTTCGCGACATTACGATCAAAGTAAGCCATACATTCGTGTTAAAACAAGGATGGTTTGACAGATAGAAAGAGTCGCAAAAAATTGTCGCGCAAGATTTTTTGGGTCGTCTAGAAGCAGTGTTACAGCAATTATTCGCAGTACGCGATACTCGATACACGCGAATTCGCAGTACGCGATTCCTCTAAATTTGACAGCTTCATGTGTTTTTTTGCAAATACTTTAATTGAATGAAATATTTTAAGCTCTTTTTGAATTTCCTTATTGTTCTTAATGCATTTTGCATTAAATTTGTGCAAAAGATACCTGTTTTATAACAAAAAACTTCAATGCAAAACTCTATTAGCGCGTGGCCATGGAGGTGACAAAATGTTGAAATTTTTTTCAATTTTGTCAAAATTGCTTGTCAACTGCAAAAAAGAGCTTTTCTCGTGGCCGCACCAAAAATATACACAAGAACGACAAAAAGCTCCATCATCTGAATATCATCGATATTTTGTTAAAGAAGCATGAAATAGGTACATAAATCAATTAGAATCATGCATTTTAGCATTATTACCATAGCAATGGGTCACAACTGTGCCAAATAGCTGTTTGTTTACGCTTTTTCACGAACGTCAAATTTTGTCAACTTTATTTTCTGGCTGCTCCAGGTTACAAACTTTTGACAAAAGCTCAAAAAGTGACAAAAGCTCACGTTTTGAAAAATTTGTCAGCATTTTGTCACTCTCATGCAAAGTGTTATAAATGACAAGGTGAAGTTGTTCAGAGCAAAATGACATTTCTCGACTTGACATTTCTCTTCCGGGGGCTCCGGTATAAAAATCGGGGAGGGCTGGTGCGGGGTAATGAAATTTGTATGCAGAGAGTGACAGATGTCCCCCACAATGTCGCCCAGCAAAAGCGATAAAAATCAACCTTCTAAATACATTATCCTTGCTTTCGCTTTATTACGATATTTTTCAACCCTCGAACCGGTAGTGTAAACTATTTTTCCATAGGAATCCGCTACACGCGAAAACTCGAGATACGCTATTGTGCTCGGTCCCGTACGATAGCGTATATCGGATAATGACTGTATATGTTATGTTGTTTGATACAGTTTGTATACAGGTGTTCTCGGAAATACGCTATTACTGCAGACCGGATGCAATAGCGTATCTCGAATATTAGCGTAAGTCAAATATAGAGTTTTTCAGACAAATTATAGCTAATGTTCGTATACTTTTGCTTGATGTGGCAGGGTTTTAGTCACTAAATTAATTATTCGATCCGATTTCAACTGAAGATGGTTTTTAACACGTTGTGCGCTACGCGTATTTTGCACAGCTTTCCGCTGTGCCGGCAGTTCGTCATAAGTCGACCGCGAGCGAGCAGCGCACACGGTACGGCGGAATAATACAATGCAAAACTGATAAGCGAGTACAGAGCCAGACCATGCACTCAATAAACATTTCTTTAGAAATCAAACAATCAAATCTCCAAAGCGATGTCTGGATACCTTTGGCAAAATTCACAACTAACTGATGTGGTCAGAGCAATTTTGATCACATCAGAGTGAGTTTGTGTTTACGAAGAGTTCCAAATTTAAGCTATCGGTCAAAATACTTCGCATGTGTTTGAATTGTTTTAATAAAACTCATTAGAAAATCAATTTCTTTTAAAATGCATTCATGTTTCATTTTAGATCATACAGGAAAATAAAAAAATGTCATTACAATACAGGCCGACGATGTTCTTATGAAGAATATGCACTGTCGGTCCCTAAGAAAAAACTCTCCTATCAAAATGGCTATGGCGATCCGAGCGGACCTCCGCCGGCACAGGGGAAAGTTCACTGGCGGTCCCTAGGGAGCGCCATAGCGCTGAACGTGTTAAAATGGTTTTTAATATTCAACAAAAAAGGTATTTATGGTAAATGTACCATATTTCGGCAGGCTAGTGTTGCAGTTTCACAAAAACTGCTCACACACCTACATGATTTTTGTTCATGAAAGAGGTGTAATTTTGGTTGATAAACTATTGTAATATGTACACTGCTTCCCAGATGGTCTGAGTCGCCGGCAAGCAGGTACTTCGTTTTCGTCGCATTGATTCTCAATCCAATTCTTGCTGCTTCGCGTTTGAGTCGGGTGTACCCCTCACACACCTTCGCTGTTGTCCTGCCTGATGATATCGATATCAAGAATTAGAAGAGTCCGATATGGATCGTGCCACGGATGTCGTTGTCTAGCCCCGCGCTTCGAATGACACCTTCAAGGGCGATGTTGAAGAGTAGACAGGAGAGTCCATCACCTTGCCTCAGACCCCTGCGAGATTCGAACGATTCCGACGTCAAGTTCGATACTCTTACCTTGTACTGTACCCCATTCATGGTGGCCTCTAACAGCCGAATCAACTTCCCAGGAAAGTGGTACCGCTGCATGATGCTCCATAGCTCCTTCCGATCTATGGTGTCGTAGGCCGCCTTGAAGTCGGTAAACAGGTAGTGCGTTGGGATCTGGCGCTCTCGGCACTTCGGGAGGATCTGCCGTAGAGTGTAAATTTGGTTTGTGATGGATTTGCCTCCAACAAACCTAGCTTGGTAGCTGCCAACAAAATTTGTTGCAAGGGGTGCAAGTCTGCAGAACAGGATCTGGGACAGGATCTTGTAGGCGACATTCAGAACAGTGGTGGCTCGGAAATTCGAAATTTTGTAGACTGGATGAATAAATAATATCTCTTGCAGTGCTACTATTTCGAAACCGCGGGCCCATACTTCATCGTATGCTATTCGGGTCTTCACATCCGATGAGAAGGTTTTGCAGTTCCATGTCCCAAGCTTCCAATCGTAAGACCTTTTTCGATGCGTGGGTCTGAATCGATTGGTCCGATACGATGCTTCTTCTTGTTGGCTATTCCTTGCATGCGGTTTTTAACGAGGGTGGCTTGCAAGGCCCCTCTCCTAATCTCTAGTCTCGTCGTAGGGCCTGGGCCCGCTGGCATTTTAGAGTCCTGCAGTAAGCCAAGACGGGAGAAGCCAGCGCAGCCCTTCGGGAAGAGACATACGCTGGGGGGAAGCCGCTCCTGACATGGAGTACAGACGTTTCCAGGTAAAGTCATGAAGATCAATCATCTACTCCTCTCTCAATTTAGCCATGCTACCCATCCTCTCAAGGGGTTGGGTATACCCTAGCTTGGATAATTGAGAGGCATGTTACCGTTCTGTACGACGGGGACGTATTTTGTAGGAGTAGGATGTGGAGAGCCTATGTTAATCTTCTAGAAGCTTCAGACCCACCCCCTTATCAGCGAAGTATTTCTACAACACTGCCACCAGAACTTTCCATAAAAGGTATCAAATCAAATGCTGGATGTGCGAGAAATGCCGTGACTCGAGATCAGATTTTTTCTCATCAATTTCGTGCTTGATGAATACACTGAAAGATGAGTTGAAAAATGCAATACGGAGTGAACTTGATCAAAGGATATCTCAGTTGGATCCAAATAGAGTGATGCCGCAAGAGCGTGAGAAAATCGCTCCGACTGTGAGTAAAATCTCTCTCACCGATAAAACATTCCACACATCCACCGATACTCCTATATCACCAACACCAACTCCCGTCAAACAGAACTCACTACCACACTCTCAATCGCGTATGCTCTCTGATAATGAACACATAAATCCAACACAAGCAATTCTTCACACCGGCACTGTCAATGATCACATCAACACAGAGACCATACAATTCATTCCTGCACCTGAGCCAAAAGTTTGGATGTTTGTAACTCGGATTGCACCCACTGTAACTGAGGAGAACATGAAAATGTTCATACTAGGAAGGTTAAAAATTTTAAAATTTTAATTTTAACTTAAAATGCACTGACTGTTCGATGAAGTGTGTCAAGAGATCGCGTTACAAGCTCACTAAAGTATGTGTCCTTTAAGATCGGCATTCCATCGGAGTTTGGCGAGCTCGCTTTCTCTCCTTCAACTTGGCCATGCGGATTTGTTTACCGCCAGTTTGAATTTCACCAACGTACACAGAAACAATTCACACCAATACTCCCGGTATCTTGCTTTCCTGCTTCAAACAATTCAACTGCCAGAAGTTTCTCAACTACTAATTTTATGCATAATGATGTCAACTGCATAAATGTGATCCCACCAACACACACAACACAACATAGTCCATCACCGAGCCATCATCTTAAACATGCAAACTCACCTGAAACTCACCTGACTCAAAATAATTCCTCCGGTTCGACTTTTTTAAGCTAACATTAAGTCATTCAACTTTACCTATGGAGCCAGTACTAAACACATTCAATATCTTTTATCAAAACGTGAGAGGCTTACGTACTAAAACCTCTGAATGTTTTGCTAATACTGCAATCGCCGACTGGGATGTTATCGTTCTTACGGAAACGTGGCTAGATGACAGCTTTCCATCTGAGCTTTTGTTTGATAACAACCGCTTTAATACATTCCGTACGGATCGTTCTGCAGCAAACAGTAACAAATGTAGAGGTGGTGGTGTCCTCGTTGCGAACAATGCAAATTATGCTTCCTCTCTGTGCTCGACAAACACATCTACAATTGAATGCCTTTGGGTTCGAGTAAAAGTTCTTAATGTTTCGCTAATCATCGGTTCATTTTATTTGCCTCCTGATCAATCAGCCAACATGGACACCATAAATGCATTCTGTAATTCATTGCACTTAACGAGAGAGAAATATAAGAATAAATTTTTATTCTGCTCGGGGACTTCAATCAACCTAATCTTAAGTGGGATATCAACGGCAAATTTCCGACACTGAATCTTATGCTTACCCGACTATCCCCTACCAGGCAAGCTCTACTCGATGAACTAAGCTTTGAAGGTCTTCGCCAACTTAACACTGTTCTAAACCACAATAACAATAAGTTAGAACTAGTGTTTGCGAACGACAAAGTTACTGATTACATGAGGCCAATCGAATTATGCATCGAAAGTATTGTTGAACCTGATGGACATCATCCAGCTTTACTTACATACTTCACGCTCCCGCATTACAGTGTACCGTCATCTCAACCCTCACGTCAAGCAGATTTCAATTTTAGACGAACTAATTTCACTGATCTCGTTTCTGCACTTAACCAAATCAACTGGGACTCTATCGCTGATTATGACGACATCAACAACAGTGTGGCTGAATTTTCTTCTCAAAGGAATGAACTGTTTGAACAATTCATCCCACGGTTTAATGTTCGTGCACATCCACCATGGACCGATTCTGCACTACGTTTGGCTAAACGTCGAAGATCACGGGCCCTTAAAAAACTGCATCGACTAAAAAACAGCACTAATCAAATAAATTCTGCTCGCGCCTCAAAAATATATAAGCAGCTGAACCGAACCGCCTACGCCAACTACGTCAGGAAAATTGAAATCAATATCAAAAGACATCCCACATCATTCTGGAAATTTGTTAAAGATAAGGAATCCTGTGGACGACTTCCTTCCTCGATGCAGTTTGAGTGAAACACCATTACCGGAGATGAAGAGTTTTGCAATGCATTTGCCTCATATTTCTCTTCTGTGTACACCAACAATTCCTCGGTACCGTCTAACTCAACATCGGCTTTATCCTTCATAAATGATGAGGTTAATTTGTGCACACCACTAATCAACGATGATGAGGTGGAATCTGCTATTTCGTTGTTGAAGCTTTCCTACGCACCTGGGCATGACAATATTCCCAGCGCAATTCTCATTAACTACAAGGCTGCTCTCATTCCCATACTGACCAAACTATTTAACAAATCCTTGCAATCGAAATGCTTCCCGCGTCTTTGGAAATCATCGTGGATGTTTCCTGTTTATAAAAAATCTGACAAAAGTAATGTGTGCAATTATAAAGGAATTTCAATGTTATGTGCGTGCAGTAAACTGTTTGAAAAGATAATGTCTCGTCATATGCTCCAAGCCTTTTCACCATTAATTTCTAATGTTCAACATGGCTTTATGCCGAAACGATCGATTGAGACCAATCTAATATACTTACTTAACTTTTGCCACTCCTATATTGACAAGGGCTTACAGGTTGACGTCATTTATACTGACTTCTGCGCTGCTTTTGACAAGGTCAACCACTTTCTATTGCTATCTAAATTATCAAAGTATGGTGTTCACACAAATGTTGTTGAGTGGTTAAGAAGTTATTTAACTGATCGTTGCATTAACGTTAAGATAGGGACTAGTTTATCTGCCACATTCCATAATTTATCTGGTGTTCCTCAAGGGAGTATATTAGGACCTTTACTATTTATTATATTTATTAACGATGTCGTGTTTGCTATTCCTCATGTTAAATTGTTATTATATGCTGACGATCTAAAAATGTTCCTACCTGTTAAATATTCTGACGACTGTGAAATGTTACAAGACTCGTTAAACTATTTTTCTGCATGGTGTTTTAATAATGAAATGTTACTTAATGTTAGAAAATGTAATTGTATAACATTCTCAAAGAAAAAATCCTATTATTTATAACTACAAAATCAATGAAGACAGCGTTCCACGTTTTTCTCAGGTTCGGGACTTAGGAGTTATTTTAGACAGTAAGCTTAGTTTATCTAGCCATTATCAAACTATCGTCACTAAAGCTCTTAAACTGTTAGGATTTGTCTTACGTGTCTCAGCCGACTTTAAAGATCCTTTCAGTTTAAAAACATTATACTGTTCTTTAGACCGTCCCATCCTGGAATTTGCCAGTGTAGTTTGGTGTCCCCATCAAATCACATACATAGATACAATTGAAAAAAATCAGAAAAAAATGACACGTGTTATGTTTCATCGTCTTCCCTGTTCAAACCAAATTCCACGTCCTTCGTATAATGTTCGGTGTTTACTATTTGGCTTAGAGACTTTACAGCATAGGAGAACTACGGCTCAGATAAATTTTATGCATAAATTATTAATTGGAGATTTTGATGCACCTGACATTTTAAATTTTATTTGCTTTTCTACTCCCTCTAGAGGTCTTAGAAGTAGAGAGCTACTAAGAAGCCCTTTTAGATCGACTGGTTTTGGTGCCAATGATCCACTGCTCAAAATGATTGATGTGTATAATAGGTTAGGGTTATCAGCAGATTTCAATCAATCCGTTAGTCAGCTGCGTCAGCATATTCAAGTTAGTTCTAGGGCCATACTTCAAACTTGTACTCTGTAAGCTTTAAGTCATTTAGGCATACTGCCCGATACTTTGGTTCAAATAAATAAATAAATAAATAAATCAAGAATTCCAAAATTTGTTATTGAGGTGTGCAGTGATCAAATGTCTGGAATTTAATGATTTCGCTCTTTTTTCAAATTTACGAACGTATCAAATCTTTTATGCCAGGTTGGATGGGGAAAGTTTATGAAGTAGAAATTATAGATAATGGCTGGTATTATTGAATCCGTATGTAGCGGGAACGTACGACGCTCACAAGAAATTTTAAGGATGGCAACAGATTTCTTGTGTCCGGCCCTACAACGTCGCGGTAAAAAACTATACCAACCATCTGGTACGTTAGGAAAATGAGTGTCGGGACGTACGCCGCCGCTACGAACGTATTCAATGATACCAGCCAATGTTTTTGAAACCAATTATTTGTGTTTAGAAACTGGTGTTAAAAATGTTGATGCGATAATTCTGCCTAGTTGCTTAACGAAGTGTGAGACAAATAAACAGATCATCACCACTCTTACAGAAGGACTATGCATGTCCCAAGCGAAATTTTTCGGGGATAATGAACACAAACTCATGCCATCTCTTTCTACTCATCAGCCCTACTTTCTCACACGCAGTGTTGTGAATTGTCGACATTTTTTTATGATATTCGCAGTAAGCGGCTGTCAAAATCATTTTTCGTTCATGATATTCATGGTTACCATGACACGACTTTTCAAGAGCGACAATCATTTGTGCAATAACAATCAATGCTTTTGCGATGACATGATTGCAAAAAGAGTAGAATGAATGTCATTTGACATTTTTTTGCTCGATACAAATCGCTGAAATGTGATGTCGGCTGTAGGTGTTCACATAAAATTTAAAAAATTTTATCTTTTAACTTTCCCAGTGTAAGCTTTTAACATAGCATCGATTACATTAATTTTACAGATTGGTACATTTTTCAGGCATTACAAAACAATTTATTGACTGGAATTTGAAGGAACTTGGGTACAGAAATCCACGAAATGTTGCTTATAAAACTGCTTGGTAGTTTATTGGCTAACACAAACAGCACCCACTTCCAAGATTCCCTGCCACCATGGCCCCGTATAAAAAAAAGAATACATGGAAGTGTTTTTCAAGGTTTTTCAACTTTTAATTTTTCACTCCTTTCTGATTTTTCTTTTTTATCTTTGAAATGTCTCAATGTGGTTTGTTAAAATATATGTGAGTTGTAATTAAATGTTAGCGTGAGTTTAAGCTTACATTTGCATTTTTTGGACTTGCCGGTTAAAAAAATGTTCTAGGAGGGTTCGTTATATTTTTATTTTATGATGCCGATATTGAAAAAGATTTCCTACAGAATGAAATTCTTATGTAACAAAGGCCAATTCAATTAAAAAATGGTTTTATTTATTTTTTTATTGTTATACTTATTCTGTTATATTTTTTCATTATATTAAGTGTAACAATATTAAACCCCAATTAAAACCCCCTTAAAGTAATTACATATCTTCCTTATTCCATTCATATAAATCAGGTAGAATTTTTTCAAGCAAGGGCTGGTTCAGCTTGATCAGTAAAATGTTTTCCAACGTATCATCGTTCATTCTGGTCCGTTTATCAGATAAAACCAAACCAAGTGCGCTAAAAGCACGCTCCACAGATACCTGGTTTGATGGTACTGACAAAAGTCATGTCGCTACTTCATATAGTTCAGGATGAGTGGATTTTCGCATTAACCAAAAATTCCAAACATCAAAATGCGAGTTTTGATGGGCTTCTGCGTCCAATGATATCAGCTGCCGTAGAATCTTGTTCGCGCTCGTTTGTATTTCTTCAGCATTTTGTTCTGGCAATGATCCTCCGTAAAGTTCAGTAAAATACAAATCAAAATCACTGGAGCTATTTGGTGTCCCATTCGGAGCATTAGATGGTGATGATGATGAAGATGGTTGAACCTTAGCTTTACATAGATGGATGCGTTCCGATGTAGAGATGATGAAGCTCTATAATTATACGTAAATATCATTTTTTTTATTTTTTATTTTTTTATTCAGGAGTAACGTAAATATCATTTTAATATGGAAACAAAATTAATTTAAATATTGAGTTATTTGTGGTCATCTTGGATCCACGTTACACGTATCAACTTATTGCCTAACGCATAAGACAACTGGATTTGTACTGCTTTAATTTGTGTCACAAACATATTTTTTAAAGGCTAAGTAATTGTAATTAAAATGTTGTTTTATGTAATGTAGAATGTAGAAATTAGAATGAAGTCTGAAATATGTTACTCACGCGAATTTCTTCTTTTTCTTCTTGATTAAAAAATTTAGAGTTCAAATAATTGAATCTTGGGTCAAGTAGAAGCGCGGCCTTAAAAACAATACTTTCTTTAAGATTTTTTAACCGATTCTTAAGGGCTTTTGTAAGCGGTTCAACGAAACGATTTCCTGGATTTTTTGTATGTTTGGCTTGCATGGCTTTTGTTGAAATATAGACAGGCTCAAACGCCGCTACATATTCTTTTATAAAATCCCATTGTTCTGTTAAATCTGAAAAAAAAATGAAATGTTGAGGTATTGAAAAACTTTTTCGTTTATATAATAAATCTCACCTAATTCCGAATGCTGCTGACCCAGTTCGTTGAAGAAATCCTCCTGTTTAAAAAAATGGTTTAACATTTCGAAAATTCCTCCCCACCTGGTTTTTGAGTAGAGCGGTGGGAGAGATTCATTGTTAAAAACAGTCTTGTACATAATTTTCCGGCAGTTATTTGATATTGCAGTACATTTACGAATCTCTCCATCGAATGTCTTGACCACATCTACTACCGAAAGCTGCATGGTATGAACGGCACATCTTACAAGAGTGATATACTGGTAAAATTATTTTTCAATAGCTTCTGTCAAATCTAAATAATGTTTCGGAAGTGAACAGTTTTCTTCGTCCTCAAGTGGGTTGAACATGACCTGGGCATCTGATTGATGATGCTTAACGTCAGCGATCATGTTCGCACCATTATCACAGGTGACCGTGAAAATTTGTTCTAATAAAATTTCGTATTGAGAGAGTATTTCTAGGATCTTTGTTTTCAAAAATTTTCCGGTGTGTCTATTATTCAGCTCAACCATTCCTATTGAATTTAATTTAGACAAAGAGTTATTCATACTTCATCAAAACTTTCACGATAGGTAAAACATGAAATTCGCTGCAAATCGCATGCGTATTTTTAAAAAGATTAACTTGAGAATGAGGATTATTACCAATTGTATAAATGACGACATCCTTTTGTAGTTCACAATAATATTGGATGTTGATCCCCAATATGTGGCGTCCAAGACGAGTTGCGCAGTCAATTTTCAAGCATAACAGTTTTCCTTTCAAAATTGTGGTAAGTTCCTGGCGAATGTTTTGAGCAGCAGCTCCAAGATGACAAACAATATTAGAACGGTTGAGGTTCATCTTCAACGCATCACAAATAGGTTTCAGGATCAACCCTAAGCCGTCCCATTCGACGCACATCATAGGTACGTTATGGCAACATATTAGCTTCATCATACCTTTAGAAACGACAATTTAGAGAGCGTTTAATATTTAAATAACATTTAGTTAGTACTTATTGTTATTAATAAAGCTTGAGTAAATATTATTTGACGTAATCGCCACACAAAAAAAAATAAATATATTAAATACCTTCCAGGAGCTTTTGCCGGTCAATGGCTACCGGAACTTTGGAAATTTTCCTCTTCTTTATGGAGACTTCACCGTCCTCTTGCAGCAATCCTCGGGATTTTGCCAAATCTGGGTGCACCGATCGTATATGGCGTATAAAATTACCCGGCTCATATTTTTCATTCTTTTGCCTATATTTACAACCATTTACTTCGTCGATAGTACAAACGAAGTGTCCATTTTCGAAACCAACACAACCTTCTGCTATAATTTCACGGAGTTTCCGCTTTTCTCCTGATGTTTTTGACATTTTTATTTAAGAATATTAGAATTGGAATGTGTTTCTTTACTACCTTGTTTCACTCAGAATAAGCTTGTTCTGTTCACTAACGCCACTGATTTTAGGACGACAAACGCAAAGCCAACTGCGTTCAACATGACCTAAGTTGCTTGTATCCCGGAAAAATCACAATCAAATGAATACTCCAAAAAAAATATCATCGTGTCAAATGATATTTTTTTCCATGATTGTCGAACGAAAGCGTGTATCTAGAATGCGCTGCCTCAAAAAGTATCATTTTGTAAAATTTTGTGTCGACGACTATCACCGTTCGCAACACTGCTCACACGTATCGATGAACTTTTACACATCTCTTTGTTCATTGTGCTATATTTGAAGGGTTTAAAACTGAAAGATAACGATTCATGTTCATGAAGTAGTTATGGTCAAATGGTAATGGTGTAATGTTTGTACCATGGTCGACATGAGTTCAATTCCATTTTTATTATTTTCATTGATGATTTAAAGTTTTGATTTCTTTTTAAAACATCCAGCTTTGATAACTTCAGACCCCTTTACTCGTTGTTAGAAATGCGTGTTTAATAGTCAATCTGTTATCTTTATTGTTTTATTTATTTCTTTTAATTCATTTAGTATCAGTACCCCTTCTTACAAAACTAGCAAATAGCACGATAATGAATAATAATGTGGTGGCGCAACTGGCAAAGTGATTCGAAGTAGAATTAGCAATGTGATTGGTAGCATCAAGGATGAAGCATGAGCATGAATTGGAACATGAGGGGAGGGAGTGAATCCGAATGTTTATTTCTATTTTAGCTCTTTTTGCATGGGTTCATCCTTCAATTGTGTTCACTATCCCCGAAAATGGTATGTATATCGTTGATGATTTCGGGGATAATTCGTTAATGAATTATCCCCGAAAAGACCAGCGAAAACCAGCGTGGTCGGGAGCTTGGAGTGATAAAATTAGTGCCCACCTGTGCTGTGAGTGCCTTGGCTGTCAAACGCTTCACAGCAACAGTAGATAGTAGATTCAATTAAGGACATTTTCTAACAATGCGTAAAGGGGTCTGAGGTTATTGAAGCTGGATGTTTTAAAAAGAAATCAAAACTGTAAATCATCAGCATCAGCGCACTTCGCTTACCAGAACCGTGTGCGGTAAGCCGATGCGCGGAATGTGGAGGAAGAGTGCAGAACGAGGCGAGGTATCGAGGCGAGAACGTACCGTAGTTGGTTTAATTGCGAATGAATTGTATCATTCGTTCACTTTGTTAGGAAGAGATGGTCAAGTTACACTTATGCAAGGGACGGGTGGAACTACGGGACTTTACTTGCGCGATGGATCGGTTTCCAGGCGGCGTTAAAACGCTGCGGGAGTATTAACCGATTAAGGTGCAAACTTGCACTTCTTCCGTAGAAGGGGTATTGCTGATCGGTCAACCGACTGAACAGCTGATAACCAAACGTGGTTACCAATTGGGCAGAGCCTTCGGCGGCTTCTGCTTAATGGGGAGAAACACTAAACACGAGTGATCTACGTGTCTGGTCTAGTGAACTGTCTCACTGTTTCGAATAAGCTTTATTTATAATGCATTCTTAAACAGTGATGACACAATGTCTTTTTACACTTATTTTATGTTTACGACTAATATTGACCTACTTTCATTATGTGGTTGCTAACCTTCCTGTTTTGAGGTTTGTTCATCAAAATATAAAGTCAATGTCCGGCTGTTTGTTTGTCCCTTGGTGTTATTGTTGCGCAATCGTTTTGCAGCCGTTCTGAGTTGCGAGGCGCGTTTCATGTTACCGTCGCGTTATGTTTTTATAAGTTGTCGGTTCACGCTTCCTGTCCTACGGTTTGTGTGTGCTAAGCACTTATTGCATGGTAGGTTTTCTGTCTCACCTGATTTGATTGCTGGTTAATTTGAATGTGTTTTTAGTTGGATGGTTTTGGTTAGCAACGATTATGTTGAGGTGGCTTTAAGAGTTGGTTCAACTGTTAGCAGTAAATCTGCTACACCGGTACAAACATGTGGATCAAATGCAGTGCGCACGGATGTCTCACCTAACGCGCAGTATGTTGCAGTCATGTTGCGCAATGAACCATCATCTTATTGTATCTTACATCTTACATACCGCTACATCTGCCTCTTATTGTCATGCGTTTTACTTGTCCCGACTCAGCCAATATTGCGAAGTAGTAGATTTGAGGGAGTAGTAGATTTGGGGCGGTCCCGTGGTACGTGGTCGTCAACTCGAACGACTCAATAACATGCCCGTCATGGGTTCAAGCCCATGGACCGTATCCCCGTAGCAAGGATTGACTTATCTCCCGGTGAGACCCGGGCAAAGCACTGAATGGGTTAAAAAATCATATTTTATTCATTTTTTTTTTCAACATAGAAGTTGCTACTAAATCAGACTTGGTGATTTTTTAGCAATTCAACCAAACACAACAATGAAAGAACTAGTTCCTGATTTAATACTTATCATAATGCATTACATAATGCTAATTTCTTTGAACTAAGAGTTCCACTCGTTAACTCGTTTAAACCTTCGTATAAAAGCGAAGCTTTTACTATTAATAGTGCTTGGCATCGACTATGGAATAAGTATTAGCTATGTATAGGACGTAATGATGATCTTTTACCAAATATTTTATTCAGTAAATTTATGGATTCGAAAAATTACTAGAATAGTTCGCTGTGTCAGCTGTGTGGTACTGAATAAAGTTTCGTAAACCAGTACAGGCCAAAATATCCCCGTGGGACATTTATGCCAAATAGAATAAGTAATAAATATAACACACATTCTACGAACAAATAATGAATGGGCCACGCGCACGAGTTGCGCCATGAGTCTAATGGGGAGCGCTGCTCAACCGTTATTAATTAGTTATTTTGTACGCTCGACACACACTTAGTGCGCGTCGCTAATTGTGCGCTTTATGATGTGCCTGACTACATTTTTGATCCCAGGACGTCGACCAACTGCAGTGCAACTGCCGCGGCAAATTCAGGGCTTGACGCGAATGTCTATCTATATTAAATAATTTTAATAGTTTATTTCGTATTGGCTCGGATTTCAAAAGGCTTGGTGCGAATTTTGCGGTTTTGAAAATGAGACTTCTGTAACAGCACTGAATATTATTTACTAACGCAAATCTATGTTGCTTCAGATTGGTTTTACTGTTGAACCTTTTGTTTTTTTTTGACGACACCAATATTTACATAAATATTTGTTTATTTGTTTATTACATAGTTTTTTATGTCTTTCCGAATTTTCAGCTTATAGAGGAATTGAACAAGAAGTGGCACTGGATGTAAAGAAAGGGATTGAAACAAAGAGCTACGAGGGGGTAAGTTTATCATCTCCTGACATTTGTTTTTTTTGTATTCCTTGCTATAGTACATCCGCATATCTATTACTAGCCAATACATTGCATTGTGCAAAACAAAGGAGGTAGAAAGAAGGAGATAAGAATAGCCCAACAACAGCTCGAGATTAATTGTGAAAGGGTTATAACATAGTAGCTGAGTGTCATATTACCCGGATTATTTCGGTGTCCATTTTAATTTCATGAGAGAGTATTTGTTTCCCCTTTGGTGTTATTATGATATTATTGACAGGTTCAGCCCGCTATAGAATGATTCGAGCATACAATTGACATGTTTGGTACGCTGACGTCATCGGTCACTAGTTGTTTCTTGACGAACGTGCCACCTCGGATTTGCAAAGGAGCGGTACGAGTGAGGTACAACCAAAATGTTATACCGTCACCGGGGAACAGTATCGGACAGAATGATAGGACCCTGGTTTTTTCAACGCAGCATGCACCAGTTGGGACAGGTTCAATTGTGCTCTTGATCCGAAGTACTGCTTCAAAACTTTCAAGCATGGCGGTGGTAGTCTCATGGTGTGGGGATGCTTCTCCTACTATGGGATGGGTCCGTTGGTTCGAATCCACGGTAATTCAAATCGTTTTGGGTATCGAGACATTCTTGATACTCATTTGCTATCACATGCTAGGGAAAACCTTCCTCGGTCTTGGATGTTTATGCAAGACAACGATTCTAAGCATACTTCCGGGACTGTCCAAACTTGGCTTGCTGACAACAATGCCAAAACAATGAAGTGGCCTGTCCTTAGCCCGGATCTCAATCTAATTGAGAACCTCTGGGCAATATTAAAGAAGAGGCTGGGTAAAAACATACCGGAAGGTATGGATCACCTCTTCGAAAACATGCAAGAGGTGTGGAGGAAAATTCCACCTAAAACGATCAAGATTCAACACCGACCGACCGAGACACCGGAAAACATTCAAACACACACACACACACACACACACACACACACACACACACACATACACACACACACACACACACAAACACACAAACACACACACACACACACACACACACACACACACACACACACACACACACACACACACACACACACACACACACACACACACACACACACACACACACACACACAAACACACACACACAAACACACACACACACACACACACACACACACACACACACACACACACACACACACACACACACACACACACACACACACACACACACACACACACACACACACACACACACACACACACACACACACACACACACACACACACACACACACACACACACACACACACACACACACACACACACACACACAAACACACACACACACACACACACACACACACACACACACACACACACAAACACACACTCACAAACACACACACACACACACACACACACACACACACACACACACACACACACACACACACACACAAACAATCCACACATAAACCTGTCCCAACGGGTGCAGGTGCGTTGAAAAATCAAATGTCCTATCTTTTTGTCCAATACTGTATGAGTTCATGAGTGCGGCCCGCTGCCTATGAATTGTACAAAATACTATTCCAATTTTTTTTTTTGTCAAACTTTAAATACCTGTTTTTGGGCCCCTTTCTGTTTTTAGATCGTCGGCTGAAATTTCAGTATATCAGCTGTTTGCATTGTATAGCAGTTTTCGAGCAGCTATCAAATTGAGTATTATATACAGATGAGCTTAAGCCAAAATGTATGTATTTAAAAAGCTGGGGTTTTATCGCTTTTGCTTCTGAATGAAGATTTTAAGAATGTTTTGTGTATTTGTCAAGTTACCAGAACGTCTGTTTGAGCAAAAGTTTTCACCCGTCCCATCAAAGAGTGACATTCAAAATTGGGTTATAAACAAAGACTGTGTAGGAACGAAGTCAAAAATTAGCCAAAATCGGATTGGTCATCGAGGATGCCATTTGACAGCAGAACGACATTGAAAATTCATCATTTCCTCAAATATTTACTCATCATTTCCTCAAATACTGTTACTACAGGCAAACATACTCTTCCTGTAAAATGTTTGAACCATTTAACATTTTTCTTGTAATAACCAGACCGATTTATCTCTTTACTCACAAAAAAAATTTCAATCGAAAAGGGCTCTTAGATGTCTAACTGCCAGAAACGAACTTTTGGCTACTTATCAAATCGTTCTACAATACGGGATCTCGTTCCTACACAGTCCTTGGTTATAAAAAATGCAATGAAACCACCTGGACAACATACACTCTGATCCTAGATTCCACCACATGATCTCTTGAAAAGCACCTTGGGGTAAATGTAAACAAAAACCGTGTTTTGCCATTTTTTCGAGCAGTTACTCGAACCTAATTCTGGCTTAAGGCTAAATAATCTAGACTGAAAATCGCTGGCTAGTTTTGTGTGTGGTTTTGTATGGAGTGTATCACCCATGATTTCAGCCTCCAGCTGCCAAACTCCATACAAAAAACTGGCTAGAATCGTGAAGGGCCTCACTGCACAGCGGGCAACGGCCATACAAGCGCCGGGATGAAAATCAATTTCTCGTGCTATTTACTGCAGTTTATCTTCATTTAATATAATTGCTCTTACTATACAGGGCAGTCCTATACTAAAATCATCAAGACAGTGAATACAACTTAACTTAACTTAACTTAACAGCATCAAAAATAATTGTTTGTAATTAAAACGATGGCGGAATAAGTTTTTTTTTTACTAAAAATGGTTTCTAAGTATAACGCTTTTTTCACGGTTGGCTATGAAAGAGTGATACTTTGGGCTACTTTTTGTCGGCCGAGACGTTGTCGCTCTATGTCTATTTGAACGGTCAAACAACAACACATCTGGTTAGTAACCAGCCAGAGGTCCTTTCGCGGTGGGCTCAGTACTGCATAGAATTGCAGCTGAACTGGTGAAGAATGGAGGTGCATGACTAGAAAAGAGATTAATCAAATTGTTACTGAGGTGTGGGATAGCGAATCGATGCCTTGTGATTGGAATCTCGGCATCATCTACCCCGTATACAAGAAGGGAGACAAGTTGGACTGCAACAACTACAGAGGTATTACGGTGTTGAATACCGCCTACAAAATATTCTCCCTGATCTTTCAGGATCGCCTTGTCCCGCACGTCGAAGAGATAGTCGGAAACTATCAAAGAGAATTCCGAACCGGAAAATCAACCACTGATCAGATCTTCACCATGCGGCAGATCTTGGAAAAGATGGCTGAATACAGAAATGACACATACCATCTTTTCATTGACTTCAAAGCCGCATATGTTAGCATCTTCTTCTTCTTCTTCTTTGGCTCAACAACCGATGTCGGTCAAGGCCTGCCTGTACCCACTAGTGGCCTTGGCTTTCAGTGACTAATTGATTCCCCCCCATAGCAGGATAGTCAGTCCTACGTATGGCGGCGCGGTCTATTTGGGGATTGAACCCATGACGGGCATGTTGTTAAGTCGTACGAGTTGACGACTGTACTACGAGACCGGAGATATGTTAGCATAGCCAGGGTAAAACTGTACGACGCTATGAGCTCATTTGGAATCCCGGCCAAACTGATAAGGCTAGTTAGAATGACTATGACCAACGTCACATGCCAGGTGAGGGTGGATGGAAAACTCTCAGGACCTTTTGCTACCACCTAGGGTCTGCGCCAGGGGGACGGGCTTTCCTGTCTCCTATTTAACCTGGCACTAGAGAGGGCCATCCGTGACTCGAGGGAGGAGACTACGGGAACCATCTTCAATAAGTCAACCCAGATCCTGGCATACGCTGATGATATAGACATCATTGGTCTGCGGCTTTCCTACCTGCGGCAGAGAATCTCGGATTGCAGATCGTTTATCTGCAGATTGAGGCAAAGACCAAACTGATGGTGGCAATATCAGCGGGCCTACCAATAAATAATTGGAATCTACGTAGGCGTGATGTACAGATAGAGGTGAACGCACTTTTGAAGCCGTCCCAGAATTCACCTATTTGGGATCAAAGGTCAGTAACGACAATAGCATGGAAGCTGAGTTGCGCGCAAAAATGCTGGCTGCCAACCGGTCATTCTATAGCCTGAAAAATCAGTTCACGGATCAGGATAACGGACTGGCAGACGAAGGCGCGAGACCGTGAGCGGTTTCGGACACTCCTGAGGCAGGCCAAAACCGCAAAGCGGTTGTAGCGACGGATAAAGAAGACAACAACAAATGTTAAAATCGCTCGCACTAGTTTCAAGAAAAAAGTTAAATAATTTTCGGAGTCGGGGATGGTCCCAGCTAGTGTTGGCCGTTCCGTTCCGAACCTAGTAAAAAAGTTCCGTTCTTTATGCAGGCCGTTCCGTTCCGATACTTTATACAAAATCGTTCCGTTCCGTTCATTCCGTTCTTTCCGTTCATTCCGTTCCGTTCCGTTCATTCCGTTCATTCCGTTCCGTTCTGTTCATTTCGATCTTTCCGTTCATTCCGTTCCGTTCGCTCCGTTCCGTTCCGGTCTTTGCCGCTTCAATATTGTTAGCAAGGTGCTATCGTTCGTGCGTTCCGTTCTTTGAAAAAAACCGGCTTTGTCCGGCTGTTGCTTGCTGCTTGCAAGATAACTGTTAACTCTTTCTCGCACACAGTATGTGTTGCTTGTGCACTCACAGGAATATTCATCGCACTTCGTCGCGTATCGTTTATAAAAATCGTGATAAGCGAAACCACAAATGGTGTTGCATTTGGTATTATGGTGCAATTTGTAACATCTATTATAGTTTTTGTTATAATTTAGCTTGTCTTAACTAGACAAATAACTATTATAAAATTTAAATCTGTACTCATATGGCAGAACGGGTTGGAAAAGATGTATTATAATATGCGAGTATGAACAACGAAAAATAAAATGTATTTTTTTTATGCCACGATATCCACTTGATCTTGGCACTCGGCATGATTCCAATATTTGGCCATTCGATTCGGAGCATTCTGTTCCATTCGACAACCGTTTGAGTGCCGTGATCTTGTAAACGATTTGTGTGGAAAACTATTTGTTTTAAATATTAAGTGAAATTGAAATAATAAGTCTATCTCGTGATACAATCGTCAACTCGTAGCACTCAAAAACATCGGCATGGGTAAAAGCCTGATGGATCGTGCCCCCATACGCTGGGATGATTATCCTGCTATGGGCATTTGATAAGTTACTGATAGCCAAGCCTATTAGTGGTACAGGAAGGCTTTGACCGAAAATGGTCGCCGCATCTAAAAAGTTAAAAAAATGCTAGATAATAAATGCATGCTTTATATTAGCACAGCTGGTACAGCTTACTGGGCATAGGTTGAAACAACCCATTTAGATTTGGTGTCAGATATGATTTCTGATTGAAGAAACGCCTTTTCATATCCTGGATAATAAGTAACAACCCCCCCCCCCCCCCCGATGACAGTTTGGCTTCTAAGCTTTGGGTCGGTTCTTTTGCACCCCAGGTTCACGTTCCGTTCTTTTTGAAAAATGAACTACTTCCGTTCCGTTCCTTTTTTTTTATTCGAAATTCCCAACGCTAGTCCCAGCTAATTTCATCGTCAAACCGTAGGAAAAATGGCGATCTTTGCTATGATATACGGCTCACAAGTAAAATCGAGCCTAAGTATAAAAATATTCATTCTCCAACATGAAAATATCCAAAAATTTGGCAGTGATGTTTGGTTTTCAATCATTTATGAACTTTTAGAACAAGTTTTTACTAAATATTCAGACAAAATATCGAAGTATGACGAAACACCTTTCCAACGACACATTAATTATCAAAATATAACCATCATATTTAGTCTTTCCCCGAGTTACGTGAATAATGCGTTCTGGGGACATTCGCGTAAGTCGAATATCACGTTTTACAGCCAAAATATACTTGATTTATAATTATTTTTTATTTAATTTAGTTCATTGATTTAATTTATTATTTATTTAATGCAATTGTTCTAGTTTTCTCAGTTCACTTATTTCTATCTTTTTAGTGATCTTAAACTCTTGAAAATATTGCATATTATTTTTCATTTGACAATTGAGTCAAAAATAAATATTCGCGCAACTCGCATTCGCGTAACTCGAGTGTCGCGTATCTCGAGCAAAGACTGTACTAAAACGTGATGGTTTATGTTAAGTCAAAAAATAGCTCAAAATTGGGACAAAAAAACATTAAATTTGTACTTTGATGGCCTATAGGCCTAATGCCAAAAGAATGAGTTCTACCTGCCGGGGTCGAACGTTCCCGTTTGTATGGGGAGAAATCCGCGAGGTTTTGCGCTGCGGATTTGGAACGAATGTTGTTTTCAATGTAACGTTTTGCTTTAAATTTTGCTTTAAATTTTGCTTTAAATGATTGAAGTGCATTGAACTTAGAGGTATGTAAAATTTTGGAAATTGTTTGTGATCTATTTTCATTAAAAAAGTTTTCATCAGTTTTGAAAATTTACATAAAAAACATAAAATATATCGGAATACAAATATACATACAAATATCTATAATAAAAAGTAATATAAATATATATATATATATATATATATATATATATATATATATATATATATATATATATATATATATATATATATATATATATATATATATATATATATATATATATATATATTTATATACACATATATATGCACATATATATTTACAAATATATTTTCATATATCACAGAAATATTTTTATTTATATATATCGATAAAAATATTTACATGTTTTTCATGTAAATTTGTTACACTGCTGATAACTTTATAGAAAAATATCGCAAAACATTTTCACCATGTAAATAGCGTTTATAACTCTTTTAAATAAAATCAATAAAATCAAAGTATTTTTATACCTTTTTAATAAAGTAAATCCAATCCTGACGTCCCTCCTAAATTTGAAATAACTTAAATTCAAATTTAAAGATAGTGAGTAAAGTTGCCTTATAATTGATAACAAATCATCCAATAATGATGTAACGAATGAAATCCAATATCAACGGCAAATAAAAATCAAAATTCAAAACTTAACCATCCTTGAATCGTAGATATAAACGTCTTTAAATGCTTGACAGTTGTATCTCATGATTCTTATTCTCTCATGAGCGTCGAACGGATTTCGTCGTTCGAAGCCGGTACTCGCCCCGTATGTCTGATCGCTCCAAGCTACCGACAACGTCTGTTTATGTTATGTTGTTCATAGTTTTTGTTTTAGTAAGATTTAGTCAGCCAGTTTAGTCAGTTCTTGTAACAAAACGACAATAAACGTGTTTTTTTTTATAAATAGAAATTATTGTTGTAAACAGAAATGAGCTGGTAAAATAGCACACCGAATAATTTTCCTGCAATGATCATTCCACCTAAGCGATAGTTAGCGCTGTGCACCAGCGTAATGTCGCCTGACATCAAAGAGTTAATATAATATGTAATATAAGTAACAAATATTGTGATAATAATAAATATAGCAAATATAACAATTATAACAATTATAACAAAAATAATATGTATAAATTTAATGCTTATTACTTTTTTGCATGTATTTTTTTCTTGAAGATTGGCGAAGCAGCAAAATTAAAACCGCTAGAAGTGGATTTGAAACGATTAGAGGATTTGTCTGATGCAATTGTTCAAGATTTTGCATTGATGAGAAAACGGGAAGAAGAAATGCGCGACACTAACGGTTGGTATAATACAACAAAAATGTTTACACAAATTTAACTCAAATGTTAATCTACTTCTTTTTCCAGAATCAACAAACAGTCGAGTCCTTTTCTTTAGCATTTTTAGCATGAGTTGTTTGTTGGGGCTCGCAACATGGCAGGTGCTATATTTGAGACGCTACTTTATCGCGAAGAAATTAATTTAAACATGTATACAGTTGGACTGTCTTACATCTTGATGTGGCTGCATTAAATAAAAAATTAATTGAAATAACAAGTTGCATTATTCACATTTGAAGAATATTTTAGTTCACTTTATTTTTTTATAGAGACTTTGAGCCGATTGGACTCATTCGCCTGTTTTAATCGGTAAATTAATTCTGTACTTAAAATCGAACATCCTTTTTGGCAAGCCATTTGTGGCTTGCAATTATCTTATACCTCGGATAAAAGCTCGGGTAGTCTCGGATTATTTAAAACTATCCGTTTATTTTAATAAAAATGTTTGCCTATTTCACATGTGGCTTTGGTTAAAGTTCTTTATTAAGGTAAGTAATACGAAAGAATTTGGGCCTGGATTTTTGCAATAAAAAGTTGTGGGTGAACCGGGTGTGTCCGATACCAAGTCGTGATAGGATTCTCTGGTCTTAGTGTGATGGATGGTCTTTCCATGGTGGTGTTGTGTTCTTGATGGTTCTCATGAAAGAGCGGCCGCTGCTAACCCAATAACGATTCCAGCTATTGACGATGATGGTTTTGCTTAGGTGAATGAAATCACGGCGTGGAAGGGTGTTATGGCAGCAGGTCTTAGCAGCAGTTATTACGTTCTGCGTTGGCTAGTCGGCTCACTATTTCGATTCCCTGGATACCTGTGTGACTAGGAATCCAGCAGAATGTGACTTAGTGTGAATTCGGTATATTGCAGAGTTGTTGGATGTTCGGGTCGTGGGTGGTTCCAGATTCAAGTGCTTGAAGAACACTTGCACTGTCTGTAAAAATTTACGTTGGGTTTGTCAAGGTCTACACAGAGACCAGGGCAATAGCTTCTGCGGTGAAGATTGAGGTATGGTCTGGTAGTCGGATGGCGCTATTGTCGCTACTGGAGTAGATTCCACAGCCAGAGGAACCATTTTGTACTGATCCGTTTGTGAATATGAGATGGTGGTTATGATATTTTTGCTGAACGAGTTATGCAAAATGACGGTTAGTAATGACACTATTCTGCTCTGTAATGGGATGGGATCCGAAGCCCTCCGAGGGATAGCATAGGCTCTCCCATCCAACTCCTATTCCGACACGTCCTCGTCGTGCAGAGTGGTAACATGTGCCTCCATATATCCTAGCTTGGGTACACGGGCTAGATCCAACCCCTTGGGCGGATGGTGGCATATGGCGAACCAGGAGGGGGGTGGGTATCCCGGGAAACTGGGTGCCTGAACGTCGGGGGGGGGGGCAACCCGACGCAAAATAAAACGGCCACGTGGGCGCAGGGCCAGTCACCCAGTCTCACGTAACAACTGACTACAGAAAGCATCAGAAGGATACGAAACGGACTTAACGATACCGACCCAACGCAATGCCCCCGGACAACGATAAAAATGGGCTCATGGAACGTACGCACTCTTAGCAAAGCCGGAGCCTTGAAACAACTTGATGACGCCCTAGCCACACTGAGCATGGACCTCGTAGCTCTACAAGAGATTCGGTGGCTAGGGAACGGTGTGCACAACAGGCGTGGTAAGCAATGCTACGACATTTACTACAGCTGCCACGACCGCCACCACGTGCTCGGAACGGGTTTCGCCGTAGGTCCCCGGCTGAAATCCGTAATCATAGATTTCAAGGCTATAAACGATAGGCTATTCACCCTGCGCATGCGAGGCAAATTTTTTAATATAAGCCTCATAAACGTTCACGCCCCTACCGAAGATAAAGAGGAAGAGGAGAAGGACCTTTTTTACGGCCGCCTCGCTAGAACTATAGATGCGTGCCCCAGGCATGACCTCAAAATCATCCTGGGGGACTTCAACGCAAAAGTCGGTAGGGAGCCAATGTACCGCCAATACACTGGCTGTCACAGTCTGCATGAGCACAGTAACGATAATGGTAGTAGATTGGTCCAGTTCGCCGCAGCGAACAATCTGGTTGTAGGAAGTACCAAATTTGCGCGGAGGGACATCCACAAAATGACGTGGGCGCACCCGGATGGCGAATCCTTCAACCAGATCGACGTGTTAATAAGCCGCCGACGACAGTCGAGCCTGTTAAACATCAGAACTTATCGAGGAGCCAATATCGATTCCGATCACTACTTGGTTGGCTTAGTGATACGTTGTAGAATCGCCCGCCCCCGCGCCAATGGGGGCGGAGAAAACACGCAGCCTCCGCTCAACACGGACTCTCTAAGGGACATTACTGTCCAACAGGAATTCAAAGCCGCTTTAGACGAGTCTATACTACCAGAAAACAGATATGAAACTACGAGCGAGAGGTGGAACGCTCTAAAAACAAAAATAATAAACTGTGCAAGAAATATACTCCCACCACGTCGTGGCAACGCCAAATCTGGCTGGTTCGACGATGAATGCAGACTAGTGACCGAACGTAAAAATACTGCATACCGAGCAATGCAGCAACGGCATAGAACGCGGGCATGCGCAGAGGAATATTCACGGCTCAGACGCGAAGAGAAACGAGTTCACCGCTCCAAGAAGCATGCTTTGGAAGAGCCAAACATGCGGGAACTTGAGCAAACCAGAGAGGCGTACGGACCGACACGAAAGTTTTACCAAGCGATAGCAGGTCACCGAAACAACGTTGTACCTAAGGTAATCTGCTGTCGCAACAAGGATGGAGATCTGGTTAGTAACCAGCCAGAGGTCCTCTCGCGGTGGGCTCAGTACTTTGATGAATTACTCAACGACCAGTTAAACGAACAGCTAGAAGCGCCACTAGCAGATAGTGTCATGCTACTGCCACCTAGCATAGAAGAAACACGAAAGGCTATCCGTCGGCTGAAAAATAACAAGGCATCCGGAACCGACGGAATTGCAGCTGAACTGGTCAAGAATGGAGGTGCACGACTAGAAAACGAGATTCATCAAATTGTTACTGAGGTGTGGGATAGCGAATCGATGCCTTGTGATTGGAATCTCGGCATCATCTACCCCGTATACAAGAAGGGAGACAGGTTGGACTGCAACAACTACAGGGGTATTACGGTGTTGAATACTGCCTATAAAATATTCTCCCTGATCCTTCAGGATCGCCTTGTCCCGCACGTCGAAGAGATAGTAGGAAACTATCAAAGAGGATTCCCAAACGGAAAATCAGATCAGACCACTGATCAGATCTTCACCATGCGGCAGATCTTGGAGAAGATGGCTGAATACAGAAACGACACATACCATCTCTTCATAGATTTCAAAGCCGCATACGATAACATAGCCAGGGTAAAACTGTACGACGCTATGAGCTCATTTGGAATCCCGGCCAAACTGATAAGGCTATGATAGAATGACTATGACCAACGTCACATGCCAGGTGAGGGTGGATGGAAAACTCTCAGGACCTTTTGCTACCACCAAGGGTCTGCGCCAAGGGGACGGGCTTGCCTGTCTCCTATTCAACTTGGCGCTAGAGAGGGCCATCCGCGACTCGAGGGTGGAGACTACGGGAACCATCTTCTATAAGTCAACCCAGATCCTGGCATACGCTGATGATATAGACATCATTGGTCTGCGGCTCTCCTATGTAGCAGAAGCCTACCAAGGGATTGAGCAGGCGGCAGAGAACCTCGGATTGCAGATAAACGAGGCAAAGACCAAACTGATGGTGGCAACATCAGCGGACCTACCAATAAATAATCCAAATCTACGTAGGCGTGATGTACAGATAGGTGAACGCACTTTTGAAGTCGTCCCAGAATTCACCTATCTTGGGTCAAAGGTCAGCAACGACAACAGCATGGATGCTGAGTTGCGCGCAAGGATGCTGGCTGCCAACCGGTCATTCTACAGCCTGAAAAAGCAGTTCACCTCAAAGAACCTGTCGCGACGGACGAAGCTGGGACTATATAGTACCTATATAGTACCAGTACTCACATACGCCTCTGAGACATGGACACTGTCCAAATCTGACGAAGCCCTCTTAGCCGCGTTCGAGAGGAAGATGCTCAGAAGGATACTTGGCCCCGTATGTGTGGAAGGACAATGGAGGAGCCGCTATAATGACGAGCTATACGAGATGTACGGCGACCTCACTGTCGTACAGCGTATTAAGCTCGCCAGGCTCCGGTGGGCTGGCCATGTTGTACGCATGGAAACGGACGACCCAGCCCGTAAAGTCTTTTTAGGCCGTCCACAAGGACAGAGGAGGCGTGGTAGGCCCAAATTGAGGTGGCAAGATGGCGTGGAGGCGTCCGCCATTAAGGCCGGGATAAGGGACTGGCAGACGAAGGCGCGAGACCGTGAGCGGTTTCGGACACTCCTGAGGCAGGCCAAGACCGCAAAGCGGTTGTAGCGCCGGATAAGTAAGTAAGTAATGACACTATTGCAACCAGCCCGAAGCTGATGTTTGATGAACCAATCTATTTGTGGTGGGCGGTAGTACCAGGGGCGTACCGAGGAGAGTGTTTATGGTGTTAGTGTGGTGAATTCGGCATCTGCCCTTTGGATAAGGGTATTGGCCTTGATGTTTTTCTCCATCATTCGTCCTGCAGCTGCTACTATCTTGTCGGTTATGATGTGGTCCAAGGGTTGAGTTAATGTATGTTATGGGTTTTAGAGTATGATATTTGCTATTGCAGCTGTGAAGTATTTTAGAGTGTGAAATTGTGTCCTGTCCAACGTGACCATTTCTGAACTATATTGACTCCTTCTTTACAATTGTGCGTGATTCGGTACTATTGTTGCATGCTGAGACAAGAACTATATCATCAGTATACATAAAAGATTTAATGTTACTAGGCATGGGGTGGAAGAGGGATTCAACACTAATTAGGAAAAGAGTGGGAGAGAGAATGGCACCTTGGGGGACACCATTCTTTTGGACATGCAGGTCAGAAGATTGAGTTCGAATTAAAACTTTAAATGTGAGAGAGATCGACTGTCAAACCGAGTGGTTGTGCCTTTGCTGTTTTGCCGTGTTATTACCTGATTTTCAACATTTGCAACATTGGTGCTGCTGGGTTGTTTGTACTGGCTAGTGCGTGCCTTCGATTGATATTAAGTTGCACTGGAGTTCTTGACTCCTGTTATTTCGACATTTTTGCCGAAATATTGTTTGGCTTCGTTCAGTGCTCAAACTGCAATGCACCCACCGATAGTGCTAATTCGGTGTCCTGCGCCGGTGTTTGTGATTACAAGCATCATACCCATTGCATGGGTTTGTCCCGTGATTCTACTCGTGAGCTTGGGCGGAATAATCAATTATTGTGGTTGTACAAAACATGTAACGTGTTTCGCAATGGCACAAACTCACTTCTCACAAGTGAGATAGCAGCCCTACTCGAGTTGGTGAAAGCAGATATTCTCACCACGATTGACTCATCTCTCTCTTCTCTTAGATCGGCTATCAAGAGCGATTTGCTTCCCGAGATCCTCGCTCTCGCTGATAAGCTAACAGCCATATTAGCTAAGCCGTCTGTTTCTCACGCATCGCGAACGCACACGTCCACTAATGCATCGTCACTCAACGCCACTAATACCAGAACGACTAAAACAGCATCCACTCGCCGTACATTTACCAACGGAGCTCACTGCAGATATCCAACAAGTAGCGAACGATACTAACATTGAGGAAGCTTCTGATAACTGCAACCACTACAATCATCGTACTAAGCCGACTAGTGATATTAGCGCTTGAAACTGCCGAACAAATACAAAATCATCTTCTGATCCTGTTTTGAACATTTATACCACGAACACTGGCATAGCTGAGAAAGTATGGTTATACTTCACGAACATCAAATCGCATGTCTCCGCTGATGATATGCGTGTGTGGCTTAAAGCTGTGCTGCCAACCGACAACATAGATGTTTACCGTCTCACGAAAAAGGGTGCGAACCTTGATTTGATGTCCCTTATATCGTTTAAAGTGAGTATTCCTAAATCACTTAAAGATCTCGCGCTTCAATCTACTATTTGGCCAGATTCACTTACTGCTCGTGAGTTTGTTGATCGCGGCCTACCAAAGCAACGTATACATGAAAGGGCCCGATTTGACCCTTCTGCGCTTACTTCGCATCGTTCAAGCAGTGCAAATTGCTCTTCAGCTGCGCCAAAAACCACCGCTCATCCGGATCATTTTTTGGAACATCGATCGCCATCCCCACAGCGCGGGATTCAATCACTATCCCAGATGACCGAGATCCTAGAGGCTATCCAACTGGAGTTTCCTCCCACACCCCCTCAGTTATCACCGGGGGTGGGGCTTCAATCACAGAACAATCTCAGCAACACGAACCGCTCACCACAGATCAGCCCGTTTGCCAAACGGATAGCTCACAATTAATATACCCCTTCGTGATCTATTACCAGAATATTCGAGGCCTTCGCACCAAATATAATGAATTGCGCCTTTCTGCGAATGAATCAGGGTTTGAAATGCTTGACCATACTGAAACCTGGTTAAATGAATCGATTTCATCCAACATGGTCCTGGATAGTGATTCTTACATTATATACCGTTGCGATCGCAGCAGGTTAAACAATGAACGATCTCGTGGGGGTGGTGTGCTGCTTGCATGTTCCAGTCGTTATCCGTCTGTGGCACTTAACATGAATCAACCTACGCTTGAAGCTTTATGTATTCGTGTTTCTTTTCCTAAGTTTTGTCTTTATGTGGGGATTGTTTATGTGCCACCGTATTTGAGCAGCGACCGCAACTATTTCGAATCCCTTTCTGCTTTCATCAGCGATGCATACATGCAAATGAAACCGAATGATCATCTTATCCTTCTTGGCGACTTCAATCAACCGGCGTTAGGGTGGTCGCCTGCAGCCGCAGTAAGGTCAGATTCATCTTTACCTATGAGACATTATGTGCCACATATCTCTTTGAATTCATCCAGTTCCTGCTTTTTGGATGTGTTAAATTAGCATGAACTGTATCAACTGAACGGGGTGCATAACCATTTAAATCATTATCTGGACCTGGTGCTCTCTAACTCTGCTGCTGCTGCTTGTTCTTCTGTGTATCCTGCTTCGTCACTGCTCCTGCCCCAGGATGCCCATCATCCTGCTCTGGAAATTGCGTTACCGTCTTCTTTATTTAGGGCTAGTAGGGTTAGGAATGAATTGCCTTCTGCTCCTAATTCATTGAGTGTTCGTTTTAATTTTCGTCTTACAGACTATCGTAAACTTAATTCTATTCTATCTCGTGCCGACTGGTCTTTTTATATCAATGTACATCGGTCGACGAGGCTGTCCTATCGTTTAATGCTTTGTTAACCTCTGCACTCCTTTCATGTACACCTTTTATCGATCCCCTCCTAATCCTCCCTGGTCCAATCGTACTCTTTGCAACCTCAAAAAGGATCGTATGAAATTTCTTATCAGATATCGTCTGAACCGATCTGCTTTCAACTTTCGTTTATTTAAGTACGCTGCCTCTGCGCATCGACTATACAACAGGGCTCGTTTTGAGGCGTATTCGAGTAGACTGCAATCGCGTTTCCGTTCTGATCCAGCATCCTTCTGGCGATTTGTTAGGGTACGAAGAGGGTGCAATACGTTACCTAACGAAATGGTACTTGATTTTCTAACTGCCTCTACTCCTGTTGAGATTTGTGAAATCTTATCTGCTCATTTTTCCCAAATGTTTGAGCCACCGGTTAGTGACCCTAACCTTATCGAGGGTGGGCTACTCTACACGCCAGAGAACTTAATTAATCTCTCCGATATTTCAGTTAGCTCTGAAACAGTTGTACAGGTGTTATTTGGGTTGAAACGTTCTTTTACTCCTGGTCCAGATGGCATTCCTGCCTCTGTTTTAATAAACTGTAAGGACGTGTTTGCCCACACCTTGCTAAAATTTTCAACCTTTCACTTTCTCTCGGGGTCTTTCCTGCTCTTTGGAAATCCTGTTGGCTTTTTCCGGTACACAAAAAGGGATGCCGTAGCATTGTCTCTAATTATCGTGGGATAACTCAAACATGTGCCACAGCCAAATCTTTTGAGCTATGTATCTTTCCAACCATACTTCATAGTTGTAGTTCAGCTATTAGCCCTAAACAGCATGGGTTTATGCCTGGTAGGTCTACTTCAACTAATCTCATGTCTTTTATTTCCAATATTTTTAGATCTTTTGAGGCCGGTACCCAACTTGATGCAATATACACCGACTTTCATGCTGCTTTTGATAGTTTACCTCACTCTTTATTATTAGCTAAATTGTCTAAACTTGGTTTTGGTGATGGCATTATTAGCTGGCTGTCCTCATACTTAAGTAATCGATCTTGCAGGGTTAAAACCGGGTCGTACTTATCCGAGGAGTTTTTTGTACGTCAGGTGTCCCTCAGGGTTGTGTGCTTAGTCCACTTCTGTTTTCTTTGTTCATCAATGATGTCTGTAATGTTTTACCTCCTGATGGTCATCTTTTTTATACAGATGATATCAAAATCTTTTTACCTGTGTCTTCTTCTTCTGATTGTATGAGACTTCAGCATTACCTTAATGCATTTGTTCATTGGTGTTCTTTCAACTTACTTCGCTTGTGCCCTGATAAATTTTCTGTTATTTCTTTCTCTCACTCTCTTTCTCCTATTTTATTTAACTATACTCTCTCTAACTCGTCCATCTCTCGTGTTATGTCCATCCGTGACCTTGGTATTATACTCGACAGTCATCTTAACTTTAAACTGCAGCTTGATGAGGTTCTACTAAAAGCTAATCGAACCCTTGTGTTTATTTTACGTTTTACCTCTATTTTTAGAGATCAAAGCTTCCTAAGAAACCTTTATTGTGCTCTGGTAAGGCCTCTTCTTGAATATGCTAGTATCATCTGAAATCCTCCTACTATTGATGGCTGTTCGAGAATTGAATGCTATTGAGGAAATCGTATTCCGTTTAGCCTACGTGCGCGCGCGAGAGAGAGAGAGAGAATGAGAAGGAGAGAGAGAGGGAACTTAATCGTTGTCGCCGTGCGCTGCTCAACGAGAGAGCGCTACGCGCTGACCGAGAGAATTCTTATCAGCTTAATCAGTCGCGTTCTGAACTCTGACCTGATCAGTAGCGTTCTGATTCCCGTACCAACAAGTCGCGTTCTGAACTCTGACCCGATCAGTAGCGTTCTGATCCCCGTACCAACAAGTCGCGTTTTGACCACAGACCCAAAAAGTTGCGTTCTGACCAATCTGTTCTAAAGTGAAATAAACTTGTGAATTAACAACATCTTACAAACATATACAGTGTTCGGACTAGTGATGCGCGTTGCGTTCTGAATCTGCCAGGTGCGATCCGTTCCAGCATGCAAGCATCCGGACCGCGATCCTTATTTTTCAAAGCAGGTTCAAACTGAACCTGTTGCTCCCACCGTTCTTTGCGATCCGTCCTGAACCGGCTGTTACCAACGATCATATCGATCCGATCTGAACCGGCTGCTCTCAGCGTTCTTTGTGCTATGTGCTGGGCCGGTTGGTCTCAGTGCTCTTTGCGATCCGGCCTAGAACGCAAGACATTCTACTCTCTTTGTATTGATGAGCCGGTTTGCCGGTTCAATTTGAAACCTGTTTATCTCAGCGTTCTTTTCGATCCGGTCTGGAACGCACGATCATCTGCTCTCTTTCATACGATGGGCCGATTTGGAACGTACAAAGAAAGCAGGTAAAGTCTGAACCTGTTTCTCTCAGCGTTCTTTTCGTTCCGGTAAAGAACGGCGTTCTCTTCGATTTTGCTTCTTTCTAGTATGGACACACACAAACACATTCTGTCTATATGAGTGATAACAGCGCAAGCCATACTCTCTCAGTCAAAGAGATAACGGTACAACACCTGAACCGTGAAGCCAGAGAAGGATAGAGATTTGTAATTGGTGGGAAGCTAATCGCCAAAATTTAAAGAGACAATCCTGCACTAGCGGTAAGCCCAATGAAAGAAATGTCTCTCTTCTGCCATATGGATGTTATCAGTATAGGTGCGTTATTTGGACTGTATTGTGGTAGTCAATGAATTGCTATGTGTTGGGCGCTAAGCTACTTCGTTGCGCATGCATCTCCAATGAACTCGTTTGAATTTTTACCTGAGATCTTTGTGCAACTAAATATTGAGGGTGCATGACACGTTTAGCCTTCCGCAATAATTTCTTTAAAGCCGTTTATCGCCCCGTGAAACAGCGCTATTCTTATGGACAATTAAAGTGCACTACCGAACACTTTCACACCGGTAGTTCACCGTACATCCGTACATACGAAATTTAAAAATCCGATTAAACTTATAAGCTTTTTGATTTTGCATCAAAATTTCATATGCGTTGCAACAAATTTTTGATTTACTTCTTTATTTAGAAGTATAAAAAGGGAATAATGATTAATTGTAGTAAAAACAACAAAACTTAAGTTAAGCGTTTATATTTTAGTAGAATAATAGTTTTACACATTCAGTAAACTATTATTTAGCTTTGTTTTCATTGAAACTGTGTGATTACTGCACAAAAAATATATTACACAATATTCAATGAATACGTTCAAGTTAACCATATATAAAGTGAGCAACTGAAAAAAGCGTAATCATCGCAGGTCATCTTGAACCTGCGTTCCGCGTTCCGTTCTTTTTCTCCAGATTGGCAGGTTCGTTCCGTTCCTCAATTTTCGGAACTATTCCCATCACTAGTTCGGACAATTAAAAGTGCATATCACATCTAACCCCAAATCCCCCACAAATGCATTCAGCGCCTCTTCACCAGGATTGCTTTTCGTCGTTTGTTCGGTGCTGCCTCACTACCTCCTTATGAAACGCGATTGCAGTTATTCAATCTTCACTCTTTAAGCTTGTAGCAGATTTACTGCTAACAGTAGTTCAAACACAACTTAAAAACATTTTAACAGAATTACAATTAAGAGTTGAACCAACTCAAAAAGCCACCTCAACATAATCGTTGCTAAACAAAACCATCCAACTAAAAACACATCCTGTTCAGGCTTAGGCACGGAAGCCCTGCCAGTTGATTCATGTTTAACGAAACACGAAGATCATTCGTTGAGTTCGGAGCGTTCGGGCACGATCGATTAGTTTGTAAGTGTCATATACGTCTGACAGCTGTCCATCGACAGAAACTGCTAGTTGGGTAGCAAACAGCTGTCAGTGAGAATAAACGGCACTCTGTGTCTGAACTACGAACGAAACACATGTGTCTTCCTTCCACGAGTTATAACAATTGGCGACGAGTGACAAATTCTGAGAACCCTGGAACGCTAGCGCTACGCAGTTAAAGAAAAGCTGAAACAATCGGGTATAAGTGGAGACAGTGTCATGATCGAAGAGAAACCAACAAGCAGTGGTACAAAGCAGAACATCGCACAGAGTGAACAACGCACCACAATGGCAAAATTCGATATGGAACCTTTTAACAAAGGGCTCATGCAATGGGCCCGCTGGGTGAAACGCTTCGAAGGAGCAATGTCGGTATTTGAGGTTAAATCGAATAATAAAAAAGCCATGCTTCTGCATTACATGGGTGTTGATTCATACAATTTATTGTGTGATCATATTTCTCCGGAAGAACCAGAAGACAAAACATACGAACAAATAGTGAAGTGTTTGGATGAGCTGTTCGACCCGAAACCCCTCGAAATGGTGGAACTATGGAAGTTTCGTCAACGACTTCAGACTGAAGGCGAAACTGTAACGGAGTTCATCACGGCTTTGCAAAAAGTGGCGGTTAATTGTGATTTCGGGCAATATTTGACAAAGGCGCTCAGGAACCAGCTAGTTTTTGGTGTACGGAATCCAAGAATACGCAACCGGCTGATTGAAGAAAGAAATCTAACACTGGAAAAAGCTAAGCAAATTGCTTTAGCCATGGAAGCCGCCGGAGATGGCGCTGAAGTGCTGAATAGCAGAAGTGCTGAAGTGCTGAATAGCAGAGGTGCTGAAGTGAAAGAAGTAAACATCGTGAGCAACACAACGAAGAAAAACGTCGAGTGTTATAGATGTGGAGAATCACATTTTGCATATGTATGCAAGCACAAAAGAACCGTCTGCAAAAAGTGCGGGAAAATTGGACATTTGCAGCGCGTCTGTCGCACGAACAATAGAAGCAAAAGTGTGAGGTTAATTGATGAACAACATCAAGACAGCGAGGAGAACGAAGAGGTAAACTCAATTTTGATCAACAATTTATACCAAAATGCAAACCATACCGCAAAAATATACATAACACTAAAAGTCAATAATACTAAAATTCAATTTGAAGTAGATTCAGGATCCCCGTTTTCTATTATCAGTATGAACGACAAACAAAGATGGTTTAAAGATATCCCTATTAGAGAATCAGATATAAAATTACAAAGCTATTGTGGAGGATCTATAAAGTTATTTGGTACAATTAGTGTTATAGTGGAAAATGCTAAAACAAAATTAACACTATTTGTGGTAGAGTCTAAAAGAGGACCTATTGTAGGAAGAACATGGATGCGAGATTTGAAATTTGATTGGAACGAATTATTAAGTAAGGGGAACTCGTACGTAAATCAAATTGTCACCCATTCTAATACTAATCAAGAAGTGATAAAAAAATTAAAAGAAGAATTCGAGGTAGTCTTTCGTAAGTCATTAGGAGAGATTTCAAATATTCAAGCATCTCTTATCCTAAAAGAAAATGCGTTGCCAATATTTCTAAAAAATCGTACTATACCATTTGCATCAAAAGAAAGTGTCGAGAAAGAAATTAACGATTTAGTAAATCAAGGAATTTTAATAAAAGTCAATCGCAGTGAATGGGCTACACCAATAGTACCCGTAAAAAAATCAGGAAACCGTGTACGATTGTGTGGAGATTATAAATTAACGGTGAACAAAAACTTGGTAATAGACGAGTTTCCTTTGCCCACAATAGAGGAGCTTTTTGCTAACATGGCTGGGGGAGAAAAATTCTCGAAAATAGATTTAGCGCAGGCATATTTACAGATGACAGTTAAACCTGAACATCAGGAATTTTTAACACTGAACACTCACATGGGACTATTCAGACCAACACGGTTAATGTACGGGGTTGCTTCTGCCCCAGCCATATTCCAAAGAGAAATCACACAGATTCTCCAAGGAATTCCAGGCGTTTCTGTATTTTTAGATGATGTTAAAATAACAGCTCCTGATGACAAGACCCATGTGGAAAGACTGCGCACTGTTTTAAAACGATTTCAAGACCATAATATGAGAGTGAATGAAAGCAAATGTAATTTCCTTGCAGATTGCATAGAATACTGTGGATACAGGATCGACAAGTACGGTATTCACAAAATGAAGGAGAAAATTACTGCCATTCAACTAATGCCAAAACCAAGGAACAAAGATGAGGTAAGAGCTTTTGTAGGCCTTGTGAATTATTACGCGAGATTTATCCCAAATTTAAGTGAAAAGATCTATCCCATAAATAATTTACTTAAAAACGAAATTCCTTTCGAATGGCATGAAGGTTGCCAGGACGCATTTGAATGGATCAAAAAGGAAATGCAATCTGAACGGATCTTGGTACACTACGATCCTAGCTTACCAATAGCTCTAGCAGTAGATGCTTCGCCCTACGGAGTTGGCGCCGTTTTAAGTCACATCTATCCAGATGGCAAAGAATATCCAATTCAATACGCATCTCAAACACTATCACCAACCCAACAAAGATATACTCAGGTGGATAAAGAAGCATATGCGATTATTTTCGGAGTTAAAAAGTTTTACCGATATCTTTATGGAAGAAAATTTATCTTAATAACCGATAACAAGCCAGTTTCTCAAATTCTATCACCACAGAAAGGTTTGCCAACGCTATCAGCAACTCGCATGCAACATTACGCTGTATTTCTAGAATCATTCAATTTTGAGATTAGATATCGACCATCAAAAGAACACGGAAATGCTGACGGAATGTCACGATTGCCAATCCGAGACATTCAGCTGGAGGATACAGAAGAACCCGATGAAATTGAACTAAATCAAATAGAAAATCTTCCCGTATCAGTAGAAGAACTTAGTAAAGAGACTAGCAAAGACATAAATGTTCAATTACTAATAGACGGATTAAATTCAGGGAAAACAGTATCCATTAACGATCGTTTTGGAATCGACCAGACACAATTTTCTCTTCAAAAGGGATGTCTTATGAGAGGCGCTAGGGTCTACGTTCCACCTCAATTACGAAATCGAGTCTTAGACGAACTTCATGAAGGCCATTTCGGCATATCACGCATGAAATCTCTTGCTAGATCTTATTGTTGGTGGAAAAATATGGATAACGACATAGAAAGATTATCAAAAAACTGTGTTTCTTGTGCAAAAGTAAGAAAAGATCCTCCTAAAGTACCAACTCATGTATGGAAGCGTCCACAATCAGTTTTTGAAAGAGTACATGCGGATTACGCTGGGCCATTTATGGGTATATATTTTCTTATTCTAGTAGATGCGTACAGCAAATGGCCTGAAGTAAAAATAACACCGGATATGAATACAGACACTACTATAGACAAAATGCGAGAAATTTTTGCCACTTTTGGCTTGCCATCAATTTTAGTGACCGATAGAGGTACACAATTCATGTCAGAAAAATTCCAAACATTCTTAAAATCTAACGGAATAACCCATAAAACAGGAGCTCCTTACCATCCCGCAACAAATGGTCAGGCAGAAAGATATGTACAAACAATTAAAGATAAAATTAAAACTATGCAATGCCATAAATCTGAAATTCCAAAAAAGTTACAAAACATACTGCTAGCGTACAGGAAAACAACTCATCCAAGCACAGGGGAAAGTCCCTCGCGGTTAATGATAAACAGACAGATACGGTCTCGGCTTGATGTTATGGTACCAAAAATCGAAAAGAAATCCAATCCCGAAGTAGTACACAAAACGACAAGATCATTTGCAGTAAACAAAAGAGTAGCAGCAAGAGATTTCTTTTCCCAGACCGAAAAGTGGAAATTTGGAACGATTACAAAGAAGCTAGGAAAACTGCATTACGAAATACGATTAGACGATGGAAGGATGTGGAAAAGGCACATAAACCAAATGAGATCTGGTCCTGAAGAAATATCAATCCACCATAGTAGTAACCAAAACATAGAACCTTGGATAGATGAATCAGTTTATCTGCCAGATAGGATGGAAGAGTTTCAACTCCCTCATGATTCAGAAACGGAGATGGTTAGATCTGATAATATCAATGAAGATTTAGCTTGTGGAGAAGAATCTCAAACTCAAGTTAGGAGATCAACAAGAACTCGACAACCACCAATTCGATACCGTGATTAGGGATTATTACTTTAATTTAGAATATAAATATGAATTGTCTTTCACACTTTAGCAAGTAATCACTTTATATTGTTAGGAGGAGAGAGTTGTCATATACGTCTGACAGCTGTCCATCGACAGAAACTGCTAGTTGGGTAGCAAACAGCTGTCAGTGAGAATAAACGGCACTCTGTGTCTGAACTACGAACGAAACACATGTGTCTTCCTTCCACGAGTTATAACAGTAAGTATAAGTGAATTGCGTGAAATAAACTCTCTTCTAATTGTGCAATACAAGGAACAACACCCGGTAGTTATAAAACGCTAGAAAAGGTTACACCGAAACGCGAAAGAACATTATCCGAAATCGTAAGATTGAACACATCCAAATTAACCAGCAATCGAATTAGGTCAGACAGAAAACTTACCATGCAATAAATTCTTAGCACACACAAATCGTAGGACAGGAAGCGCGAACCGACAACTTATAAAAACATAACGCGACGGTAATATGAAACGCGCCTCGCAACTCAGAATGGCTGCAAAACGATTGCGCAACAATAACACCAAGTGACAAACAAACAACCGGACATTGACTTTATATTTTGATAAACAAACCTCAAACCAGGAAGGTTAGCAACCACATAATGAAAGTAGGTCAATATTAGTCGTAAACATAAAATAAGTGTAATAAGACATTGTGTCATCTCTGTTTAAGAATGCGTTATAAATAAAGCTTATTCGAAACAGTGAGACAGTTCACTAGTTTCAGACACGTACATCATTCGTGTTTAGTGTTTCTCCCCATTAGCAGAAGCCGCCGAAGGCTCTGCCCAATTGGTAACCACGTTTGGTTATCAGCTGTTCAGTCGGTTGACCGATCAGCAATACCCCTTCTACGGAAGAAGTGCAAGTTTGCACCTTAATCGGTAAATACTCCCGCAGCGTTTAACGCCGCCTGGAATCCGATCCATCGCGCAAGTAAAGTTCCGTAGTTCCACCCGTCCGTTGCATAAGTGTAACTTGACCATCTTCCTAACGAAGTAAACGAATGATACGATTCATTCGCAATTTAACCAACTACGGTACGTTCTCGCCTCGATACCCCGCCTCGTTCTGCACTCTTCCTCCACATTCCGCGCATCGACTTACCGCACACGGTTCTGGTAAGCAAAGTGCGCCCGAACCTACCACAAGCTTCCGCCGCCAAGTGTCTCAGGCATGTTTTATTGGTGGGTTATTACTTTCTGATACTGATGCTCCTGATTTACTCTCGTCCATCTCGTTGTATGTTCCCTCTCGTTCTCTTCGTCCTCGTGATCCTCTGTCAATTGAAAGATGTCATACTCTTTATACTTTCAATGATCCTGTTCTATCCTGTTTCACGTTGTTTACCACTTTTACCATCTCTTTGATTTCGACTCCTTTCTTAACTCTTTCCGTAACCGTATTTTTTCTTCTAATTCTCTTTAATTATTCTTCTAAGTTTTCATTAAGTTTATGATAGTCTCTACGCTCTACCTATGTTTTTTTTCTTTAATTTTTTTGCTAGGTCAAGACTAGTTTAGTTAGGCGTAGTTTTTCATGAATTATTTTGTTTATTTGTTAGTGTTGGATTTTGGGTTAATATTAATATTTCAAATATGAATTCAAATAGGAATACACGCAGGAATTACAAGGAACTAAACCATAGGATATAGATAAAACTACTTGACTAATTAGGACTTCATGCAGTGCTGAAATGAACTGCCCGAACTACACGAATGAACTTTGTAATGAATTATGTAATGAACTATGGGACAAACGAATATACAGTTGCAAACAGACCGACGATTAAGGTGCACTCTTTTCATCTCATCAAATTTACACAAGTTAATATCACAGTCCAGTACTTTAGTGAATATATTTCACATTTTTGGTCCTTCGAACCGGATGCGTGATTTAGTGAGTGTAAATTCGTTCATTCCGCATCAAGAGTGAACAACGGTTTTTACGGCTTCAAGAGTGCAAGTCATTACGTGACATTCCCGCCATCGCATTTCGCCCCGCATCAAGGGCAACGGTCGTTTTCGCGCCATCGTGTTTGTGTGTGATATCTGAGTTCCGGAAAATGGAAAAAATGGTAAAGAAAATCAAGGCAGTGCAGCTGAAGACCCAAGTAGCCTTAAGAAACTCTATTTGATTATTAACAGTTTTTTAAAGCCTTTAATAATCAAATAGAGTTTCTTAAGAGAATATGACATTTCTCAGCGTTACATCATAACGACGTATTCCGTTACACTCGTTTTTTTCAATTCGGGTTAATATAACACACAGTGTTTTTCAAATTTTATCAATACCATTTCCAATTTATTCAAATTTCGGAAAATCATTTTTCATTCTTATTTATGTAATAATGCGTATTTATTTTTACACCAAACTTTTTTTTTAATTAACTGTACGAAAACTATGTGCTTTCTTTTATTCCTCTATTTGAATTTGCGGTGATAATAAAAAAAGAATTTAAAAATAAAAAAAATAATATTTAATATTTTCAAATAATACATGTGAAGAGTTTGATAAAGGGTATGCAATATTTGCAAATTAGAATTTTTTTCAAAAAAATGTATATTTTCTTGGGCAAAATAATATGCTCTTGATGACGATAATTTTTGAGACATACTGTACATGGTCACGTACATGGCGCCTCCATTTCTTATGTCAAAAAGTTCGTCAAGCTTCGTGTGTGTAGCTTGTGTGTAGATGGCAAAAAAACCAAGCGTCTGCGACAATTTCTATCAGCTATTGTCTAATTTGTGTGTCATCATGATTTTATAACAGGTCAGTGTATCGATATTACCATTATCTTTACATGAGCTACATAAGTTTTATATTTCGCAGCATATTTGAATTTATATTTGGACATATTTGGATAGCGTTTGGACATCATGTTTTTCGTCCACGGCTGCAGCTGACCTCCATGCTGATATAATGGAAGAAAAACATGGAATGAAAGAAACTTATGTGATACAGTGACAATATGCAGTGACAAAACGATGAAATGTCGAATAAAAGTATTTGTGGTGAATTTATGCATTTATTCCATGAAATATTAACACCTTCTGTTGTAACTTAACGAAGATCTAGAAAATACATATAGAATGAGACAGAGCAATACAGCCATCTCTGTCGATTTGTTCGTTGAGTTTGACATTTTTCGTTAAAAATACCGGCAAAATTTTAATTTTTAACTAAGTATTGACGAAGCCAGGAAAGCGTTACGCAGTGTTTTAAGCCCTGAAATTACTGCTGTATGTAAAGCTAAAAGTAATACTTTTAGGCATACTTTTAACGGTTTCTTAACAGGATTGTGCTACTTGGGGAAGAGGATCGCCGTGGAAAATCTAAAGTCGCTGGAACGGTTCCAGGCAGAATACTCGACCGATGATGCCAAGCAGATTCCAGAGGCCTTAGAGGATTTGGAGAAACACAAAGAAGGGTTCTTCACGGCGGTTTCTAAACTGGAAGAGCTCGACGACAGTGACCAAATGATCGAAGCTTGCATTATGGAAAGGATCGACATCGAGGAACGCTGCCGCTAGCTGAAATCTTTCCTTCGGGAGCATCAACCGAAGGAAGAAGGGTCCCTTAACGAGACGACAGGTTTGGCATCATCTACGCTTGTGTTTGGTCGACCTCACGCGCCAAACCTACGCCTGCCAAAAATTGAGCTGCCAACGTTCGATGGAGACCACACAAAATGGCTTTCGTTCCGTGATCGGTTCATAGCCATGATCGACGCATCTGCTGAACTACCGTCTATCGCCAAACTGCAATACTTGCTTTCTTCGCTCAAGGGGGATGCAGCCTTACCCTTCGAACACACACCTCTAACGGCAGACAATTATTCAGTGACGTGGGCAGCACTTTTAAAACGGTACGATAATTCTCGTCTGCTAATACGTGTGTATTATCGTAAATTGCACTATCTTCCCGGAGTGCAATCGGTGGATAAGCTAACCCACTTGGTGGATGAATTCACCCGTTTCGTCAACGGACTGGTGAGTCACGCCACCTAGAACGGTCACAATGGCAGCAGATTCCGACGAGGACAAAGTGTTTTTGGAAACAGCAAACGTCCAGGTCAAGGACGATTACGGCAATCTCTTCGAGGCAAGGGCCTTACTCGACTCCGGTTCCATGTCGAATTTCATATCCGATGAATTCGCTCGGAAATTGTTGACCAGTCGCAACAAGGTCAACGTCGCTGTATCGGGCATTGGAAATGCAGTACAGCAAGTGAAGGGTTCGATCGTCGCAACGGTGCAGTCGAAAACTCAATCCTTTGCTACGGAGATGGCTTTTCTGGTGTTGGAAACGCCATCAGCTCACATCCCCACTTCACCTACGGACATCTCATCGTGGAAAATACCGGACGTGGCATTAGCTGACACCAACTTTAATTTGCCGGAGCATATCGACATCGTCATCGGAGGCGATACTTTCTGGGAGCTTCACACCGGTCGCAAGCGCTCTATTGGCATAGGCAAACCGTGGCTGGTGGAGACGCACTTCGGCTGGGTGGTATCCGGCAACACGCAGCACTCATCAACTGGCCCGCGGGTGTGCCATCCCGCAACACATGACATCCCCCTGGAGGAAATTATGCAGCGCTTTTGGGAAAGCGAAACCATAGCCGAGGATACTGTGCTATCGGTCGAAGAGGATGCCTGCGAAAAACACTACACATCGACAACCGTTCGCAATTCAGCGGGAAGGTATGTTGTTAGTTTCCCTTTTAATCCTAATCCAAATGTCGTTTTAGGGGAATCTAAAGCAACAGCCGATCGTAGACTCCGTTGTATGGAACGCCGTTTGGTGAATAATCCTACAATGAGAGACGAATATGTAAAATTCATGCGGCAATACGAACTTTTGGGTCACATGAAGAGGCTTACTGGTCCGGTAGACGATTCGACTCAACATTATTACCTTCCTCATCATGCCGTGGTAAAAGAGTCGAGCACAACAACGAAGGTTCGGGTTGTTTTTGACGCGTCGTGCAAGACGTCCAGCGGCTATTCGTTGAATGACAAGCTGTTGGTCGGTCCAGTCGTTCAAGACGATCTTTTCTCCATCATTCTTCGGTTCCGTTTGCATGCCATTGCCCTGACTGCTGACGTGGAGAAAATGCACCGTCAGATTCTACATCACCCTGACGATAGAAACCTGCTACGTATCCGATACAGAGAGAGCCCTACAGACGAAATATCCACCTTCGAGCTACAAACAGTCACGTACGGTACAGCATCTGCTCCATTTTTGGCAACTAGAACTCTACGGCAGATTGCTATCGATAACAGCGACACATACCCACAAGCCATAAACGCTGCTTTAAATGATTTTTATGTGGATGATTTACTAACGGAATCAAACGACATTAACGAAGCCATTCAACTGCGCACACAAATTTCATTAATGTTAGAATCAGCAGGATTCTCACTAAAAAAATGGGCATCGAATCGGTCAGAAGCACTAGTAAACATTCCTGCCGAAGACATTGCAATCCAACCAACGCATGAGTGGCAAGAATCAAACCATGTATCCACACTTGGAATCGTTTGGGAACCAACAGCAGACACGTTTCGGTTCCGTATTGATATGCCTCCTATCACAACCATAATTACCAAAAGGCTAGTTTTATCCTATATTGCTAAAGTTTTCGACCCTCTCGGCTTGCTTGGGCCTACGATCATCATTGCGAAAATGTTTATGCAACAACTATGGGCGCTAAAGAAGGATGGAAAGTCATTTGACTAGGATAGCGAGCTACCATCGCCCCTACAACGTGAATGGTTAAAATTTCATTCAACCTTGGGATCACTCCGTGATATACACATTCCACGTTATATTTCCCAATGCACATCTACAAACGTGCAAATACATATATTCGCAGACGCTTCACAATTAGCATATGGTGCTTGTTGCTATATTCGTGCTGAAAGCATAAAGGGAGTCAGTGTTCGATTGCTAACGGCCAAATCAAAGGTGGTAGCTTTATCTAATTCACATTCGATCGCTCGATTGGAATTGTGTGCAGCACGATTGGCAACAGTCCTTCATCAAAAGGTGCAACAATCACTAAAAATTTCTGCTACTACTATCTGCTGGACGGACTCTATGACGGTACTACACTGGCTAAACTCTGCCCTCAATCGATGGAAACCATTCGTAGCGAACAGGGTCGCTAAAATACAACAGACACCTAACATACAGTGCTGGAAACATGTTCCTGGCATCGATAATCCAGCTGACGATATTTCGCGCGGTCTGACGCCGGAAAAACTATTAGTATGTGAGCGCTGGTGGCACGGGCCACATTGGTTATCGCGAGGCATGGAAGAATGGCCACAAGATCCACCATTACTAAATGAGTCAGCGAACGCGGAAGAGGAGAGGTTGGCATCACGGATTGCAACAACATCAACAATCTGCGAGTTTCGCAACGGATTGTTTTCACGGTATTCGGTTTACCACAAGCTTCAACGGGTTGTTGCATATTGCCTGCGCTTCATTCATAACATAAAACACCGCCAGCAAACTAAACCAAATGCTAAATCCGTTCCACTACTCACGGTCGAAGAGCTCACACAGGCAGAATTGAAATTGTGCTATTTGTCACAATTAGACTCGTTTTCCGAAGAAAGACATTGTCTACAAAAAAACAAAGAGATCCCTAAACAGTCTAAACTGAAATGGCTATCACCGTTCATCGATAGTCAGGGTATTCTACGCATTGGTGGCCGGCTCAGCAACGCACAGCTGGCAGATTCAACTAAGCATCCCATTATATTATCTGCAAAGCATCCATTATCAGCACTACTGGCAGTTTCACTGCATCTAAAGAAGTTACACACCGGGCCTCAAATGCTTCTTACAACGCTACGCCAACGATTTTGGCTCATAGGAGGTCGCAATTTGTGCAAATCGGTCTACCACAGTTGTCACTCTTGTTTTAAAGCTAAACCTACCCTCGTCAAACAAAGCATCGCTGATCTACCAACGTCCAGAGTCACTCCAACGAGGCCTTTTTCTGTATGCGGTGTAGACTATTGTGGACCAATATACCTAAAGGCAACTATACGCAACAAGAGTCCAATCAAAGCATATATTGCGATATTTGTATGCTTTTCTACAAGAGCCGTTCATATTGAACTCGTAGCCGATCTCACCACCACATCATTTTTAAATGCACTACGCCGTTTAGTTGCACGTCGCGGACAAATTAGTGAGCTACACTCAGATAATGCCACTACATTTAAGGGAGCATCGCACGAGCTGAACCGCATTTACAAAATGCTCAAATGCGATGAGAACGATCGTATTACTATTTTCAATTGGTGCGCGACGAACGAAATCCAATGGAAATTTATCCCTGCACGGGCACCACACTTCGGAGGTTTATGGGAGGCAGCGGTGAAGGCAGCTAAAAAACACATAATAAGAACCATAGGAACGAAAAGCATAACACAGGAGAATATGCTTACCCTGCTGGCACAAGTGGAACAGTGTTTGAATTCTCGACCATTAACTCCTTTATCAGATGAGCCTTCTGATTTAGAACCGTTGACGCCGGGACACTTTCTCATCGGCTCTAATATGCAAGCGGTACCAGACGTCGATCACACCGAAACACCAGACAATCGGTTGAAGGAGTACCAGTTGGTGCAAAAACACATGCAAAACATTTGGGCTAGATGGTATCCGGAGTATCTGCAACAACTGCAAGCGCGAGCCAAACATTGCAACGGGCAATCAGTGTCACTGCAAGAAAACCAGCTTGTGATCATCAAGGAAGACAACATGCATCCTACCTCGTGGCCGATGGGTCGCATCGTTGCAGTTCACCCAGGCAAGGACGGAGACGTTCGCGTGGTTACACTGCGCACAGCTGCCGGAAAACAAATCGTACGCGCAGCTAATCGTTTGGCAATTCTACCAAACCCCGACGTACTCAGCAATTTGGAGAAGAAAGGAGACACTGGCACTGAGTAACGTAAACTGCCTTGAATTACACTACATTGTTTTTTGCACACACCACACTTTCTTCCGCACTTGTTTACGTTTGACACTTGTCAGTGATAGCAGGACAGGATCCGTACATACACACATACACACTCACGTACATACGGAACGGAAGCTAGAATCAACGCGTTCGCTTTACGCTTGGTTAGCAGTTTGTTTATTATTTTCATTTTTCAATTAGTCTTGAATTTTAAAGAAGTTTCTTCTTTGGTGGCCGGTAGTGTTGGATTTTGGGTTAATATTAATATTTCAAATATGAATTCAAATAGGAAAACACGCAGGAATTACAAGGAACTAAACCATAGGATATAGATAAAACTACTTGACTAATTAGGACTGCATGAAATGAACTGCTCGAACTACACGAATGAACTTTGTAATGAATTATGTAATGAACTATGGGACAAACGAATATACAGTTGCAAACAGACCGACGATTAAGGTGCACTCTTTTCATTCTCATCAAATTTACACAAGTTAATATCACAGTCCAGTACTTTAGTGAATATATTTCACAACTGTATTTCGACAGCGTCACTCAAATCACTCAAAAAATACACTCATTTTGCCGGACGGGAATGCGAACTCTCATCGCAGCGCGTTTCTGCTTGCTTCCTCAAGCTTCCTCATACCCCTCGGCCTGAATCACTCAAAATTTGGGGTCTCATTGTTTGGGTGGTGCGCTGCTGTGGTGCGGTTACTTAGGAAAAAAATAAATATCAGGTAGTGGATAAGGGCCTTTGGGGGGTTGCCATAGTTGAGGGACCTTATGTCATTTTAAAACCGTTAACCAATGGTTTCGGCACACAAATCATTGCAAATAGAACAGATTTCTTTGTTACTACGTGCATTTTTTGCGTTTCTATTGATTTTATCGAAAAAATGAGATATATTAACAAAAGATTTGATGCTTTGTTTCGGCACGAAATTTAAAATCATATGAGTAAGAGTTCTAATCTCACGGAAATTGTCCATGCGGCTCGTAGATAATGAGGAATTGATATGAAAATTGAAAAAATAATGATTTCATAGTTTTATCCTCAAAAATGTCGAAAACATAATAAATTATAGAATAAATTTACGGAATTAAATAAAATAACAAACTTAAATCTATGTTTTATTGTTAAATATGAACTCCCAAATCCCAAAATATATTTTTAAAGAATATTTTATCGAGAACAAGTGGTAGCAAAATGAAACAAACCACTTAAAAAAAGTGTAAACAATTGTAACAAATGATCCTCTCGAGTTGACTGCTAATTAACGACTGCTTTATTCACCTTAATCACTTACACATACACTTACATTCCTAACCGTAACTCTAACCTATACCTATTATTACAACCCTCACCCATACTTATACCTATTGTTACACTCGGACACCCAGCAAGTGTCCTCACCTTCACTCCTTAATCTTCATCTTCTTCATTTTCGGAGTCTTGCAACTCATCCAATAGTTCCAAGGCGCACCATTTTTTAATCCTATCGGCCGAATATACTGTTGAATATTGTTTACCTTCCGTGCCTGGAATTGTCCCGATTCGGTACCTATAATTTCCTAAAATTTCCGTTATAATCCACGGTCCCTTAAACTTCGGTTCTAATTTTCTACTCCCACCGGGTATAAATTGATCTTTTACCACTAATACCAAATCGTCGACCTTATATATAGTTGGCCTCTTACGTCTTTTATCAAAGTATGTCTTTTGACGAGTTTGTTCTTTTTTCGTGGCATTTAATACTGATCGTGATCGGCCCTACGTTGTGATATTTTATGTTAAAGTGCAGTGAAAATTGCTCAGGGTTTAAAGGTGACCGTTTGGCGTACGCGTCAGTACATTCCGAATCCTTTAACGACAATAGTTGACAATTTTGTTCTTAGCCTAACGGACCTAACACTAATACATCGACGATTCAAACGCAACGCTAACGCTTCACCCAGTGAAAATACGCACACAATATGTTGGATGAACGTAGCCCTAGCTGTAAAGGCGCAACAATAACAAAAAAACGTAAACAAATACTTTTTCAAATGTATCTAGGGTAACTGTACCAGTTTTCGGCAGGCTAGTGCAGCAGTTTCACAAAAATTGCTCACACATCAATATTTTTCATTATTTTTCTTGAAAGTGTTGTTATTCTGGTTGATAAACTATCATAGTATGTTACAATATTTTTTATTTGCCGGTTCAAATCCCTTTTTCATAAATATTCGTGAAAATGCAAACATTGAGTTTGCTCCTATTTTCGGCAGTTTGTTCCTATTTTCGGCAGGCTGTGTTCCTATTTTCGGCAGCGCGAATACGGGTCAGAAAATGTTTGTATCAATGTGAATATGTACAAAAAAATGTTTAAAGCAATTTAACACTCTTACTTTCTAAGATAGGTGTTAAAAAGCACTTTAATTATTAATTTTATGTTGCTTATTTTGGCCCGTTTTGACAGCCATTTTGATGCGACGTTTAAACAGAGCAGCCATTGACAGTTTGATGGTTATAGCGTACGGTGTGAACTGGCTTACAAATATTTATTTTTCTCTTAAGTTAGTGCATTGTTTGTCGTGAAATTGGTGATATTTGGTACAAGAAAGGTCATATTATGTGTCGACATACGCATTGTAGTGTTCTGATCAATTTTAAAAGGAATATTCAGCCAAATTCAAAGTTCCGGGTTCCGGTTTATTGTTCCGGGTGTCGGCAGGAGCCCACAACATTGAGCTGTCAAAAATGAACATTTACTGTGAACCTATTTTCGGCAGCATTTAAAGTGAAAAATAACTTGTTTATCGTGATTTTAAAATTCCGAACAAGTTAGAATAAATTAAATAAGCATAAAATCTTTAATATACACCACTTTTTAATTGTTTTACTGTTCTGATTCTCTTAATCACAAAACCTGCCGAACGATTGGCTGACAGCAAAGCTGCCGAAAAAAAGCACAATTTATTTGATATTTTGGAAAATACGTAATGAAATGGTGTGAAACTTGGTATGTGAATATCAAATAAGTACACTTTCACTGCAAAATTGTATTTTGTGAAATTTTCTACCGCATTTGTGCAGAATTTAACGTTTTTAGCTACCCTGCCGAAAATAGGTACACTGCCGAAAACTGGTTCAGTTACCCTACTTCATGCGCTTCCTTTTCTTCTTTACCAATAACTGATATGATTTCGTTTCTTACCACGTCTTTTGGGTTGTACGCTAAAACCAAAGAGGTAGGCGATACTCCTGTTGTTCCATTTGGCATAGTATTAATTGCATTTTGAACTAATTTAACCTGTTCATCCCAACGACGTTTGTTATCGTCTACCATTGTTCTAACCGCCGTGAGTATAGTTCGATTACTCCTTTCCAATTGTCCATTTCCTCTTGGCGTTCCTACAGCTACCAATATATGTTCAATAGTATAATCTTCGCAAAATTTCTCAAACACACTCGAAATAAACGCGGTGCCCCTATCTGTAATAATTTGGCAATCCAAAAATACAGGCCACCTCCTCTAACATCTCTATAACTGGTTGTGTTTTTGTCGACCTTACTGCTTTTATGAACACATACTTTGTGAATCTGCAAATCGTCACTAAAATATGTTCATTTCCTTTGACCGATTTGATTAATGACCCCAAGTGGTCTATATGGATTGTATTAAACGGCCTTGGTTGTTTCGGTATTGGGTTTAACCACCCTTCTGGCTTGCCACCTTTTTCCTTAAAATATGCACATTTTGGGCATGCATCAATGTATGATCGTATGTACTTGCGCATTTTCGGAAACCAAAATTTATCTTTGACCATCGCTAAAACCTTTTCCACCCCAACATGTCCCTTATCGTCGTGGTAACTTTTAATCATTCTCCATCTTACTCTAACTGGTACAACGAAGCAATTTTTACCCTCCACTAGCCTAAAAAGCCTGTGATTCTCTACCACGTAGCTATTTTTGATTTGTGTGTCTTCATCGCACATCGGTTCTCTCGATAAAATATCAACAATTCTAATTAGGTTTTTATCTTGACGTTGCATTATTACTAGAAAATCAGTATTAGCTATTTCTATATTTAATATACTTTCTGCTACTGTATCTACCTCTCTTGGTATCTCTACTGGAGATCTACTACTGTTGCATATGCGATCCACTTCTATGCTCGATTTCAAAATCATACTCCAATAATGGGGGCCTTCACGATTCTAGTTAGTTTTTTGTATGGAGTTTGACAGTTGGAGGCTGAAATCATGTAAACAATCCATACAAAACCACACAAAAAACTAGCCTGCGATTTTCAGTCTAGAAAATTTTAGCCTCAAAGCTAGAATTAGATTCGAGTACCTGCTCGAAAACACGAGTTTGTTTACATTTATCCCAAGGTGCATTAAAGAAATCAGGTGATCGAATCTGGAATCAAAGTGTAGTCCAGGTGGTCTCATTTTTTATAACCAAATTTGAATATCACTTTTTGACAGAACGAGTGAAAACTTTTGCTCCAACGAGCTTTCTGGAGGCTTGACGAATACTCAAAATACTCTTACAATCTTCATTCAGAAGCAGAAGCGATAAAAATCAGCTTTCTAAATTCATACACCTTGGGATAAGCCCACCTGTATGTTATACCCACTTAGATAGCTGCTCGAAAACTGCTATACAATGCAAACAGCTGACAGACTGAAATTTCAGCCTACGAACTTCAAACGGAAAGGGCCCCAATCTTAGAAAATATCTCGCTATGCGTGAATTCATCTCTTTCTTCTTATATGCATCTCGTACCGCTGCACAGTCTGTTTTCAACACAAAACTTTTACCTATCAGATAGTGTCTGAATCGTTCGACGCTAGCTACAACCGCCAGCATATCCAGTTCATAGCTGTGATATTTCATTTCTGTCGGATTTGTCTTTCTGCTGAAATAACTGACGGCATACCATTTGTCTGATGACTTTTGTAGTAATATGCCAGCTATCCCTACACTTGATGCATCTGTACGTAATTCGGTCGGTGCATTTAAATCGTATAACCTCAAAATTGGCCTTTGTGCTAATCGTTTTCTAATTTCATCGAACGCATCTTGTTGCTCTTGCTTCCATTCAAACTCGAAATCTGTTTTCAGCAGTTTTAACATAGGTGCCACAATAATGCTAAAATCTTTCTAAATCCTCTGAAAAAGCCTGCCAATCCCAAAAATTGCTGAACCGCATGTACCGACATTGAATTTGGAAAATCTGTCACCGCTTTTGTTTTCGTTTCTCCTGGCCTCACTCCATTTCTACCCACTTCAAAACCGAGAAATTCTACATTTTCTTTAAAAAAATGGCTTTTCTCCAGGTTTATCGTAAAACCTTCCTCTCTTATTATTTGTAATAGCGTTTCTAATTTTTCCAACAAATCGTCTTCATTTTTTCCCGACAGTATCAAATCATCTAGATAGGCTACCAATACTACCTCAAGCTTTCTGCATTCCATCACCATTTTTTTCATCGCCCTTTGAAAAATGGCACACCCATTTGCTAACCCGAATGGCATTCTTGTGAACTTGTAGTCACCACTAGGTGTAGAAAAAGCCGTTAAATCTTGACTATCCTCATGAATTGGAATTTGGTAATAACCACTAAACAAGTCGAGAGTTATAAACATCTGAGCCCCATTTAATTTTTGTAAGCAATGCTCTATATCTGGCATAGGATATTTATCCTTTAATGTTTTCCTATTCAGCATTCGATAATCGACTGCCATTCTAAACTGTCCATTTTTCTTCGGCACCAATACTATTGGGCTGTTTTATGGTGCTTCTGATTCCTTTATGATTCCAGTATCTAACAACTCACCCACCAACTCACTCAAAACTTTTTCGCGCGCTAACTCGATCTTACATATATACAGCTACATTATCCATCAGTTGTATTCTCATCGTATTATTTCGGGCACATCCATTTTCCCTCATATTCAGTGCGAAACACTTTCTGTACTTTTTCACCAATTCTAACAATTTTTTATTTTCCTTTGTATCACCTTCTGACTTGATCATATTCTCGACAACTTCAATTGGTTCGGTCCCTTCAATTGTAAAGATATCAAGCTCTAATGTTTCATCCTCATTATGAATATTCGTGTTTTTATCCAAACTAAAAACCAATTGATTATTTCGTTTTACCATCACTAATCCATCTTGTTCGAGGACATCTTCTCCTAATATAATAGCCGTATTTTGCACCCACGACGGTACTATCTGTAACTCTACACTCAACACAACATTATCCACGCTGACCTTTGCACATACCTTTTCCTTGACTTTTACCTCGACTTGTCCGAAACCTTTCAGTGTCTTATCGCTTGGTTTTATGATTCCGAAATTATTCACCCATTTTTCTTGAATTGTAGAAACTTTGGCTCCCGTGTCAATAAGTGCTTCGAATGTTTTGTCCTCCACTGTAACTGTTTTTTTAAACGCACTCTCTTTCTCTACTACACGTACATGTGTAAGTTTCTTATCCGTCGCTTCTCTCATCACACTACGGCAATCCCTTTTCAAACGCCTTTCCTGTCCACACGCATAGCACTTAACTCTCTCACACTCTCTCGCTACATGTCCCGATCCGCCGCATTGGTAACACTTTAGCGCTCTCTTCGTATTGTCGAATTGTAATGGTGTACGTTCCAGCCTACGTGTGTCCTCTATTCTTTCTGTTCTATCATCTGTATACCACTTCCCCCAACCGCTTGTACACCTTCTAACCATCGTAATTCCGCCAAAAGTTCTTGCACGGTTGACACTCCACCAATACACGCATGTGCACGCTTCCACAATTCGTTCAATCCACTCGAAATGTACATTAACATTGTTTCTTCCCCAAACTGCCCCTTTTTACCCATAGCCAGCATCTCATACACATAGTCAATCGGCGCTTCACGACGACTCCATTTTCTACCAGCCAACCAGTTGTGATAAAACACTTCGTTTTTTGTCGCAGGAAAACCGATCACTAATTGTTGCTTAAAATTCTCCCAGGTTTTAATCATCGCTTGGTTGCTTTCCCACCACAACTTTGCCGAACCGCTTAAACTTAAACGCGCACAATGCAGCTTCACTGCATCAGTCCACCCATACAGCTCTCCGGTCTCCTCGATGTTCTGCACCCATACTTCCGCACTCGCACACACCGTGTTACTAGGGTCAAATGGGTTCACCAACTCCTTGATCTCTCGAACGTCTGGTACACGACAGCGCAATTCATCTCCAACGTGCACTTGTTGAGTCTTCAGCCTGATCAACTCTTGACTCATTTCGTCGATCCTTTTCTGCAGCATCTCGATCTCCAAACCTTCCTTTTTCTTCCTTTCCGTTACAAAACGATCTTCCCGGCTACTGGCATCCTCGAATTGTTCCTTCTCTTGCTTGCTCATGACTTCCTCTGCAAGATTGTACGGCTCCCGAAAATATCACGCTTCAGTTCCATTGAACACTTCCAGAATATTTTCTCCGCTACAACAACTCAGCTATCGCTTCCGGAAAGGATTATTTTGCACAGGTAACTTTCTGGCGAATCCTGTCTACAGCTTGTAACAAATGATCCTCTCGAGTTGACTGCTAATTAACGACTGCTTTATTCACCTTAATCACTTACACATACACTTACATTCCTAACCGTAACTCTAACCTAACCAATACCTATACCTATTATTACAACCCTCACCCATACTTATACCTATTGTTACACAATGTTTGAATCCTGGGGATCTTACGTCAAGTGACGAATTGTCAAAATGCTCAAGATTCCACCACCTGATATTTTTAAATTCACGTTGGTGAGGATGCAGGTGCACGAGATTCCTAAACTCTGCATGGTTTCTCTTACTGCTAAATCGAATGCACCGAAAGCTGCGCTACAACACACCCAGACAAAAATTTAAAGGCCCCGAAACACAATATCGCGTGAAAACAGCTGTCTGTTTTCGACACACATCTGTAAAACAAGTATAGGGTCCCCCAGACAAGCACAGGCACGCTTCATCCAAGCCAAATTGAAAAGCGCACACATCGATATCGATGGAATCGTTTCTCAAATGAAACCTCTACCCACTGGAGCACCGTTGCTTGATTGGTGTTAATCAATTTTTCCTGCTACACCGGCTCGTAGCCGGTAAAATTAGCACAACATGCCCGTCATGGGTTCAATCCCCAAATAGACCGCGCCGCCATACGTAGGACTGACTATCCTGCTATGGGGGGGAATCCATTAGTCACTGAAAGCCAAGCCCACAAGTGGGTACAGGCAGGCCTTGACCGACATCGGTTGTTGAGCCAAAGAAGAAAAAGAAGATTGTGTGCTCTCTTGGCTGGGATGACCATCCTGTTCTTGTATACGGGGCCTCTGCTACCGCTTTGCGATTGTGTGCCGAAAGCAGCTGTTTCACACGAAAAATGGTATTCACATTCTTGACCTGGGATAGTGGAGTGTGTGTGTTTTTTTAATGCAAAAACTAAAATTTTCTTTCTTGGCCCTAATCGAACACATCAAGTTTGTAACCGAAGAGAAGGGGAAATGGGAAAGGTTTCAGTTAGAAGGAAGGGGGGAATGGTATAAAAATACTCAAGGAACCTATGGACCATGTTCATTTATACATGGTTTTTATCGACTATTTCAATTTATGCGAATACAACAAGACCAAAAACCGTTACAGCTGCACCTACATAAAGCCATACACAGCCAAAATACGAAGAACAATCTTTATTTTATTTATCAGAATCATTGTACTATCAATGTCAGCAGAACACTTTTGCCGTTTGTGCAATGTTTTTACCTTAGTGCAGAACGCTGCGATACATGCGCACAGCTCAAAGCAATATAATTTCATCATCGTTGGCCCAAAGCGTTGGATAGAACGAGAAACCAACATTCCTTGCTTGCTCGGATGGCTGGTGCACGAGCACCGAAACTACGCGGACATTTCCAGAGAAAATCGAATGCACGAGTTGGGTAAAGCGAAAATCCGTTACAACAGCTGCCTCACGCAAACTACATGCATATACGACATTAAAAGGTTCCGAAACCGGCTCCGAAACACAGCGATTCGTAGCCGGAGAAATTAGCAAGAAAAATTGGCTGACAACAAGCACGCTCTTTTTATCTGTCGAGGTTTCATTCAAGAATCGATGTAGAAGGCATGTACCCAAGGACGCAAAAACCGCCCGGCAAAGACCGACTACCACCTCCTCGCGGTGCCGGGCGGGGTAGGAGTCCGTCCTTGTGGCAGGCTCTGAGCTAACGGTGGCGGCATGCTTCGGGAATTTGATGCAGGACACGCCATGTACCAGGCTTATGTAGTGGACGCAAACCATAGACGAATGCTATTGGGCTGGCGAAAAACTCAAACTGATCCCTTAGTAAGGACGGGTGAAACTTTCTTGAAACGGCGTGAGGGTTAATGAGTGATTCGTCCCCGTCCTATTAAAACCTGGCGAGTCTTCGGTATGCGCTCTAAGTTTGTTGTCGGCTTAGTAAACCGACAACTATAGGTGCAGGTGAGCTTCGGCCCTGCTTAACCCTGCCTGGCTCTGAGCTCACACCTCTTAAGGGTAGTGAGCCAACCCTCGCGTGGAGCTCCCTGATCCAAAGCCAACCACGGGGCATCAACAAGGGGACTGTAGTGGCAAACAAAGATAGCGGATTGAAGTTTGGACCCAACAGTAATGGAAGCAAGAAAACAAAAATCCAAGAAAAACGTTGAAGATGAGGAGCACGAGCGGCTCATCGACGAGTTTATATCAAAACTCAAAAAGAGCTATAAGAAAGCCGCAAAGGCTGAGGAGGTTGAAGCATCGAGAAAAGTCTCGTACAAAACGCAACTCGAGCGCTTCAAGAACTACGCTAACAATCTGGAAATTGAGGATTTACGAGATGGTATGATCGCTCAGATGATTGAGTTCATGGAGTCGATGGTCAAAGAAATGAGTGAGTTAAAGAAGCAGCTCAAACAGAAGAGCACTCAAGAAACTGAAGTGCAAACGGCACAGCCAAGTGAGCTGGCAGAAGATGCTCCCTTTGTACCGCAAACCAGAAAAGACCGAGTCCCAAAAGAGGCTCGCAAGCGAGACAACAATGCGCGTCCAAGATCCGCGCAGAGAGAGACTCCGAAGAGTAGTGGGGGTCAAAGTGCATACCCGAAGCAGTGGTCATTGAGAAGTGCGAAAGCATCGACCTGGCGAAAGTGCTAAAAGGACTAACCCATGACGAAGTACTCAAGGATGTCGGTGACCAGGTTGCCAAGGTACGAATAACACAGAACGGTGACATGCTGCTAGTACTGAATCGAGGCAAGGAAGCGGTGGAGGTAGAAGCAGGCATCAAAAATGCCTTGAAGGACAAGGCGAACGTCCGAACACTTGCACCCTCGGTGTTGATCGAAATCGCCCACCTGGATGAAATCACCGTTGCTGAGGAGATCGCTGAAGCCCTCAAGCAACAACTGGCGATAGACATTGATCATAAGGAAATCAAAGTCCGAGAGGAAAGGACAAAAGGCACCCAAAAGGCTACGTTTAGAGTGCCTCTGTCGGCGAAAGAGCGTGTCCTTAATCCAGGCAAGCTTAAAGTTGGCTGGAGTGTATGCAGCCTGAGAGAGGCAACAGTCCAGGTTAAATGTTTCAAATGCTGGAAACTGGGTCACAAGGGCTTCGAGTGCACGGGCCAAGATCGAAGCAAGCTCTGCATTAAATGTGGACAAGAGGGACACAAGATCCGAGAGTGTCCAAACGTTATGACGTGTCTTGATTGCCGTGGGGATATGGTTGAGTCCCACATCACAGGCAGCTTCAGATGTCCCAACCGGATAGCCAGACGACAACAACATGGTTAAGTTAATACAGCACAACCAAAACCATTGTGGAGCGGCCTTCAATCTGATGTGGCAAACCGCTCGTGAACGAGAAGTAGATGTGTTTATTGTCGCCGATCCAGCGAAAAGTCAACGGCATAACAACAACATAGTGTATAGTGAGGACCAGTTGACAGCAATAGTGACATGCGGAAACTTACCCATTCAGAAGATCGTCAACAAGGCATTGAGAGGAATGTTAGCCGTAGAGGTGGGTGGCATTCTCATCGTTAGTGCTTACACCCCCCCCCCCCAAGCTGGACTATGCAGGAATTCGAGCAACTGCTTGATAATATTGTTCTGACCGTCAGCGGATCGTCCAAATTTATTGTGGCAGGAGATTTCAATGCATGGTCGGCAAGCTGGGCAAACACCCTTGGAGCAAGAGGAGAGCCACAGCGCTTGAGAGGCGATACATTACTAGCAGCTTTCGCTGGATTGGAGATGGTCCTAATGAACAATGGCCAAGATACATTCGTTACGCCAGAGAGAAAGTCAGCCATCGATCTAACGGTTGTGAGCCGATCTCTAATGGAGACGACAGTATGGGAAGTACTGCCGGACTATATGAATTCAGACCACCAAGGTATACTTATTACTATTGGCCAAGAACAAACACATAGTCCCCAAGGTAATGCGAAGAAAGGATGGAAGACCACCCTTTATCACAAGGAACTTTTTGCTTCTGCACTAGACAGAGTCCTGCATGAGATGAGAGTTGACACGCCCGATGACCTGGTAAAAGCCCTAGATAAAGCATGTGATGCTACCATGTCCAGGCTGAAGACAACGTGGAAGTGGAGGGGCGTCTACTGGTGGACGTCAGTGATAGCAGACTTTCGGAAGAAATGCAAAGCCGCAAGCAGAGCTGCCAAAGGGCTCACGGCACTCCTGAATTCCCAGATAGAAGAAGGGAATATAAGCTTGCCAGGAATGCGTTGAAGAGAGAAATCAAGAGGACCAAAAAAGCGACCTGGTACAGACTTGTAAACATGTCTGACATCATTCCCTTTGGCGAGGTCTATGTAATTTTGAAGCGAATGGTTGGAGGAAACAGAGTGCCCAAAGAATTGGACCCCGAGAAACTCAACACCATCATTGATGATCTATTCCCGAACCATCCTGTCACACCCTGGCCGACATATCAACCGACGACAGGCCAAGAAAACCCGGAAAGTGTAACAGACGAGGAAATCCGGAACATCGGAAGGTCGCTTAAATCCGGGAAAGTACGAGGTCCAGATGGAATACCGAACGCTGCTTTGGCAACAGCGATGATCGAGGAGCCGACAATGTTCAAGAATGTTTACCAAAGATGCCTCGACAATGGTGAATTTCCGGACAATTGGAAGAAACAGAGGCTCGTGCTGATTCCCAAACCAGGGAAAAGACCGGGAGAAAGCGGCTCATCACGTCCGATCTGCTTGATTGATGGAGTAGCTAAGGGTTTAGAACGTGTAATACTCCACCGACTGAATACCCACATCGAGAGTGTTCAAGGGTTATCCGAAAACCAATACGGTTTCAGGAAAGGACGATCAACGACCGACGCCATCGAAAAGGTCTTAAGCATAGCATGTGCATCCAGAGCTCGCAATCGAGGTGCTAACCAATTTTGTGCAGTAGTGACACTTGACGTGAAAAATGCATTCAATAGTGCGAGCTGGACGGCGATAGCGAATCTGATAGCTACAGAGAATCAACACACCCAAATACCTCTACGACATCATCGGGGATTATTTCCGGAACCGTGTGCTGCTCTATGAGACCAACGAAGGAAATCGAGAACGAGTCGTAACAGCTGGAGTGCCTCAAGGGTCAGCACTGGGACCCACCTTATGGAATTTAATGTACAACGAGGTGCTCAGTTTAACGCTGTACGATGGAGCATCGCTTATCGGATTCGCTGACGATATAGTTCTAGTAGCTGTTGGAAGCCGAATAGACGAGCTGGAGAATACGATCGAAATATCCATCAATATCATTCGGCAATAAATGGAGTCAGTGGAGCTTCAACTAAATATACCGAAGACAGAGTACATCCTAGTAAGCTCACACAGAAGTGGACAAGAATCACATATCATCGTCGAAAGACACACAGTAAGATCATCGCGAAACTTGAAGTATCTGGGCATCATGATTGATGATCGCCTAGAATACGCTCAGCACATCAAGTATGTCGCTGAGAGAGCGGTGACCAACACCAACGCCCTAGTGAGAATGATGCCCAACCGAACAGGGCCGAGAAGCAGCCGACGCCGAGTTATAGCAACCACCATCATTGCAGGCATCAGATATGCCTCCTCAATATGGGCTGAGTCACTGAAATTCGAGTGCAGGAAGCAATGGCTCCGGAGGTGCCATAGACCATTAGTGAACAGAGTGATAAGCGCATTTAGGAGCACCTCGCACGATGCAGCCTGTGTCATAGCAGGCATGATGCCGCTCCACATACTAATCGACGAAGACTACCGAGTTCGACAACGAAGCATCACAACGGGAGCAAGCAGCAAACTGGCGAGGATAGCTGAACGACCATACTCCGTAGAAGTTTGGCAAAGGGAATAGTCGAACACCACTCCTCAGGCTCCTGGACAAGGCGATTGATACCCAACATCCAACCATGGATCACCAGGAGACACGGAAACATCAAGTTCCATATGAGCCAGTTCTTATCAGGCCATGGGTTCTTCAGTGCTCATCTTCACCGAATGGGGTACGTACCATCACCCCTGTGCCCGGCCTGCGGTGATGAGAATCAGACTGCAGAACACACCATCTTCATCTGCGGCATGTATTTTCTGAAGAGGTTACGACTGGAGCAAGATCTTCAAGCCGATTTCGACGTCGAAAACGCAACCAACATCATGTGCAGCGACGAAGTAATGTGGAATCGAGTCGCAGAGTACGTCCACGAAGTGATGGAAAATCAGTACAATCTCCAACGCAGCTACAGAGGCGACAGCGACAGAGAACTCCAAAACCAAGAAGCAGCAAGCCAAGAGACTTCCCCTGAACGTGCGGGAATCAGCATGAATGAAGACAACTGACATGGCCGATACATCGACGAAGATCCATTCCCCTCGGAACGTGCGGGAATCAGCTGAGATGCCAAAGACCATACGCACACATGTCTCTATTCTTTGGTCCCCCAGCTCACGAGTAGAGGGACCTTGATGGTGAGCTTGTCTGCGGTTGTCAGCCCCGGTGTGGCCAGCTGGTCAATCACCGGACTTTGACATTATACTAGGTGGATGGCACACTCACTGAGATACCATGTGCGGCGATGAGGTGCCTAACACCTAGGAGAGATGGCCCTCCGGGTCTCCGGACCTGGACGCGGGGTGTAATGTTCTATACGCCTGACAGACACCACTGTCATAGCATTGCGGCGCCGTGGTCGATGTTGACCAAAGGAGTGCTGGTTGAAGTAATGCTCTAACGGGCGATCCGGCCAGTATTCCTTGAAGCACAAGAGAGTTTTCGTTAGTTAAAATCCAGCTGCATACGTAGGTACTGGTGCTCTATCTATTGTATGCCCTATGATAAGGTTCTCTCTTGTCTTAAACGGGAAAAAGGACGCAAAAACCGACGGCGGCCTGTGTAATCTGAGCTCCCTACAAAGCTCTCCGCAAAGCTCTCGTTTGCAGGCTTGTCGAGAGCTTTGCCACAGGCGCCCGAACCATCCGTCACGCACACATCTAAACGTTTTGGTTTCTTCAGCCGCTCACGCATACCAATGTGTTTGCTCCACCCCCTTTTTCGGATTGCTTATAGAAATGATGAGGCTGTTCACATTTGCTTTATGCACACATTCACATGGTGTTTATTGAATAATATCCCTCTCCCTTCCCACATGTGTTTCAGCATACTCCCGTTGTGTAGACGGCAGAACGCTTACCCCCTTCCAAATTTACCTTTCTTCCTCCTCTCGTTCTTCCTTCCTCCTACTGCGCTCGGGGTACCATCAGTGCTGCGCGTGTTCAGCTGGCTTCAGTTTCGTGATGACGCCATGAACAGAAGCTGCGCGTGTTGAACCGGCTTCTGTTAAGTAATGACGTCCTCACCGGGGGCTGAATGAAGCAATAACGAATGTATGTAGTATGTATTACTATGGAGTTTAGCGCAGAGGATTAGATCAACACTTACCTTAATATTTTAAAACTGGAAAACGTTTTCTTTCCGTCGCTCACTTTGAAGATTGTTGACGAGGCTAGCAGGTAGTCGTTGATACCGCAATCTTGGCTTTGACTAAGACAGATTCGGGAAGGGGTCCCGCGGTCTTGAGATAAAGTGTGAAACCCTGTATGTTTTCTTTTGAGGCTCAGACTGACTTAAATGTCGTTTTGACAGAAAAAATAGCTGCATTGTGAGTAATTTGTTTACTGATATTCAGAAACGATAAAACCATCTATTACTCAATAGCTTTCAGTAAAAAATATAACTGCAGCAAACTTACAAAACTTGCAGTGTATGATTCGTACACCAAATAGAGATGTCATTCGTGATTGAGCGCTAAAATTGAAAACACGCAACTCTTCAGCCTTCAGTTAATTCTTCCGAAATTAAGAGAGATTACAACGCGTTCCTCTATTAACACTAATACTACAAACTACCTACGCTAAGTAAGGATTATTACACTACTACCATTAAATCTTCATGTTGAATTTGTACAGAATAAAATTAAGTTAGTCTTATCTCGCAACCTATCTCGTTCACATTTCTTCCACGTTAATTTTCATCAAATCGAAAGAACGCGCTAAAGGCATATCAACGCTGCACCATGAAAGAAGACTGCACCACCCAAGCGAAATTTTTCGGGGATAATGAACATAAACTCATGCCATCTCTTTCTATTCATCAGCTCTACTCTCTCACACGCATCGATGAACTTTTACACATCTCTTTGTTCATTGTGCTATATTTGAAGAGTTTAAAACTGATAGATGACGATTCATGTTCATGAACTAGTAGTGGTCAAATGGTAATGGTGTAATGTTTGCACCATGGTCGACATGAGTTCAATTCCATTTTTTTTTGTTTTCATCGATGGTTTAAAGTTTTGATTTCTTTTTAAAACATGCAGCTCCAGTAACTTCAGACCCCTTTACTCATTGTTAGAAATGCGTGTTTAATAGTCAATCTATTATTTTTATTGTTTTATTTATTTCTTTTAATTCATTTAGTATCAGTACCCCTTCATACAACAAAACAAGCAAATAGCACGATCATGAATAATAATATGGTGGCGCAACTGGCAAAGTGATTCGAAGTAGAATTAGCGATGTGGTTGGTAGCATCAAGGATGAAGCATGAGCATGAATTGGAATATGAGGGAAGGGAATGAATCCGAATGTTCATTTCTATTTTTAGCTCTTTTTTGCATGGGTTCATCCTTCACGTGTGTTCACTATCCCCGAAAATGATCTGTATTTCGCTGGTCTTTTCGGGGAAAATTCGTTAACGAATTATCCCCGAAAAGACCAGCGAAAACCAGCGTGGTCGGGAGCTTGGGCACGTAAACGAACGAATAAATACCTCATATAACAATTTTCACCACAAATTCACCTCAAAACCTCTTGATTTCAGCAAAACAAGAGGTTTGGTGAATATGACGTCATATGCAAACGGCGGTTTGCGAAAAAAGGGGGTGGGCGTGCGTGGCTTGTACCTGTATCCGCTCTGTTCGCTATGTATTTGTATTTATGTGTGTATTGTGCACAGCTGTTCTTGGTGCGTTGAGGCTTTTAATCTGAGGGCGGATCTTCGTTTCTCTCGCACGTTTTTTTTCGCTGCGTTTCTTTGCTGTGATTGATGAGAATATTGGAAGAAGAGCGTAATCATTTAGGTTTTAATACTTTACCGGCGTTGTGTTGGATCCATCGTCAATGTTTTCGGCTATCTTGGTTGCACGTACCTGCCTACGCTATGAGTGAACAAAATACTATTCAATGCGTTCTTGTTTCTTGCCATCAATCTCTACGCAAAATAAGTGGCCGAGCGAGTCTTGGAGATCGAAAGGATTCTTTGAGTTCGCTAAAAGGGCTCGAGAAGAAAAACCCTAGCGCGCTCGCAAGTCAATTTGTCTTTGTTTTCTTCTCCATCTGAGAATCATGAATGTGGCTATTTAGGGCAAAGCTACTAGCGATGGATAAATTTGAAAAAAAAACACCGGAATCGCTGCCGAATTACTCCACAATAATCGCAAGTTGTGAAAGGTAGATGCAATCTCGGTAATGTTTGGTGTCATCTGTTGTAGCCGACCAGGACTGGCCGGTTGCGTTAGTCGGTAACTTCAGCCGTCGTATTCGTTGGATCCATCCGAAGCCGATTCCAAACAGCTCGTGACGGTTGCGGATGGCTTCGGACGGTTCCAGGCGAATGCGTCGATGGGCAAAGGTAGTCATTCAAACTTTCCGATTTTACGTACAAAACGGCCGTAAATACAAACGGTACCGTTTCGCAAAAAGTTTTTTGATTGATTCAAACGATCATCAGCGAAGACCTACCGGCTTTTTTAATAAGAGCGGCATGTATTAAAATTGAGCAAGCTATAGCAAGCGCAAATATTCTTGCTCTTCGTATATGTGGCTCTTCTCTTATCCCCTTAGCTACACTCTCTCCATGTGTTGTCACGCTCCTTGTTTTATATCACTCTTTCTCTTTCTTTGTCACCGCTCATTATAGCATCCTCGCTCTCCGTATGTGTTGCTGTTTGCTTCCTACATAGCTTCTTCTATTTCTTCCTCATCCTTCGTTACTCCTCGCCATGGCATTCTCGCTCTCCTTATGTGTTGCTCTTCGCTTCCCCCTTTATTTCATTCCTCTCTCTCTGAATTAACAGAGCCTCTCGCTCGTCGCAACCTGTTTCTCGCTACCTCACACCCCGTTTGCCTTAGAAATAATTCCCCATTGTTATATGGGACCTCATCGAGCCGATATATGCTACTAACATAGGGTTGTGGGCAGCCGTGCCGACCCCTGGACTTGCCGTTGCAGTTGCGCTGACGACAACGCAGTTCCCTACAGACAAAGAACGGATAATTTTTAACATAGTGTGCGTAAAAACCTAGAGTTAAGCCGATGGAAGATTTCCTAGGCTTAAAAAAGGGGGTGGGGTGTGTCGTAATCGTCACACATTTTAATTATTTATCAGGCTTTTTTTTTTTTTTCAATTTCTTTTTTTTTGTTGTTGTTGTTTCACGCTCAACCGATCTCTTTGCGATCAACCACAAGACTGACCCGAGGCTCCTTTATTTCTCCCTGTCGCCTGACTTGTCTTCTCTCCCTGATCTCACGATCTATCCCTCTCTCACACTCTCTCTCTCTCGATTCACTCTCGGAGTTCACTCTCTCTTGATCCCAGCTACCGCTAACTACCGGTAGACGTCCGTCTCCTTTTCCACGCGCCTTCTTCATCTCTATCTCTGCTTTCGTCCAATCTCTCCTCTCTTATCCTCATTTTTGCATGTTTCAATATTTTCGCTCTCTCTGATTTCGCTAAACTTCTCTCTCTCACTCTTGATCCCTACATCTTCCATCACCCCTACTCTTGGTAGCAAATATGATACATAATTGAGTCTTTGTATTTCTTAGGGACTTGTATGATTCTTTTGGGTCTTTTTAAATGATCACTCTCGCTATAATCGATTTCTGTAGTTTCAATTGGATCTACTAATTCCTCCTCAATTGATTGTTCTGTTGCCCCATTGGGGACCCTTTTTACATCTTGTATGTTTCTAGTTAACTTCTCACCTTTCCCATTAATTAAAACGATTTTTGCTCCCTCCCTTGCTAACACTGTGAACCTCTCCTTCGAAAAAGTAGGATCTGTCTTAGATCTTTGTAAAACAGTAGTCAATACGATATCGCCTACCATTATGTTACTTTCCTTCGCTCCTCGACGACTATCAGCAAACTGCTTGCTAACCAGTTTTGAAAACGCATCATTTTCTCGGACCGTATTTCTGTCTAATTTGTTTTTCCAGTTCCATAAACACGGAAATGTTCCTCTATATCGCCAACCGACTAACAGCTCGAACGGCGTCACTCCTAACCGTGAATGGTGCTTCCGTGTGTTGTGAGCGTGGATGTACTCGTCTAACGCCATTCTCCAGGGCCTACCTTCTTGTTTTGCCGCTGCCAAGGCTTTAATAACTCCTTGGTTTTGCCTTTCGATGGCTCCGTTGGATTGCGCGCTTAAAGGGATCGATTTCCGGACTTTCACTCCTTTACTTTCCCAATATTCGATGAATTCTGATCCCTGGAAAGGAGGTCCGTTGTCGCTCTGTATGATGAGGGGTAGCCCCCAAACTGAAAATACTCTACAAAGGGCAGCATTAGTACTTCTGGCATCAGTTTGTTTCATTTCAGAAACATGTAAATAACGGGAGTAGGTGTCTACGGTTAAGAGAAATTCACCGGATCCGTAGCCATGTAAGGACAAAAAGTCAATTTGTAAAATTTCCCATGGTCCATCTGGAAGTTGTCTACTGGAAAGAGGTATAGGAGGATTCCTTTTAGATATAACCAGGCATATTTCGCAATTAGATACGAATAGAGCTGCTTGTTTTGCCATATTCGGCCACCAGAAAAACTCCCGTAAAATTCGTTTGGTAGCTTCGCAACCAACGTGACCCCGATGAGCTGCTTTAATTGCTCTGGAACGAAGAGATGTAGGTAGAATTATTAGATCGTCTTTATAAACAATGTGACCAAGCGTTCTTAGATGTTTTGATTCGGATTCATAACGTTTAAGAGCATTGGACCATTTTCCGGTTTGAACTCCTAACCTTACTGCTTCCAGTTCTTCGTCTGTCTCCGAGGCTGTCTGTATTTCCGTCCACGAAATAGACATGTCTCCCGCATCCAAGGAATACAATATGTGCTTTTCGTTGTCCTCGTCGAAAGCATCGTCAACCTGTGACTTGCAAATTAGTCGGGATAAAACATCGGCGACATTCATATTACCAGGAACTCTTTCGATGCCGAAATGATACGGTAGTAAACGTAAGGCCCATGCTTCTGCCCTTGTCATAGCTCGTCTACCAGTGCGATGAGACCCGCCAAAAATAAATTCGTTGGCTTCTGAATCAGTCCTTACTTTGAAATATTTGTTTATCAGGTAATATGAAAATCGCTCAACACTCCAAACGATCGCCAGTGCTTCTTTTTGTGTTTGAGGATACTTTTGTTCCGATTGGGTAAGGGACTTAGACGCACACGATATTACACGCGGACTACCTTCTTCGTTGTATTGTACGAGAACTGCACCTAACCCGGTCGGAGACGCATCGACGTATAGTTCCGTACGATCTTTATGGTCAAAATATCCGAGCCTGACAATAGAGTTTAATGCTCTTGTCTTTAAGTATTCGAATTCTTGTTCCTCCTGCGTTGTCCAGTAGAAGGTGTCTGACTTTGCGAGTGCTCTAAGGCTTGTAGTCTTTTCGGCACGTTTGTGGATAAAGCGCTCGGTGAAGTTAACCAAGCCCAAAAAACTTTTTACCTCGGACAACGACTCCGGTCTTCGAAAATTTTCCACTGCTTTCCTTTTATCGTCTTCAACTCGCCATCCGTCTCCAGATAAATTGAACCCTAAAAATTTTACCGATTGCGATCCGAACACGCATTTGGTGGAGTTTAACCGGACGTTATGTTCTCGCAGTCTTTGGAGTGTAATTTTTAAATTACTATCGTGCTCTTCCTTCGAGCTACCAAAAACTAAAATATCGTCTAAATAATTCACGACACCTGGACATCCTGCTAATATTTTCGTTTGTAGAATTTCTTGAAAAATGTCGGGGGCGTTGCACAGACCGAATGGCAGTCTCTTGAATCTGAATGTACCATTTCCAGCGAAAAAATTTGTCAGGTGTCTACAGTCTTGGTGTAATTCCACGTGGAAAAAAGCACTCGACAGGTCGATCGTGGAAAACCATGAGGCACCATTTAATTCTGATAAAATCGCCTCCAATGTTGGCATTCGAAATGGTGTTCTGATGATTCTTTTATTAGGACCTCTTAGGTCTACGACCAAACGGATGTCGTTTTTACCTTTTGGAACCACCAACAAAGATGAGCAGAATGAATTTTCCATTTTGTCCGTAACGCGTTCTATGATGCCCGTAGTTAGAAGGTCGTCCAATCTTTTCAACGTTTCGTTTTTAAACGCTGGTGGAATACTGGTGAACACGTTTCGGGATGGTGGCATTTCTTTATCGTATGATAACATTACAGGAGCAACATTAAATTTAGGAAATTCGATCAAATCTGTCAATACGAAAATCTCTCCGGGTAATAATCGGATTGTGTTATATCCCGAATATGATTTAACTGGAACGTTCAAGCCCAGCTGTAAAACGCTGTATCGCAATGCTGTGTTTCTACTTAATAATGCTTTTTCGTTAGGCACGACGTAGAATTTTTCCATCGTTCGAGGGCGGTCGTTAGATATAAATAATTCAGCTACGAAGGAAGCTATTACCGGAATGTCTTCTTCCATTCCGTATGCTTTTAAATGGTGATCAGACCCTTTCTTTAAATTGAAAATATGAGACAACTTAGGGTCTTCCTTTGATAGACAATCGAAACTATCTTTCCCTATAGTGTTAACATCCGCACCCGAATCAATCATAAATTTAATAGCGAGGCCCGCTACGTAACCTGTAATGAACACGAGATCGATTTTTTCTTGGCAAATGCTATGCAAAGATTTGTTTTCCCTCACGAAATTATTGATCTCGATGGAATTATTTTGAAGCACTTGTTGCGATACATCCTAAAACGTAAATATAAAAATTTATTATATAGAATTCGTTAAACAAATGATGGTAAAATATGATCGAATCGAAGCTATCTATGTCTAAGAATATTTATTCCTGCATACGTTTTACTTTATGTTTGTATACCCGATCATATCCCAATAGATACATGCATTTTAATTTTTTTTTGTTTTATTTTAATTTTTTTTTTTTTTAACGCCACAACTTGCATATTATATTTGAATTCAAGGAATTTGTTCATCTATTCATTAAATCAAGTAGGTTTATTGAAATTCATTCTAAATTTCATCGCCAATTTAGGAAAGTGTATATTGATGTATTACATAAAAAATAATAAATGGAGTAAAAGAGTAAACAAAAATAAGTAGATTTCTACTCAGATTCGGTTGGAAAAGCCTCACTTACGGCTGTTTGCTCGTGATCCGACTTTCCAGGAATACCGCTTTCCGTAATAGCAGCAATTTTCCGAATTTTATTAGGTACAGCCGGTTCGACAACATCTGTCGGATAGCGCTTGCTATTGTTTAAGAGATCAGGATGGCACGCACGTTCTATATGTCCTATGACATTGCAGCGGCGGCATCTTTTATCTATTGCGTAGCAGTTTTCTGGCTGGTGTGTATTGCTGCTACATCTCCAACACAGGATGCGACGAATACCGAATGAACGATTCGTGGAGAATTTTGAAAATTCGCCTTTGCTAAAGCCTCTATTCTCCTGCATACCCCAATGTTTTTGTTTGTATGAGGGATAATCACGTTGAAACTCCCTAGTGCGAGACATTTTTGCGTTGGTGTTATGCGACACAGCGGAAACCTCTAATGTAGTTTCATTTTGTCTGTGGTCTCTAGCGAAAGCGTTTTCGTTAAATTTCTCTATTTCGCATGTTCGAACTTTTTCCAGTAGATCTGTTATTGTTCCGCGTTTTTTGAGAATTTTCCATCCTGCCATACGTACTTTGGGGTTAATAGCATGCACCTGTATCACGTCGACAATTGTTTCGATTAATTGTTCCTCCTTGTAATTACATAATTTCCCAGATTCGATCACTCGTTTTACGAATTGGTAGTCCGATTCACCTTTGATTTGGTTCATCGTGCGTAATTTTTGACGCTGACGAAACACGTAATAATGGGAATTAAAATAGTGATCTAATCGATCCATTGTGTTAGTGTATGGAAATAGTTTCGCATCCTTGGCTGAATCATTTGTCGACGTACTTTCTAGAATGCCCAACAGTGAAGGGCCTGCCTTCATTTTAAAGGCATTCATTTTTAGAGTTTCACTGGTAATTCCCGCAAACTCCATTGCCGCTTCAAATAACTCCCTCCATCTATCGAATGTCGTCTTGTCCACTTCTTCTTTTCCGTCTTTCGGTTGGCAAACGGCAATTTGCAATGTGGCGAAAGACATGGACGCCGACATGGAAGCCTCGTTGGTGGATTGTGTTCCAGAATCAAGAAATGTAGAACATCCACGAGGAGTAGCTTCGAACAATTGGTTGTCGGAAGGTTCCTCGATCCAGTCATTTCGTCGTTTCGTTGAACTCACGCAACCATCCTTTAACAGTGATTCTAAAAAGGAGTTCTTCTGCTTTTTCTTTCTCCAAAGCCCGAATCAAAGCGTCAACGTTCGCTTTTGTTATTTCTCTGTCGCTAACGAAAAGACAACAATAGAATAGTTCATGTCAGTTTCCTGTACCCCTTTTTGTTTTAATAGCGTTCAATGTGTGTGTATCACGATCGCACGCGTGCGGTAAGGTTTCTTCGAATACGTGTTGAGTCGCCCCCCCTTACTCGAATCACCGTTTTTTTTTTTTTTTTTTTTTTTTTTTTTTTTTTTTTTTTTTTTGCATACCAGCTAGTTTTTTTTGTTATGTTACTATGTTAAATTCGTTTGGACCGCTCAAGGTTCCCCTTTTTTAATATATATATACACGTGCGAACCGCTCGAGGTTCTCGCTTTTATATATATATATATATATATATATATATATATATATATTTATACTAGCAATTGGTTATTTGTATTTCAATATAAACTGAGCCGCTCGAGGCTCTCATTTTTATTTCATACACACGTTCAAACCGCTCGAGGTTCTCGTTCTTTTTTTTTTATAATATGTATATATACGTGCGAACCGCTCGAGGTTCTCGCTTTTTTTTTAATATACACGCAATTGGTTTTTTTTTTTTTGTATTACAATATAAACTGAACCGCTCGAGGCTCTCATTTTATCATACACATGCGCAATCCGCTCGAGGTTCTCGCTTTTTTTTTGTATCAAAATTGGCTATTCGTATCATGATACAAACCGAACCGCTCGAGGCTCTCCCCTTTTTTTTTTTTTTTTTATTCCGACCACACATTATTCACACACACATCATCACGTCAAAAGAACAAGGCTGGTGTATGAGCGCCAATTTTGTCCACACTTTTTTTATGCGCGGTCTTTTGTTTAGAGAACAATGGTAATGCTAAAGCGTCAATTCCGTCCTTACATTGTTCACGCACACCACGCACGCAAAACACGCGAAACAAACACCGAGTACCTTATTTTGCCTTTTTATATATGCAATAGGATATCTCGAACTAATCAAACCACCAAACTTACCGACATGCGCCATTGTCGTAATCGTCACACATTTTAATTATTTATCAGGCTTTTTTTTTTTTTCAATTTCTTTTTTTTTTGTTGTTGTTGTTTCACGCTCAACCGATCTCTTTGCGATCAACCACAAGACTGACCCGAGGCTCCTTTATTTCTCCCTGTCGCCTGACTTGTCTTCTCTCCCTGATCTCACGATCTATCCCTCTCTCACACTCTCTCTCTCTCGATTCACTCTCGGAGTTCACTCTCTCTTGATCCCAGCTACCGCTAACTACCGGTAGACGTCCGTCTCCTTTTCCACGCGCCTTCTTCATCTCTATCTCTGCTTTCGTCCAATCTCTCCTCTCTTATCCTCATTTTTGCATGTTTCAATATTTTCGCTCTCTCTGATTTCGCTAAACTTCTCTCTCTCACTCTTGATCCCTACAGGGTGGGTACCACGGTACTCTCCCGCTCCCATATAAAATATCCCTACAAACAACGAGCGGGATATTTTATCATGGTGTGTGTAAAAACCTAGAGTTACCACTAATAGGAGAGTACCACTAATAGGCTTGGCTATCAGTAACTTATCAAATGCCCATAGCAGGATAATCATCCCAGCATATGGGGGCACGATCCATTCGAGGCTTTTACCCATGCCGATGTTATTGAGTGCTACGAGTTGACAATTGTATCACGAGATTGACTAATTATTTCAATTTCACTTACTATTTAAAACAAATAGTTTTCCACACAAATCGTTTACAAGATCACGGCACTCAAACGGTTGTCGAATGGAACAGAATGCTTCGAATCGAATGGCCAAATATTGGAATCATGCCGAGTGCCAAGATCAAGTGGATATCGTGGCATAAGAAATAAATACATTTTATTTTTCGTTGTTCATACTCGCATATTATAATACATCTTTTCCAACCCGTTCTGCCATATGAGTACAGATTTAAATTTTATAATAGTTACTTGTCTAGTTAAAACAAGCTAAATTATCACAAAAAGTATAATAGATGCTACAAATTGCACCATAAAACCAAATGCAACACCATTTTTGGTTTCGCTTATCACGATTTTTATAAACGATACTGCGACGAAGTGCGATGAATATTCCTGTGAGCATGCGAGAGTGCACAAGCAACACATACCGTGTGCGAGAAAGAGTGAACAGTTATCTTGCATGCAGCAAGCAACAGCCGGACAAAGCCGGTTTTTTCAAAGTACGGAACGCACGAACGATAGCACCTTGCTAACAACATTGAAGCGGCAAAGACCGGAACGGAACGGAGCGAACGGAAAGAACGAATTGAACGGAACGGAATGAACGGAAAGAACGGAATGAACGGAAAGAACGAAATGAACGGAAAGAACGAAATGAACGGAACGGAACGGAATGAACGGAATGAACAGAATGAACGGAACGGAACGGAATGAACGGAAAGAACGGAATGAACGGAACGGAACGATTTTGTATAAAGGATCGAAACGGAACGGCCTTTATAAAGAACGGAACTTTTTTCTAGGTTCGGACCGGAACGGCCAACACTACAACACACTGTGGCAAACATTGATCGTGTTTCCTCTTCTGAAAGCTTCATCTTCTTCATGGTGGTATTTTGACCGCAGCCGATTGTTTACTTCCAGATGTAATATCACACACAAATTGATAGCGAGCCATTGTTGCAGCCATATCATGTAATTGAAGCGATTTGTGATTAAAAATAGTTTTGTCGTCGTTGTTTTCGTGGAAATCACTATGAATAAAAGTTTCTCGAAGCGGATCAAATATAATTCTTACTTGTATCGCCACCGTGATCGTTTGGAACATGAAAACCAGATAGATGACGGTGCCGGCCCTAGTGGAACTTCCAATGGTATGAGGTTTATTGCAATTATGTATTACTTCATTTATAACAACTATTTTGATATGGGTTGCAGTAGCTTAACGAGGTATGAATTCTTCACAAGACAGTGATGCACTTGCACAGGATAATATCGTCGGTGAAACTTTCTACGAAGGTGAAGCTGCTTATCTATCAGAATCCGATGATGATGTAATCGACTATTTAATGGAAAGTTCGGATGATGATATAGATCCAGCAGCATCAGATAGATGACCCATGCTCTGCTGAAGATGCTTTGCGTCAATGAGCAATATCAACAAACCAAACATACGACTCGATTGCCCAAGTGATGGATATAGTTCGAAAAGTGAGTTCCTGTAACCTACCTAAAGACGCTAGAATCCAACTAAAACTCAATCGAAATATTTCGGCTGATATCCTGGCGGTAGAAGGTGGTCAGTACTGGTATTATGGAGTGCAGAAATGTCTCACGAACAAGCTAAGGTACATTCATTCTTCTTCTTCTTCTTGTTCTTCTTCTTCTTCTTCTTCTTCTTCTTCTTCTTCTTCTTCTTGACGAGAGGGGATGTATCCTCCTATGTTGTTCAAACGCTTGTTTGAAACAGCATATTCAGAGGCTTACTCTCTCTGTAAAGACCTCGACTATCTAGAGTCATATGTCTGGTAAATAGAAGGTACATTCATGAAAATGCTTCTGTATTATTTTTTATAAACAAACTAATTAATGTCTGTTTGCAGTGATACATCTCTGAATTCGGACACCACACTCTTGCTTAATGTATCCATCGATGGTTTGCCGATATTTAAAAGCAACAATTTACAATTCTGGCCGATTTTGATAAATATTCATTACATGCCAGAAATTCCTGTTATGATTGTTTCAATTTCCAGCGGAACACAGAAACCTAGCATCTGTAACGTCCGGACTAATATCGCCCACTGTGCACTCAACCCGAACCCCAAACGCAGCGGTATATACGCATTATACCTTGACCGCTGGAGCACCCGGTGTGCTAGATGAACTGTCATAGAATAAAGCTCTCTTCTTGGCGCGACATTGAACTGAACAGACGTAAGCCACTGACTTCTGCGTATAATTATTTGTGTGCTCTTCCGAATTGTGCTAAATCTTATTAAAACGACCAATTAATCTTCCGCCAACCGTTAAACGCTTGGTCGTTACACATCGAACATTTTTTAAAGCAGTTCATCGAAGAAATAAACCTATTAACTAACAATGGGGTACAAATCAAAGGCGTGAGAGTTGATGTTGTGGTACGCGTCATAATTGCCGATTCACCAGCACGGGCGTTTATAAAAGGTAAAACAAAATTGCAATTTATACTTCTAAAGCACAAACTATTGATTTAATTAGTTTTTTACAGGTGTCGCCAACTTCAATTTATTTGATGGTTGTTTGAAATGCACTACCAAAGGTGTCAAAATGCAAGAAAGAACAACTTTCCTTGATTGTAGCGCACCAAAAAGAACCGATAGACATTTTAGAAAGCGGAAGTATGGTGGTCATCAAAATCTTGATTCGCCACTACTGTTGTTAAATAATTTTGATCTTGTGAAGCAGATAATAGTTTGTGATCTTGGTGTCACCAAACGTCACATTTGATAGATCTTGGTGTCACCAAACGTCACATTTGATAGATCTTGGTGTCACCAAATTGATATTGATCGGCTTGTTGTTATCCGGGCTTCTCGGGACTTGACCTCGCACGGATAAGCGAATAACACGGATAATGAGTCAAATGATATATTTTATCACCAATTCCTGATTAATTTTTGGAAAATTATCTTATTTTTTGATAAGAATAACCCAGTTTTTATTAACTTCATGTTTTTTCCACAAGAGTATTTGAAATTTGCCTTGAATTATCGGGTCTTTTGTTTTGACAATATGCTCTTTTAACCGCTTTTTCAAATATCCTCCTCATAACGAAATGTCACCATTGTATTGAACTGTCATTTCTCAACAGCACGGATAAACGGACAGCCGGATAAAAGGTACCCGGATAAACGGCGCTCCACTGTAACGACAATATCTGGTATGTTAATGACAATCCAATTGCCAATAGAAATCCATAGAAAATTTCGATCGTTACACGATGTGAATCACTGGAAAGGCTCAGAGTTTTCATCATTTTTATATTATGCAAGTTTTTCGGTGTTGAAAAACATCTTGAGTGATGAACAGCACAAACATTATATGTTGTATTTCTGTAGTATAACATTATTCTCCTCGAACATCTACAAAGAACATTGGCCGCTTATTTTAATGAAAACAGTACGACAAGTCAAAAATGTTGTTGAAAAAAATCTAAAATTACCTGTTTTTATTGATTTTAGAACTAGGACCACTATAGGAACATGCCTGTTTGGTGTACCTATAATGGCACTATCGTAAAAAACACTTAAAAATAAGTAAATATGATCAAAAGCCAATGAATTTGAATAAAACAATATCATTTGATAACAGTTATGTTAAAAAACTAATAATTGCGTTGTTATGTGGTCATTTAGAACGTTAACAAAAATATGAGCATCGTTATGAAATCCTAAGGATTTTGAAAAAAATGTTGATACCTTTTACAAAATAATGGATTTTTCGGTCACTAAGAAACGGAATGGCCCCATCTCATTTTTAAATCCTTTGTAAAAGGCTAGAGAACATTTCACACTATCGTATATAACTTAACAACTGTTAATTTATCGTATGAGACGCATTTTAGTGCAATACCACCACTATTGGTACTAGCACCACTATAGGTACGTTTACCCTACATCAATTTCTTCTCGATGGCAACTTTTCAATGTCAAAATCAAAATCGTCGTATCTGCGAATCGTCGTAACTCGAGAGGGTCGTAACTCGGGGAACGCCTGTATTTGGTCCACTGCGGACGTTATCTTCTTATTCGTTCGAATGTGTTCTAGAACACATAAACAATTTGTTGCGTAACGGAAGAGCTTGGAACAAGTAATTAATAGAATTGCAGAACAAGAAGCGTATTATGTCCATAAAAAAGATGATATTTCAAGTTATCCATCTATTCAGAGAGGTAACATTACCACTCTCCATGTTCGCAAAGGATTTTGCTTGAAACCTTGACACCGAGATGGGTGGTTTTTAACCAAATCTGGAATTGTTTGCCAGTACATTAATGTAGTTGCACAAGAAAATGTAACAAGCCTAAAAATAATCGCCAGAAAATCTCCCAAAAGACAACAAATTCGACTTTGTTCCGTTAGTTCATACGTTAATTGAATAAAACAGAAATGTACATTTAAAAAAATGTATCTTTATTGCAATTTTAATGATTTTCATATCACATGATGGTATTTCCGAACACATTTAATAAATTCATTCATTTCTAACTTACATTACGACACTGAGCAACTTATACGATTTCTAGCGTCGATGATGAGAAGTTCTAACTAATCCAACTAAGTTTAGCCTTTGACCACCATGCTTGAATTTGTTTTGGAAAAAAACCTTTGATTGTTTTATCAGATGGTGTAACACCTCCGTATGTTCCTTTGTCTTTAAATTGCCTAACTATATTTTTGTATTGGAAAAAGCATATTTTTTCAATGGGACGACTTATGCACGTCCACGTGATTTGAGTCACTAGCTCCTTTGTAAATATTATGTCCATAGCCGCATGCATCCTTTCTTCTGAACAATCTGCTGGTAGACGAGTTTCTAAATAGTCATTGAAATTCTTTCTAAACTCAGGTTCCGACAATCTTTTTTCACGCGTGTTTTTATCATTTTTGTTTGCTAGTGGTTCCCACTCAAAACTCGACACAGCCACAAACCCTGGACGGGGAATTAATTTGTCAGAGACAATGTTGAATTCCGAGCGCATCAATTTGATTTGTCCTTCCAAAGCTGCTATTCTCTTGTTTGATATATCTGCTTGCTGTCTTTGCTCCTGTTGTATTAAGTCTAGTTTGTTGATAATTTCGTTCCATATATAATCTTCTTCAGGTTGTCTATTGGTTTGTGTTGAACAGGATTTTTGCTTCGTAAGTGGGTATGGAAACATAAAACATGAAAATTAGCATGCAGTATTGCCATCAAAAAGGAACACTCTGTTTACTTTTTTGCAAGTGTTGTCGTGAGGTGCTCGGTGTTTGGATGAAATTTTCTTTATGTTCTTCGTATGTTTGTGTTTTATCTGAACACGAGGATAAATCTTCCAAAACATCTGGATGTAAATGATGATAGGAGTTTATTTCAGCTGGCGGAGTAGAGGCTAGAAATAAACCATTCATTTGTAAATTAAGCGAATACCTCGTCTACGTATTTACCCTTACGTGCTTGATTGATCGGTAACAATACAGCCTTCCCATTTTTCATTTGAACGATTAACCTCGGACGTTTTGCGCTGAAAGTATGGAAATATGTTCGCATGAGAACGCGATTTTTTTTCTTCAATGAACTAACTTTTCCATCCTACGTCCCTGATGATTTATATAGCGCTATAGTTGCGTATCTATCAGCGGAGGTGCGTTGGAACAATCACTACTGCGGTGGGATATGTACTGCACATTCGAAGGAACGAGTTCAAATCCATTCATCAAAGAATCAAAAGGTAAATTTATATCTCTCACACTAGCTAATAACCTAACATTAGAACGATATACAACACACACCACAGCTTGTCAGCGAAACACACAACGCAATATGTGTGATTGACAGTGCGCGGCTCAACAAGACAGAATGACGGCAACAAAGCTTTGATTTTTTTTTTGCTGGCAACACTGCATGTTTTGACATTGACATCAAAATACATCGCATAGGAAAAACATCGCTGGTGTTGTCAATGTCGGTCTAAACTGGAGTTATAATGACGTCTTTCGGCGGTCTTTCGGTGACCCGAAAGACCGCCGAAAGACGTCTTTTCAGCTGTCATTTTCAGCCAGGGATATATTGCTACCCCGCTGCGCAAAGCGATCGAAAACTTCTCTAACTCAAACTGCAAACATATTTCACAGCGCATGGCTGTGAAATATTTCGCATTCAAACCCAACCGATAATTTCAAATATTTTCGACGTCGTGTGTACGTCGTGTTCACCCGACGTCGGGTGGTCGTCGCAGTTAAGTCAATATACGACCAAGCGAAATTTTTTTTAAACGAAAAACGCCACAATTATGGCATGTTTTCTGGAGTATTTCGCTCATGGTTTTTGTCTAGGACAATGGCCATAAAAAAGGTGTTTCAAAAAGTCGATACTCTCTCTCCCCCTTACTCTTTTTCCCTGTGGGTAAGATACCGTACGATCCCCATCTTGCTATTCTCACATGGTAGCGGGAGTGATCGCTTGTCTGCTGTCTTCTTTATCCGTTCACCCAGAGCGTATTCGCTTTGAGTGACGTCGCTTCCCCACCTCCTTCATTCCCACGCTTCTCTCCCAGCAGTTTATTCGCGAATGCTTGACCTTGCCTTGTGTGCTTGACTTGGTTATTGTTTTTTTTTCCTTCCCCTTTTTTTGTGGCTGCTTGATGCATTGCGCGTTGGCTAGAGCCGTCGTTCGAATCTGGATTTGAACAGCGTGCAAGTTGTCGTGTGGATGTATGAATAGCTTTACCGTTGAAGCTATTTGCCGGATCGATCGGATGTATGCTGCGTACGGGTTTTATATTGTTTGTTGGTGCACTTAGTGTCAGTTAGTTGCACTTGTTAAAAAAAATAAATCAAAGGACGATCATCAATGCACTAGCACACACAACATATCATGTGAAGCCAACCAATGTTTAAAATTGTCAAATATTCAAATGAGGGATGATGTCTTTGACCACAATTTTCTTTTAATTTTTTTTATTGTTTTTATTCAACAATGTACAATTCCTCCAATCCCCCCCCCCCTCTCCATCCTTCCCACACAATAGGGAATGCAGGTAAGGATTGAACCTCCATGTTGTACCGTCTTCTTCCTAATTAACGGGGGCTCCTCTCCGGAAGAGAGAGGCACGTCTCCCCTGCCTCTTGCTCGATGCTGTAAGCGAGCAGGGCCCGCCTCGGCTTAGCTGGCACACGCATCGCTCGCTCGCGTTGCCTAGCTTGCTCCTTCTCTCGACTTGTTTGGAGACGCATCATCGTTGCGGATGGTGTTACGCGGCCATATCACTGTCTGGAGGGTGGCATAGAGAGTTGTGTTCTAGCCCGTCGCTGCACTCGCCATTGACGCACCATGCGTAAGTGACGTTTATGACTGTATGCATTGTCGATGGCGCTGCGACTGCGCTCGGGGATTGTCTATACCGACCTCCCCCACCCCCTCCCCCTCCCTTCCCCCTAATGTCGGTGATGCAGCCGGAGCCACGCGTCAAGCTGCTCCATTACGCCACGCGTCCCCGCATTATATGGATGGCTTGACTGGTTTTGACTGCCCCTCGTTGTCGTGCTACCCGAACACAACACAACAACATACCCGTCCTAGGTTCAAGCCCCGTTGCGTGGCCATAGTGACCCAGGACTGGCTATCCCGCAGTCCCGGAAAACCAATTAGTAACAGGTAAAGTCAACTCGCACGAATTAACAACATGTTCGTCTTCGGTTCAATCCTCGTGCGAACCGTCTCTCGTAGCAAGGGCTAACTATCCGAAATTTCTTTCCAAAGTGTGGCTGGAAGGAAGAACATCGACCTACAAAAATGCATGTTGCTCTCTTCTTGTATGTCCTTCCCGTTCTCTCGTCCCCCATTGTTTAGAACCCATCGTTGCTTCAGAACAATGCGCGCTGCTGCACGCAACCCACGCCTTCATCTTTTCATCTCACCTCTTCGATAATCACCCTTCCCGCTCCTCCTTACGCTCTTGTTTGCCCCCTTTTCCTTACTCCCTTCCCCTTCTTTCCTTTATTCTTTCCTTACTCGTGTTGCTTTTCAATATGGCTAGTATGCTTTAGGATGTAAATGTAAACTAAATGTAAAATGTAAACTGTATTTGCCGTGCTTAAGGCAAACAATAGTGAGGTGCGGGCAGGGGCGGTTCAACCAGTTCGCAAACTAAGCGATCCCGTAGGGCCCCGAGGATCCCCCATTCGGAAGTAAAAGTGCTTCGCAATCCTTCTCTGATTTAGAATTCCTCATACAACTTCTTGCTCGACACATCCGAATGGTCAATTTTCGTGTGTCCGCTTAGGGCCTCCACTCGTGCTAATACGCCACTGGATGCGGGTCAACCTACCGGGTCGGAACCATCCGGATCATTTGGGAGGTGCGATTCCTTTGCAAATCGCTGCTCCCACGAGTCGGAATGGTACCTGCCGAACTACCTGGCGCCTCGCTGACAACATATCAGCGCTCCTTGGAACTACGTCGATTACAGCCCGTGGCCAATAAGACCCCACAGCTCCCGTATAAATTTTAATCTTCTTCTTTGACGTAACGAACAATGCTGTGGACAGGGCTAAAACTTCTTCACCTTACTAAAATCAAGCTTTAGGATAGTCGGTTCTTGCTATCGGGGGAATGGTCCGGATGAGAATCGATCTCGTATGGCCTCATAGGATCCGGTCTCTTAGTGATGATCGACTGCGTCAAATGAGTGACGATTAAAAGCATTATGCCGTTTGGTTTAAAGGGTATACAATATGCGGCATTTTGTTGCTGCTCGTTCGCATAAAAAGTTTACCACCATGTGTTCCAAATCTACACACATTATATTACTGTGTTTGTGGTTATGCTAATCACAAAACACTTTCCGTACAGCGTGGCACATAAACGTGCATGAATTGGTACAGTATTTGGTGTGCCAGAGCCATTGCTTCTAGCAATTTACCTTTAACTAACTAACGGATCATGACGGCCAAGCTACACGTACCGGACGACATCGGACGATGCCATAAATCCGTTAACGCCAACTGTCAAATCTCATACAAAATCGGCCCGCTGTGATCCGACACGGCCCGGCCCGACGCGAATCTCTTGTCTGCGGTCCTACGTTTTATGGCATCGTCCGATGTCGTCCGGTACGTGTAGCTTGGCCGTCAAAAGGTCCTTCAGACGGTGCTTGTAAACTAGTGATGCGCGTTGCGTTCCGAACCTGCCAGGTGCGATCCGTTCCAGCATGCAAGCATCCGGACCGCGATCCTTATTTTTAACCCAAGCAGGTTCAAACTGTTCAAACCAACCCAAGGAAACATTTTGGACCTAGCTTGAACAAAAACTGGGCTGTCTTGCTCTATCTTCTATACCGCACCTGCTTGCACTCATTCGCGAGCATTAAAATATACTCTCCCGATTTCATGTTCTCGCGAATTGCCTGCTGCTGTAAGAATGTATGAGTGAATGTGTAGCGTTTTTCTCTGTGCTTCCTCTTCTCCCCCCCTCGTTCGTACTCCCTTCTTCCATGGATCCGATGCGCGATTCCTGATTCGACCGCGCAATAACATTTGTAAGGTTCCGCCGCAATGAGATACTGTACGGAAATATACAGAGCATTTCCATTAAGCATCCGTGGTCCACACGGAACGCCGATGAACTAAACACCACCGGCCAATGTCAAATTCTCGATGAGGCCATACGAGATCGATTCTCATCCGGACCATTCCCCCGATAGCAAGAACCGACTATCCTAAAGCTTGATTTTAGTAAGGTGAAGAAGTTTTAGCCCTGTCCACAGCATTGTTCGTTACGTCAAAGAAGAAGATTAAAATTTATACGGGAGCTGTGGGGTCTTATTGGCCACGGGCTGTAATCGACGTAGTTCCAAGGAGCGCTGATATGTTGTCAGCGAGGCGCCAGGTAGTTCGGCAGGTACCATTCCGACTCGTGGGAGCAGCGATTTGCAAAGGAATCGCACCTCCCAAATGATCCGGATGGTTCCGACCCGGTAGGTTGACCCGCATCCAGTGGCGTATTAGCACGAGTGGAGGCCCTAAGCGGACACACGAAAATTGACCATTCGGATGTGTCGAGCAAGAAGTTGTATGAGGAATTCTAAATCAGAGAAGGATTGCGAAGCACTTTTACTTCCGAATGGGGGATCCTCGGGGCCCTACGCGACCGCTTAGTTTGCGAACTGGTTGAACCGCCCCTGCCCGCACCTCACTATTGTTTGCCTTAAGCACGGCAAATACAGTTTACATTTTACATTTAGTTTACATTTACATCCTAAAGCATACTAGCCATATTAAAAAGCAACACGAATAAGGAAAGAATAAAGGAAAGAAGGGGGAAGGGAGTAAGGAAAAGGGGGGCAAACAAGAGTGTAAGGAGGAGCGGGAAGGGTGATTATCGAAGAGGTGAGATGAAAAGATGAAGGCGTGGGTTGCGTGCAGCAGCGCGCATTGTTCTGAAGCAACGATGGGTTCTAAACAATGGGGGACGAGAGAACGGGAAGGACATACAAGAAGGGAGCAACATGCATTTTTTGTAGGTCGATGTTCTTCCTTCCAGCCACACTTTGGAAAGAAATTTCGGATAGTTAGCCCTTGCTACGAGAGACGGTTCGCACGAGGATTGAACCGAAGACGAGCATGTTGTTAATTCGTGCGAGTTGACTTTACCTGTTACTAATTGGTTTTCCGGGACTGCGGGATAGCCAGTCCTGGGTCACTATGGCCACGCAACGGGGCTTGAACCTAGGACGGGTATGTTGTTGTGTTGTGTTCGGGTAGCACGACAACGAGGGGCAGTCAAAACCAGTCAAGCCATCCATATAATGCGGGGACGCGTGGCGTAATGGAGCAGCTTGACGCGTGGCTCCGGCTGCATCACCGACATTAGGTGGGAAGGGAGGGGGGAGAGGGGGTGGGGGAGGTCGGTACAGACAATCCCCGAGCGCAGTCGCAGCGCCATCGACAATGCATACAGTCATAAACGTCACTTACGCATGGTGCGTCAATGGCGAGTGCAGCGACGGGCTAGAACACAACTCTCTATGCCACCCTCCAGACAGTGATATGGCCGCGTAACACCATCCGCAACGATGATGCCTCTCCAAACAAGTCGAGAGAAGGAGCAAGCTAGGCAACGCGAGCGATGCGTGCGCCAGCTAAGCCGAGGCGGGCCCTGCTCGCTTACAGCATCGAGCAAGAGGCAGGGGAGACGTGCCTCTCTCTTCCGGAGAGGAGCCCCTGTTAATTAGGAAGAAGACGGTACAACATGGAGGTTCAATCCTTACCTGCATTCCCTATTGTGTGGGAAGGATGGAGAGGGGGGGATTGGAGGAATTGTACATTGTTAAATAAAAACAATAAAAAAAATTAAAAGAAAATTGTGGTCAAAGACATCATCCCTCATTTGAATATTTGACAATTTTAAACATTGGTTGGCTTCACATGATATGTTGTGTGTGCTAGTGCATTGATGATTGTTCTGTCCCGTGATCGTTAGCAAGTTTGCCCTACGTTGTGATATTTTTATTTGATCAATTTGCCAGACACGGAGGAATTTATATTGATGGTACAGTTCACGTGTGTCTTTATTCAGTATCGATTCGCGACTGATCGCTGAGCGCCGCGCACCCAGCTCAAGCAGCGTGTGCAAAAACACGCACACACTCACGCCAAAAATTCCCATTCCTCCACACTTCTCCTCACCAGCACATCCCACCGTATGCGGTACCAAACATACCGGCCCCCTTGAACAACTAAGTTTTCAAAATTCTCGTGAACACTCTAACAAACATATCTTAGACGACGGTCTCTTCATTACCCCAGAGGCAGTTTTTAAGGTAACAACACGCACAATCCCATCCTGCCCAGGGTGTACTTCCACGATCCGAGCCAAGGGCCAACGAGCGGGTGGGAGATGTTCATCCTTGATAATGACGATGTCTCCGATAGAGACTTGTTGTTCTGGTGGATTACGTCGCTGTTGCTGAGCAAGCTCCTGAAGATACTCTGTACGCCAGCGCTGCCAGAAATGTTGAGCGTACTTCTGCAACCGCTGATACTGGTCGAGTCGATTGGTCGGGACATCCCGTATGTCAGTTTCTGGAGGTGGACGCATCATTCCCTTGATGAGAAAATGACTCGGTGTTAAAGCTGACAAATCGTTAGGGTCATTCGAAAGCGGCGTCAACGGACGAGAATTCATGCAGCCTTCGATTTTGATCAGCACTGTTGCCAGATCCTCATAAGATAGTAGCGAGACACCTAACTGCCTGACCAAAAGCTTCTTGGCCACCTTCACGGCGGCTTCCCAAAGCCCACCGAAGTTTGGTGCACGAGGTGGAATAAGGTGCCATTCAATTCCTTCTTCTGCTAGATAGTTATTGATTTGACGGTTTTGAGCTTCGTCATGCAGCATCTGGTAGACTTGGTGAAGTGCGTTCTTTGCGCCGACGAAATTTGTACCATTATCCGAATAGATATGGTTCGGCTTGTTTCGTCGGAAGATGAAACGGTCTAAAGCCTTCAGGAACCCTGATGTACTTAGGTCACCCACAAGCTCCAAATGCACTGCTTTGGTGCTCATGCATACAAAAATGCATAGGTACGCCTTTTGAGGAGCTGCTTTGCGATGAACAGGCTTCAGCATTATCGGCCCACAGTAATCCACACCTGTACAGACAAATGCTTCGTTTGCAGTGACTCGAGAAAGCGGTAGCTGTCCCATCGGTTGCTGAATTGGAACAGGATTGGCTCGGTTGCAGCGATAACATGCTCGGATGGTAGATCGAACCGCTCTCCTGCCATTCAATGGCCAAAACTCCTCGCGAATGGCTGAAAGTGTTGATGTGATGCCACCATGCATCACCTTCTCATGTTGCTGCCTCAACAGCAATTGGGTAAATGGATGATACCCAGGAATGACGATCGGATGCTTCACACAGAATGGCAAATCGGCATGTCCAAGTCTGCCACCAACACGTATGACACCATCCTTGTCAATGAATGGATGGAGTAGCTTGAGTGGGGATCCACCAGCAAGCTTTTGTTTCTTACGCTGTTGTCGTAGTTCATCGGGAAATACTTGTCGCTGTACCATCTTTACTAAAACGATTTTAGCATTTTGAATCTCATCCACAGAGAGATTGCTCGTTTCGCGTTGTTCTTTACCACGCGCAATGTGGCAAAATCGCATGCAATATGCAGTTACATGAACCAACGTTCTGAATGAGGAGTATCGTAGGAGCAATGGGTCGGGCTCGACTACTTGGGCAGTTAACACAACGTTACCCTTTCTTTCCAGCTCATCATCAGTGAAGTGCTGTTGTCCATACGATTTGCTGGGCCAGCACGAGCTATCGTTCATCAGCCAATCTGGTCCATGCATCCACATGTTGCTTTCCAAAAGCAATTCCGCAGAAACACCTCTGGATAGCATGTCGGCAGGGTTCTCGATCCCTGGCACATGATGCCAAATGCATCCATTGGTAGCAGCTTGTATCTCTCCTACTCGGTTTGCGATGAAAGTTTTCCACGTTCTAGGTGGTGCTGCAAGCCATTGCAGCGTGATGGTTGAATCGGACCACATATGTGTTTCGTTTACTGCCATGTCAATGGCTGATATTAGTTTCTGCTGTAATCTGGCAGCTAGCAAGGCTGCGCATAGTTCCAGTCTAGGGATGGTAAGTGGTTTGAGAGGAGCCACTCTCGATTTAGAAGCTAGCAGCGTTACTTGGGTTGTGCCGTTGATGCTTTGCGATCTCAGGTAGGCACACGCACCATAAGCTGCTTCTGATGCGTCTGCAAAACAATGCAGCTCTACATAGTTATAGTTGGGTGTCAAAGCAAATCTCGGGATCTTGAAATGAGCTAGCATGGGGAGCTGTTCGCAAAACTCTTCCCATTTGTCACACAATTGCCGCGGCAATTCGTCATCCTAACCGAGTTTGTTTACCCAAAGTTCCTGTAAGAAGATTTTTGCTTGCACGATGATAGGCGATAGCAAGCCAAGCGGATCGTACAGTTGAGCAATCGTAGATAGCACTGTACGTTTCGTGTAGGGTCGTACATCAGGGATAGCAATCGTGAAGCGGAATACATCGTTTGGTGGTTCCCAACATATGCCAAGCGTCTTGACATTTGCGGCTGCTTCGAATTCATGGGATGCTGTTGTTCCAAGCAGATCAGGTGTTAACCCATCAAGCACACTCAACTCGTTTGAGCACCATTTTCGGAACCTGAAACCTCCCTTACTCATGAGACTGGTCAGTTCGTCACGAAGTTGAATTGCTTGCTCAATGCTTTCTGCGCCGGAGATCAGATCGTCCACGTACAAGTTCTTCTTTACGGCTTCAGTTGCCAAAGGGTAAGGAGCGCCTTCATCCTCAGCTAGTTGAAGTAACGTACGTGTTGCTAGGAATGACGATGGAGCCAGACCATACGTCACCGTTGCCAACTCAAAAGTTTGCACAACTTCTGTTTCCTGAAAGCGCCAAAAAATACGTTGTAAACGTCGGTCATCGGGATGCATACTCACCTGGCGATACATTTTCTCGATGTCGGCGATCACCGCCACCTTATACTTGCGGAATCGCACGACGAGAGACAACAGCTCATCTTGTACGATTGGTCCTACATGCAAGACATCGTTTAGAGAATGCCCCGTGGTTGTCTTCGCCGAGCCGTCGAAAACCACACGCACCTTGGTCGTCGTGCTGGACTCTTTCACCACCGGATGATGCGGCAAGTAGTGAACCGCAGCCATGCTGTCCTCTTCAACCGGCACAGGAAACATGTGACCCAGCGTCACGTATTCTCGCATGAAGTCATCGTACTGCTGCTTCAGATGCTTGTCTTTAGCTAGCCTCTGCTCCAACAACCGAAAGCGCTTCTGGGCTGCAGCCTTCGAATCGCCAAGCATCTGAGCGTAGTCGTGGTGTTTCGGCATGCGAACGACGTATCTGCCGGTGTGATCTCGATTCGTCGTCTGCTTGAAGTACTGCTCGCACTGTTGTTCAACAGGAGACAATGATGTTATAGCAAGCTCTTCGACCTTCCAAAATCGCTCCAGCTGTTCTTGTAGTTTGTCGGTTGCCTCCATCATGTGGCAACTAATTGTTGTTTGCGATTGCGATGCATGAAAGGTCGGTGTATCTCCTGCTACGAGCCAGCCAAACACCGTGTCGATGAGAACGTTTCGCTGGTTTGGCAAATGCACTTGTCCACCACGCAGCAACGAATAGAAATATGCTGCACCGATGATCATATCCACGCGCCGCGCGGTCCCGAAATCTGGATCGGCCAGAACGTAGTTCGAAGGAACGCCGACGGCAGCAGTAGAAAACGACGTTGAAGGAATGTTCTGCGTTACTTTCTTCAACACAAGGAAATTCATTGCTTGTCGGTAGTGGTAAATCCGAGATCGCACTTCTGTACATACTATGTGCTTTGCATTGGTGGTAGTGCTGTCGACACCTGCAATTGAAACGCTAGCGGGCTTTCGTGGTAGTCGTAAAAGCTGACAAAGATGTTCACTGATCGCGTTCGGCTGCGATCCGTTGTCCAGCAATGCTCGCGCTAAGTGTTCTTTTCCGTATGCATCGACAACAACCAATACCACTGTAGAGAGTATAGCGTTAACGGCGGATTTCTTCGACGATGCCAACGCCATTGTTGAAGAGCTAGAAGTCTCACCCACTAATACACTGCTGTTTTCTTCGTGAGCATGAAGTAGTGTGTGGTGACGCTGAGAACACTGCAGGCAATTGTATTTGGACGCACACGCATGGGCCAAATGTCCTGCTTTCAAGCAATTTCTGCACAGCCTTTTCTCACTCACCACTCTCATGCGTTCTTGTGTATTAGTGCCTTTGAACACATTGCACGACGCTATACTGTGCCCGTTCTTTTTGCACATCGCACACACTGGTACGTTGTTGGTATGAGTTGTAGCTGCATGCAACGATACTTTTGTCTTTATTGGTTTTTTGGGAACTGCACCACACTTCTCTATTGCCAGTGTTTCCAACACTCTTACACGTTTTTCCAAAAACGCCATCATGTCCGTAAATGTAGGATCTTCATCGGCATGGGCTTCTTCCCACACACGGAGTGTTTCATCATCCAGCTTATCCGCCATCAACTCGATGAGAATTGAACTGAACGATTTCACGGGTTCTTTCAATTGTTCTAGGATTTTGACATGCCGTCGAAAATCGTCAACCAAACGGTTGAGCGCCACTGCTCCCGTTTCTTTCATCTTAGGAAGCGATATAAGCGATCGAATATGCTTCTTACGCAAAATGATTGGGTTGGAATAACGTTTGACGATCGTACTCCAAGCCAAATCATAATTCTCACTCGTAACCGAAATGGATTGTATTAAATTCGCAGCTTCTTCTTTGAGTGAAGCTCGAAGGTAGTGGAATTTTTCGATTGCCGTTATGTCCGTCGATGAGTGTATGAGTGAGACGTATGTGTCGTGGAACGTTAACCACGCATCGAAATTTCCTGCGAACTCTGGCAGTGCGATCAATGGGAGCTTCACTCTTGAAGAAGAAGATGAAGCAGCATTTGCAGCAACAGACACAACTTCAGCGGCTGCCGGAATGGGCAACATACTACGCAATTGCGCCTTTGCGTACAAATACGTTTCCTCCATTTCTGCTCTAATACGCGCATTAGTTGCAACGCCTTCCTCGGAGATTTCCAAATCTTCGATGTCTTCTTGCACTGTTTCAAAAGATTCCCAAATCTTTTCCAAACGATCGAGTCGCGTCGACACATGATTTTGTTGTTCACTTGTGAACGTTTTTACGAACTCTTTCACACGATTGATGGAGTCCATGTATTGGTGCCGCTTGAGCTCCTTGTACCGCAACTTGTCCTGCTTCGACATTTTGCAAAAGGCTCACACACACAAACACTAACACAGATCGAGTGCCGCAGCACTGCTTAATGAACAAACGCTTCTGTACGCCGGTTTTCACAAAAACCGAAGGATTTATCAAAATCCTGGTCACTACGCACCAAAATGTTCTGTCCCGTGATCGTTAGCAAGTTTGCCCTACGTTGTGATATTTTTATTTGATCAATTTGCCAGACACGGAGGAATTTATATTGATGGTACAGTTCACGTGTGTCTTTATTCAGTATCGATTCGCGACTGATCGCTGAGCGCCGCGCACCCAGCTCAAGCAGCGTGTGCAAAAACACGCACACACTCACGCCAAAAATTCCCATTCCTCCACACTTCTCCTCACCAGCACATCCCACCGTATGCGGTACCAAACAATGATCGTTCTTTGATTGATTTTTTTTAACAAGTGCAACTAACTGACACTAAGTGCACCAACAAACAATATAAAACCCGTACGCAGCATACATCCGATCGATCCGGCAAATAGCTTCAACGGTAAAGCTGTTCATACATCCACACGACAACTTGCACGCTGTTCAAATCCAGATTCGAACGACGGCTCTAGCCAACGCGCAATGCATCAAGCAGCCACAAAAAAAGGGGAAGGAAAAAAACAATAACCAAGTCAAGCACACAAGGCAAGGTCAAGCATTCGCGAATAAACTGCTGGGAGAGAAGCGTGGGAATGAAGGAGGTGGGGAAGCGACGTCACTCAAAGCGAATACGCTCTGGGTGAACGGATAAAGAAGACAGCAGACAAGCGATCACTCCCGCTACCATGTGAGAATAGCAAGATGGGGATCGTACGGTATCTTACCCACAGGGAAAAAGAGTAAGGGGGAGAGAGAGTATCGACTTTTTGAAACACCTTTTTTAAGGCCATTGTCCTAGATAAAAACCATGAGCGAAATACTCCAGAAAACATGCCACAATTGTTGCGTTTTTCGTTTAAAAAAATTTCGCTTGGTCGTATATTGACTTAACTGCGACGACCACCCGACGTCGGGTGAACGTTCACACGACGTCGAAAATATTTGAAATTGTCGGTTGGGATGTGGCTTGAATTGTTGCGGTAAGGGCGGTGGCAACGCTTTTTCGCATGCGATTTTATCGGACGGCCTGTCAAATTTTTATATGGGATTTGACAGATAACGTCGGACGACGAAATCGCACGTCCGACGTTATCTGTCAAATCCCATATAAATCTCGTCCGGTAAAATCGCATCCGATGAGCGTTGCCACGGGCCTAAGCCTCCATATTCCTAAAGTACCCTTCACAATCTTGGGATGTGACAAGGTTAGCACAATTTATGATAGCTTCCATTAATTCCTGCTCATTCTGTGCGTTGGCTCTTTTTACTAAATTTTTCCACTTACTAAAAAGATTTTCTATCGGGTTTAGAAAAGGCGAGTAGGGAGGCAAATAAATTGGTTTATCTTCGTCGTAGCCTATTGCTTCCTTCACCTCACTACTCTTATGGAAAGCCACGTTATCCATGACCATAAATGTTCGATGAATTTCGCGCATCCTCAATTTTTCTTTGAGCTCGAAAATAAACTGCGTAAACAGTTCGCGATTTATGGCTCTGTAGTGCGACAGGTAATGAACAATGCCACTCTTATTCACAATAGAAATATTTCTTGAGCACAATTGAGGCACGACAATCGTTGGAGTTGTTCCCTTTAGCGATCTACCCTTTGACGTGCGCATACTCACTTTAAATCCTACCTCTTCCAAGAATACTATATCTGTATCGGGATTTTCCATCGATATTTGATAAAACATCGAAGCATACGACCTACGTTCTTCGATGGTGGAATCCGTGTTACGCCGTTCGGGAAGAATATGATTTTTTTTAAATGAATAATTAAACCCTTTGATTTCGCGGGCTACTGTCGTCGTACTCACACGCACGTTAAATCTTTCGTGTACCTTTTCTACCAATGCCTTCAACGTGACAGTGCAGTCTTCGTCTATCCAAGCACGAATGCATTGAGCAGCCTCTTCCGATAATAGTTTTGCACGATTGCCACCCCGTTTAGCAGCCGCAACTTCCCAAGTGTTTTGGAACTTTTTTATAATACAGCAGAGCGTCGATTATCCGGGCAGCTCGGGACCGGACGGTTACCGGTTAATCGATTTGCACGGATAATGGTTCAAGAAATGTCAAATTCATATAAAAATTATAAAATCCACTATTTTTAATATTAGTTTACCTTGAATTAATCGATTAATCGTTAGTAGAATATTATTTTTAACAATAACTATAGGTTTGACAACTGTTCATGAACAAAAATGAATTTCGAAAATACCACTAGACACTACTAAGCTGCACAACAAACTGGTTGCCCACTGGACTATCGCTGCAAATGTTCGCCGTACGTTTGAACAGCTGTCACATTTATGCGCACGGTTAAGCCGCCCGCCGGTTAAACCACCCCCGGATAATCGACGTTCTACTGTATGCGCATTCTGAGATTGCGCATCGTGTATTAATACGGTTATATGGATATGAATATGAAACGTAAGTATAACTTTGAAAAAGACACAAGCATCCACTGAAAACTTGCGGCCTGGCCGGTTGGGGTGATGGAATTACAACATTATAATGAACCTATAAGACAGTTTTCATTCAAATCTAACAAGTAATTCAATAGATAAATGCTTTTAACCACGAAAACATTATTCTTCCATACAAAAGTAATAGCCTACCCGAGTAGGCGGTTGCACATGTGATGGGTATATAATGATGATGATGATAAGTCTCAACTCAATTCTGGTGACTGGTGACAAGTGTAGTTGTGTTACTGTTTAGCTCCTTGTGTTTTCCTGTAAAACGTGTGATATAAAGAGCTGAGCGCTCAAAAAAAAATCACAAGTGCTGTTGAATGTTTGTAAACTCTTTCGGTGGCATTGTTGATATTGTGTACGTTGTTTATTGTGCAAAATTACGGGTGGATTGTGCGGTCAACAGCGTTGTACGTTGAGACAACGATCGATCCTTCCCGGTGTAGATATTTGTTTGTGTTTGTGTCCGACCAAATTAGTACCGTAGTTTGTGTTGTGTGTGTGACACCGAAGAGTGTGTGTTTATTTTTGCTTGAACACGCCTGCGTAGACATCAATGTAAGTATAAATAGTTGATAATAGTTTTGCCCGTGATTTGTTTTGCGGCATGGAGTGTTTGAAATGCTCCGCCGTGATCGTAAACGGCGATGACCCGATCGTTTGTGCCAGGAGTTATGGGTTTAGTTTTCACCGTCGGTGTATTACACCCACACTCAATAAGCCTGCGGTAAAACTTTTAAGTGAGAACCGCAATGTTGTATACATTTGTGACATCTGTTTGGATCAAAAAGCGGGCTTGGTTGATATGGATGTCGTGATTTAAGGTTCTCTTTGACATCTTTTTATTTAAAATAAGTTCCTTCTAATTAAAATCTTTAAATTATATTTAGCTTGTTCTTCCTTTACGTCTGTCCTCGACTTCTCTAAACACAAGACTGACTCCGTTTCCTTCTTTGACGTTTTCTTCCTTTTCCTTGCCTGACGTTTCCTAAGTTTGGGTTTTATTTCGCCCTGATACTGCTATCTCTCTCTGCTTCTCCATTTCCATCTCCTTCTGATTCGCCGGCTTTTTGAAATCTCTGTTACGTCGCAAAGCCGGTTACGTTCTTCTATGTGAAATTAATTACTTTCTTGATGTTTTTAGTACAAGTTTTACGTTCTCTCTTCTTTTGCTCCTCTTATGCTATTTCCATTCTCTACATCTTCCTCCTTTCCTACTCTTTCTTCTTCTTCTTTGGCTCAACAACCGACGTCGGTCAAGGCCTGCCTGTACCCACTTGTGGGCTTGGCTTTCAGTGACTAATTGATTCCTACTCTTTACTGGTTAATATTATACAAAACTGCATTTTTAAACCTCTCTGATAAGCGAACTTCTCGTTTTGTTCGACTATTACTATTTTTTGGATTTGGCCGTTTGTGTTACAATTTTTGGTTCAGAGTATTCCAATGTCTCACTATTGCTATGCTGTTGCCTTTCTTTTTGATCGTCTACCTCTAGAGCACGCTTAACATCGCTTACGTTCCTAGTTAACTTTGTCCCTCTTTCGTTCACTAGTACAATTTTGCCCCATCTCTGGCTAGTACAGTATACCTTTCGTTTGAAAATGTGGGATCGGTTTTTGGTTTTTTGTACAATTGCTACCACCACCCTATCGCCGACGATTATATTGCTATCTTTCGCCCCCCGATGTTTGTCAGCATACGTTTTGCTAACTAGTTTCGCAAACGCATCGTCCTCTCGTACTGCCAAGCGGTCCAGCGGTTGCCTCGATTCCCACAGGCACGGGAAAGTGCCTCGGTAACGCCATCCCACTAACAGCTCAAATGGTGTGATGCCTAAACGAGAATGGTGCTTCCTCGTGTTGTGAGTATGGATATACTCATCCATTGCAGTCTTCCAGTGTTTTCCTTTGGCTTTAGCAGCGGCCATGGCCTTAATCACCCCTTGATTTTGTCGCTCAATAGCTCCATTTGATTGTGCACTCAGAGGTAAGGATTTACGTACTCTCACCCCTTTGGACTCCCAGAAATCTACAAACTCTGTGCCCTGGAACGGAGGCCCGTTATCGTTCTGGAGTATTAAAGGCAAGCCCCAATTGGAGAAAATGCTGCATAATGCCTTGTTTGTGTGTCTGGCGTCCGTTTGTCTCATCTCGATTATCTGTAAATATCGAGAATACGTATCAACAATAATTAAAAACTCACCACTTCCGCAACCTTGTATCGACAGAAAATCTATTTGGAGGATTTCCCATGGTCCGTTAGGGAGCTGACGACTGGATAATGGGATCGGTGAACCTTTTCTCGTTATCATTGAGCACGTTTCGCAACCGCCCACGTAGTTCACTGCTTCCTTTGCCATATTTGGCCACCAGAAAAATTCGCGAAGGATTCGGTTCGTCACCCCGCATCCGACATGTCCGCGATGTGCCACTTCAAACGCCTTTGACCGAAGGATACCAGGCAGCACAATTAACTCTTCTTTGAACATTAGCGGTCCCAGAGTACGAAGATGTTTTGATTCTGATTCGTACCGCTGTAATTCCTTAGTCCATTTTCCACATTTTAGTGCCTTACGTATTTTTATCAGGTCAGGGTCTTCCTCCGACGCGGTTTGTATTTCGGTCCACGTAATGTTCATATCAGCTGCATCTATAGCGTACAGGAGGTGTTTATCGTCCCCGTCATCAAAGGGTTCATCCGTTTGTGAACTGTGTATTAGTCTTGACAGCACATCTGCAGCATTTAGGCGACCCGGTACGCTTTCAATACTGAACTGGTATGGTTGTAGCCGAAGTGCCCGCCGAATATGAATTGATTTGCCTCGGAATCCGTCCTGACAATAAATGATTTATTAATTAAGTAGTACTTATACCTCTCAACGCCCCATACGATAGCTAGTGCCTCTCTTTGTGTCTGTAGATATCGTTGTTCTGCATGTGTGAGGGCTTTTGATGCGCATGCTATAATACGAGGTGTTTTATTTTCATCGAATTGAATGAGGATTGCTCCTAGACCCGTTGGTGATGCATCCACAAATAATTCTGTGTTATCTTTGATATCGAAATAGCCCAGTTTTGTTACTGCTTGGAGTGCTTCGTGTTTAAGATAACCGAATTCATTTTCTTCCTTTTCTGACCAGTAGAAGTTGTCAGATTTTGCTAATGATCTTAATTTTATTGCTTTATCTGCTCGATGGGGGACGAATCTTTCAATGAGGTTAATTAAGCCTAAAAAGCTTTTCACATCCGATAGTGTTTCGGGTCTGCGAAAATGTTCAAATTGCCTTCTTTTTGTCCTCTTCGACTCTCCACCCGTCTCCCGATAACTTAAATCCGAGGAATTTGACGGAACGGGCTACGAATACGCACTTGCTGGTGTTAAGGCAGACATTATGACTACGTAAACGTTTAAGAGCTGCTTGCAAGTTCTCATCATGTTCTAGTTTGGAACGCCCGTAAACTAGAATATCGTCCAGATAGTTTAGAACCCCCCGACAATTCTCCAGAACTACGGTTTGAAGTAGCTCTTGAAATATGTCGGGTGAATTACACAGCCCAAACGGTAATCTTTTGAAACGATATGTGCCATTTCCACCGAAGAAGTTTGTTAGGTGGCGACAATCCTCGTGTAATTCAACATGAAAGAAAGCGCTCGTAAGATTGATTGTAGAAAACCAGGATGCTCCATTTAGTTTAGCTAGAATTGTTGGTGACCTTTTCTATAATTCCTGACGATAATAACTCCTTCAACCGTCGCTCGGTTTCTTTTCTAAATGCCGGAGGAATATTAGTAAAAATATTTCTTGATGGTGCGGCGGTTTTGTCGTAGAAAATCATGACGGGGGCAACGTTGAACTTTGGAAATTCCTTTGTCGTAGATAAAACGAATATTTCTCTTGGTGATATTTTTGGTGTGAATCTTCCTGGAGGAGAATTAATTGGAACGTTTATTCCGAGTTGTAGTACACTGTATCTCAATGATGTACTTCTGCTTAGTAGCGGTCTAGCTTGTTGTATAACGTAAAACTGTTCCATATAGCAGGGACGCTCCTCAGTAATACGTAATTGAGCCGCAAACGAGGCTACAACTGGAATTTCCCCCGTCATTCCATAAGCTTTTAGCGGTCGGTCTGAGCCTCCTTTTAAATTAAATATAATTCCTTCGGTAACGCCGCTATTTTTTAATTGGGTGAAGGTATTCTCGTCGACTGTATTCACCTCTGCTCCCGAGTCAATTAAAAAATCCACAGGAATTCCCGCAACATAGCCTCGAATGATTGCTTTGTTTGAGTTTTCGTAACAAAGTGAAGCGTAGAATTGTTGGCCATCGATTGCCATTACGTCTGCCTGTTAAAAATTTGTGTGAGTAAGAGTGTATGGAATTTATCAAGTGACATTCATTTTCCTAACTATTTTTTTTTCTTTCACAGTCGCAAGTTGTTTTGTTGAACTAGATTAATTGGGATGCTATTAAATTTTTGAAAATGTGGATTATATTTCAGCGTTAATAAGATTGTATAATAAGGAGTTCTTTCTACCATTCAATAACGTTAAAGTAAATTGGAAACATACCATGAGAATTTTAATATCGTTTAGGATAATACGAAAAACATTATACGATGAAATGACATCCCTAATTGTTTGTTTCGGACAGACTTACGGTTTCTTTGTCCTCATCCGCTATTACGTTCACATTGTCTTCGTCGTTTGTGATTGCTGCAATCTTCCGTATTTTTGGATGGTGCGGTCCTTCTTCCTCTGCTGGGCGGCGTTTTGTTCCTGCATAATTGTTACACGCGCGTTCGATGTGGCCCATGGATTGACAACGACGGCAGCGTTTGTCGATAGCGTGACAATTTCCTGGAGTATGGAAAAAGCTCGTGCATCTCCAGCACTGCGGTCGTCGTGTGCCTGAATTTTTATCTGCATTAGCTCTATGCATGCCTCTGCCTTTTTGCATACTCCCCGATCGTTGATAAGGTCTTTGAGGTCCGTACATGTTCTTCCAGTTATCCCGCTCTATTGTTTCGGATCGAGCTTCGTAACCAGTTTGGGGTCTGCGTGATACCGCCGCTTCTTCTGCAGGAGCCCTGGTTTGCTGATGGTTATTTTTAAATATTTCTTCGTTTAGCTTTTCGATCTCGCATTCCCGCACCTTGTCTATTAAGTTTGTAATAGTACCGTTTTTACGTACAATTTTCCTTGCTGCTTCGCGAATCCTTACGTTCAAAGCATGCGATTGAATCACGTCTGCCACTATTTCAGTCATTTGTTAGTCATTGTAGTCACATAGCTTAGCAAGTTCGATAATTCTTTTAACGTAAGCCAAATCTGTTTCATTGATATTTTGAGTTGACGATCGTAGTTTTTGGTTCCGCAGGAATATGTAGTCACGTGAGTTGTAATGCGTCTCCAATCTTTGAATCGCATTTGAATATGGACGTAGTTCTTCGTTTGCATACTTGATACTGCATACTGCATACTTGACTGAATACTATCGAGCATATCTATCAACTTACTTCCTGCCTTCATTTTGATAGCGCTTATTTTCATGAATTCACTAGTAATACCAGCGAAATGCATTCCTGCTTCGAATTGATCCTTCCAACGAACAAATGTTTTCTTATCGATTTCATCCTCCCCCTCTTTGTGCTTACACTCGGATATTTGAAGCATAGCGAAAGACATTGTTGATATTATGGATGGTTCGTTAGAAAATTGCAATGGATCATGAAGTGGGGTTGGAGCTGCCCGTGGTGATGTTCCCAACCCAGAATTTTCAATCGGTTCTTCTAGCCAACCACTCGCCTGCGTAGATTTTTTAGCCAATAGTGAGGACAATTTAGCGTTACGCATTTTCTCTTCTCGCAGAGCCTTTACTAACGCTTCGACGTCCGGTGCTGTTTTGTTACTTTTGCTAAAATTATATGTTGAAGAATTTATCATATTGCGTTTTGTAAGATATGTAGACGCGTATTGATGGATACAACTGCATATGTATACATAAATGCATATGTACATCTGTATACATAAATACACATATTCACACATATGCACGTACACAAACACACATACCCATGTACATATCATTATATATTATCATAGACAGCGAAGTATTTCTTTAATACGATCTTGATTTTCTTGGAATTTTATATAATTATAAGTAATACGGATTAAATGTACGGAAGTAAATGTATGAACTAGGATGAGTATGATATCTTGTACCAATTATTTTTGTTTTTGTGGTTGTACATTAATAGTGAAAATTGTAAGGGTAATTAACGAGCATTTAGCTCTAAATAACTATACTTGCTGCCTATATACATCCATACATGCATGTACATATATCCATATATCCATACATACATATATGTATATACATAAAACCATATACATCTATATAAATATATACATACACCTACTTACACTCTCAAATACGTATACATATATAAATAAAATATTCCCGAAAGGTCCCACACGCTATGACTGTAAGACATTAGTAATTTCGAACTTGTGTTCTTTCGTAGATAACGAATCATGGATATATCGTAAAATAATGTTTTTTGAATAATGTGTTAAATAACACTTATATGCGGTGATTATTGTTTTTATGTTATTATTAGGGGTCGTAAATTGTGGTAAAAAATATCTCTTTTATGCAGTAATTATCGGCTTTATGTCCACTCGGAGACACCGAACAATATTCCTCCAATTTTCCATTTTTAGGTACATTTTCAGGTTTACGTCCACCTGGAGCACTGATGTCCTAATATCCTCACGGGGATTTCGAATTCTCCGCTCGGAGAGAATCTCTCTTTTGTTATAATTATCGGGTTTACGTCCACTCGGGGACACCGATATTTTGTTATCATCACAGGTATCTTGAATCCTACGCTCGAAGGGCATCTCTCTTTTACGGTAACTATCGGTTTTACTTTCACTCGGAGACACCGATTTTTTTAAAGTAAATTTGTGTTGTTTTACTTATCTAAATTATATGATTATTTCCGGGTTTACGTCCACTCGGGGACACCGATGGCTTGATGTCCTCGTAGGGTTCGTGAATGTACCGCTCTGGGAGTATTTTTCTTTGCTATAATTATTATTACTATTTGTATAATAATAATTATCATTGGTTTTACATCCTCTCGGGGACACCAAACAATGTTTTTTTTTTTATTAATTTAATTATACAAATTCTAAGATAATTTTCGGTTTTATGTCCACTCGGAGACACCGATATTATGTTATCCTCCCTGATATCTTGAATTCTCCACTCGGGTAGTATCTATCTTTTGCGGTAATTATCGGGTTACGTCCACTCGGAGACACCGAACCATATTTATTTATTTTATTTTTTTATTATGCAAAATATAAAAAAGTTCTTATTTACGCTCACTGTAACATCATGATTTAGGAGCCGCCCACTGTGCGTCCGTGAAGTCCCGTGCACAGAGTACGACTGGCCCTTAAAGAACATTGATATTCTCTATAATAGTCACCATTTTCTAGGCGTACTTGATCAAAAAATGCAGTGTATCGCTTTGTAATTAAATTTCTTTTTCTTTTTTTTTATTTACAAAATAATTCATCGTGTGTTTGCGGTTAAAATTCTCGGTTAACACGATTTACATAGCGTAAGCATATTTCTCTCATATGTCCATGCTAGACATGGGCAAAATGATTCTTTGCGACGATTCGAGCGAGCTGGCTCTTTTGCTTACTGCGAATCACGAGCGAGCGGTGATTCGTCCGCTCGCGCTAGCCATACCTTTAATTGGACAGGAGATATAGGTGATATTTTTCGTGAGGTATTGCTTAATTAATGCTGGTTGTTCTCGAATAATAGAGTATAGAGTTAATGGTGAGAAAAAATCAATACACAAAAATACACATTTTTACATCTTCAATGGGAGCAAAACAATCACTAATGAATTTCCATTTCATTAATTGTGCTCTCCATTTTTTTCATCCGTGGCATTAATGAAATAATGATCTTTTTAGCAGGAATGAAATAATAATCAGGCAGGAAGAAAAACAAAATGTCACTCTGTGAACGAATGTTACTCAAATCATTATTATAGTGAGTCTTTAAGCTATAAGGCAAAGCCGACCTCCTGTATAAAAAAAGACATAGCGTAAGGCAATTGAAATACTTTTTATCTATTACAAAACAACTGATATTCTTTATCGTAATAACTAGTTTCCTGCAGCAAATACAGCGAAAAAATTCAGACTAGGCGCGAGCGCACTGCCTATCCAAAATCCATGCAAAAAAAAACAGCCTAGCTAGTACTAACCTCATGATGCGATTTTGCAACCTTTGAAGCCTTTTAATTTGCCCCTTGTTGCCAAGAAATAGAATGGACGAGGAAAAGTCAAAGTGCGGCGATACCAATGATTTGTAGAGGTGAACTTTCCCAAAGAAGTCGAGATCCTTCGCCAATCTACTTATTACTCCACACTTCTTAGCCACTTTAGCGATGACCCAGTCAATGTGAGCGTGGAACTTTAACCTGTCATCTAGGATTACCCCTAAGTATTTAGCCTGTCTAACTCTTTCGATTCGTTCCGAATTTATCACAATAGATGGAGGTTCGTCCAATACACCCGCAGACATCACCATGTAACAAGTCTTGTTAATGTTTAATGCCAGCTTTTTGTGCTTCAGCCATCCATCCAGAGCGTTTAAATCGATTGTTGGCACGTTTGCCATGCGGTTTGTCAGCACATAAAATGTTTGTTTATAAAGATCGGTTGTCACTTGACCATTCGCGATAATCCGGGCTGGTTATCGAACCGAGCACCAGGTGGCGTTAGACAGGAGGATAACACCGACAACAGAAGATAAACAGGGGGAGATAGAAACAAGGCGAGAGGGAAATGAAGTTACGTCCGATAGAGAGAGAGAGAGAGAGAGAGAGAGAGAGAGAAAGAGAGAGAGAGAGAGAGAAAGAGAGAGAGAATACGAGAAATTAGAAACTAGGTCACGGTGGAGAACAGGGGTCACCAAGGGTCATGCTATCTCGGTACGCATTCAAAGGGCAGTACGCAAACGATCAGCTGAGAGACCGGACTATTTTTAAACCGCGCCTACACCCGAAAACCATTATTCGCTTGTGAAATCGCCGTTACAACAAAAACCCGGAATAAAATTTATTGTTTAGTGAATTCTAAAGCTTGTTTAGTGAATTCTAAAGCAACAAATTTTAAAAATAGTCAGCATTCAAAGAATATTCGATCCGTTTGCAAATCTACATTGTGCAAAATGCCGAAAGCCGCGAAAGGACACGATTGCATTGCATGCGATCGCAAGAATAGTGCGTCGAATATGGTGCAATGCGATAAGTGCAACGGATGGAGCCATTTCGACTGTGCAAATGTTTCGTGGAGCGTAAAAAACGAAATGTGGTCATGTGAAAAGTGCAAAGCCGCGGAAAAGGTCGACGAGTATCATGCTGAAGGTGAAAGTAAAATGGTGCCCGGCAGTAAGCCTCAAGCTAGCTGCGATTTGGTTCATCAAGAAGAAACCAAAGCAGCCCATGGCGATGGCGATCAGGAGCCGACAAGGAAGCCAATCCACACCGAGCAGCAAGAAGCAACCGTGCGAGAATCCGAGCAACGAGCACCAGAACGTGGATCGCGCCACGCAGTTAGTGAAATGTCGAGAAGTTAATCCAAATGCACGTTGATGAAGCTTCTGACCGAGCAAAATGAAACGGTGAAGCGTCTCCTCGCGGAAAAGGAAAAGATGATGGCCGACCATTTGAAGCTGCAGATTGACTTGCAGCGTAGAATGGACGAACTCGAGAAACGGTCCAATCGGAGCGATGGAAAAGGTGCCTCTGAAATCTCATCGGTCGTTAGAGGTGAGATGTAGACCGCGAATTGGGTGCAAAAGCAAAATGCGTACTTACCACATGCCGCTAGCAGCTGGGAGCCCCAAGCAACTATGCAGGAACACCTTCGACGAGTAACCAAGAAAGGTACAGTGATATGGGGAGAGACAAGTTGCACAGAGAGAGGACAGTGAACTGTCTGAGACCAACTGCAGATCAGATTGCAGCCAGACAAGCATGGCCACGGGTAATAAGGAGAGATGTCAAAGCGCTCATTATCACAACATCCACCTGATTGAGGATAGCCACCGATCCTCCAGCAACAAAGAAAACAATGATCAAGAACTGAACGAGACCATGCGGCAGTACTTTGCGTTAGAGGAAAGTGCTGTGTGTTCCTTTAACAAGTTCCTGTCAGAACCTGAAGATGTGCGTAGAGCTAAAATAATATTAGAAACCACTACAACTAAGTGCAATGGCCGTTACACTACGGGCTTGTTGTGGAAAAGCGATGATTTCCGTTTTCCAGACAGTAAACCGATGGCGATGGCAAGGCTTCGATCCCTCGAGAGAAAGTTAGAATAGGACCCAGACTTGAAAGAAAACGTACATAATCAGATACGATTGTATGTTGAAAAGGGTTTCGCACATAGGGCGGAGCAGTCTGAGTTGAACTCGGTCGAACAAAAAAGGGTCTGGTACTTACCGCTCAATGTAGTTGGGCATCCCCGAAAGCCAGATAAAAAGCGTTTAGTGTGGGATGCAGCAGTCAAAGTAAGAGGAGTATCGTTGAACCCGGAGCTGTTGAAAGGGCCCGACCTGTTAGTGCAGCTGCCCACCGTTCTTTGCAAATTCCGCCAACGCATGGTGGCATTTGGGGGAGACATTGAGAAAATGTTCCACCAAATCCGTATAAGAGAAGAGGACAAGCACTCACAAAGATTCCTCTTTCGTTTCGATCCAAACGATGAACCACAAACCTGTGGCGTACCTCGCACGCAAGCTGCACCACACTATAGTTGCGCTAATACACCACACCTGCGTTACACCACACTTGCGTTACACCGCATGCAAGCAATCGGCTTAATTCGGTAATCGTACCGAACCGGATAGTTGCACTACCGTGCATCGGAAATAGAATAAAAATGCTCTCTTTTCATTTTGACCGCCAAGCAAACCAGACGTGAGTAAAATCATTCCGCACAACCGAAGTAGCTAATAATTGACACGCATAACCCTATAACAGGGGTCTCCAAACTTTTCATTTCGCGGGCCGCATTGCTTCACAATCAATCTTGTTGAGGGCCATTTTGACGCTACCTTTAGAATGAGTGGAAGTTCAAATCTCGTGTTAATAAGAAAATATTATTGAAATATATCAAATTTCTGCAGCTTTCTTTTATTGAATCTTGATTTTCATCTTTCAGAAGTAAAGAAAATAATCTGTTAGAAAAGAAAGCTATTTAATTTAACCTTAATCCAGTCCTCGCGGGACGCATTAAAGGCGCTTGAGGGCCGCATGCGGCCCGCGGGCCGTAGTTTGGAGACCCCTGCTATAAACCAACTTCATGGATGTCGCAACATTTGGAGCTTCTTGTTCTCCATGCTCAGCCCAGTATGTAATGCACCGAAATGCGGAAGAACATACCAACATATATCCAGAAGCGGTAGCCGCTATCATACAAAGCACATACATGGACGACTACTTCGATAGTTGCGACACGTTGGAAGAGGCAATTAATAGAGCAAAACAAGTACGGCACATTCATGCGCAGGCTGGATTCAATATGAGAAATTGGGTGAGCAACAACAATGCTGTCCTCGAAGGTCTGGAAGAATCAACGAGCGATCGTGATCTGTTTATAAACTTCGGTCAAGAGGGTAAGCACCCACGCGTGCTTGGAATAATATGGGACCCTGTATCAGACTCATTCAAATTTTCTGCAAACTGGCATGAAGAGCTGAAACCATACATTGATGGCACCAAGAAGCCTACTAAGCGCATAGTTCTGCGAATCATCATGAGTCTGTTTGACCCATTGGGACTTGTGGCGCCAGTGCTCATCCATGGCAGAATGATGATGCAAGATCTCTGGCGCGATAACCTAAAATGGGATGATGAACTAAATGAAACACAGTATAACAAGTTTAAACGATGGACGGCACTCCTTCCCAGTATCCATTCCCTAAGAATCCCGCGATGCTACTTTGGAGAGAACGCGTCAAACACCCATGCTCCCCTACAATTGCACATTTTTACCGACGCTAGTGAGTTGGGGTACGGCTGTGCGGCCTACTTCAGAAAAGAGACTCCTAGTGGTATACGTTGTGCGCTAGTTATGGCACGAAGTAAAGTAGCCCCCTTACAACACCTGACGATCCCCAAGCTAGAATTACAGGCAGCGTTACTGGGCGCAAGACTAAAACGCATGGTATGCGACAGCCACGACCTGGAAATTAAAGCCACGTACTTCCATACAGATTCTGAAGTAGTGCTTTCGTGGATCAGAACACCTACCCATGAGCTAAAGCAGTTTGTAGCATGTCGAGTAGGCGATATATTGTCACTGTCAGACTCAAAGGAATGGAGACACGTCCCTACTAAAGAAAACCCTGCCGATTGTTTAACAAAGTGGGGGAAGGATACTATGATAGATCCACAAGGCAGATGGCTGAACGGGCCTGCGTTTCTGTATCTGAATGAGAACAACTGGCCTGCGCAAAAACCGATTGAAGCTACAAACCAGGAACGAAAAACATGCTACATCTCAGTGAACTCAAGCCCAGCGTCACCCCATAGAGAGCTAGTAGTAGATGCATTCAGAATTTCCAGTTGGAAAGTTTTAGTGCGAACTGTCGCAAATCTTTGGCGTTTCGTTTCCAATTGTCGGCGTAAAGCAAAAGGTCTGCCAATACAATCCCTCAAAGCTACCAAAAGGCAAATCGGCAGTATGAAACAAAAAATAGCAGCAGAACATACACTCCTAACCAGCGAAGAATACCAGAAAGCCGAACGATTTCTGCTGCAAAACGCACAGATGGATGCTTTTGAGAAAGAAATTCAGGTGTTAGCTAAGTCCAACTCGACTCACGCCCCACGTACCACTCAGAACGAAACCGCACCTCAAGTACCACGCAATAGCACGTTTTATGGCTTAACCCCCTTTTTAGATGAGTTTGGGATCCTGCGAATCGATGGGCGCACAGCCAAAGCTCATCACATTCCCTTCGATACAAGATACCCCATCATTGTACCGAAAACACACTACGATACAACACTTATTTTGAGGGAGTATCATCAACGCTTTGGTCACGCTAACAACGAGACTGTGGTAAACGAAGTACGGCAACGTTTCTACATAAAACACCTGCGATCCAGCGTGGCCAGAATCGCCAAAAACTGTCAACGATGCAAAATCAAGAAGACGCAACCATCACAGCCACGAATGGCACCGTTGCCAGAAGCAAGGCTTACTCCATATGTACGTCCGTTTTGTAAAGTGGGAGTAGATTATTTAGGGCCGATCGAGGTGGTTAATTCGAGGCGCAAGGAAAAGCGTTACATTGCAGTATTCACCTGTTTAGTGACGAGAGCGGTGCATTTAGAAGTAGCGCACAGCCTTTCTACTGGAGCCTGCATTATGGCGATAAGACGTTTCGTTAGCAGACGCGGAGCTCCCAGCGAGATATTTTCCGACAACGGGACCAATTTCGTTGGAGCCAATAATGAACTCACGAAACAACTGGCGGACAACAACTACTCTTGTGCCGAAACATTCACCGGTGTTCAGACGAGATGGATATTTAATCCCCGAGATGGATGGGAACGGATGGTGCGAAGTGTTAAGGAAGCTATGCTAGCTTTTATGTTTGACACTTTTGCTTTTATTAAAACACTTATAAACGAACAATAATAAATAAAATACACAATGAACAAACAATTAACACTTTAAAACCGCAAGTGCGGTGGCCGCGCACCAGCCGCACCGAGCGCCCCTGCCGAGAGCTCCTCCTCGATCGGCTCGCTAACACACTCTGCTTGTGCGCTCGGCACACACTAAGCCTTGCGCTGCTTAGTGTGTGCGACAGTGTGTGTGTACACTGTCGTCCTCCTGGACGTTGACCGGTGGCAGCGCAACTGCCACGGCAAGTCCAGGGGTCGGCACGGCTGCCCACAACATCTCCCCCTTTTAATACCGAAGGGCTCGAACCGACGCGGGGGTATTCCACTAAGAGAATACCGGCGTGGTGAACCCTTCCGGACGATGCTGCCAAGATGTGGGGACCCCGATGTTGGTGCGCTGAGCAGCGCTTGCTGCTGCTCTCGGGCCACACCGCGATGGCGATGACGCGGCGGTGATGCTGCTGCTGTGCCACTCCCTGGGACGGCGGCGATGTTGTGACGGCTATGATGATGACGATGATGGTAACGATGATGATGATGATGCCGCGATCATGAAGATGCCGCGATGATGATGATAACGATGACGATGATGCCGCGATGATGATTACGATGATGATGTCGCAATGATGCTTGCCCCAGGGCAGCAGCGATGTTGTTTATACACAAGAGTTAGGAGCTGAGGCAGCTGCAATGCTATAATTAACGAATATTATAACTAGCGAATTGAACCATAATGCTATAATTAGAGTACCATAATTTGGCGGCCATCAACGCGTTGGTTGGTGTGCGTGAGAGGGCAACAGCAGAAAGGTGATCGCCCGAACAGCGGGAACTTTCTTCCACGAACGGCAACGGCAGCGATCGGACGCGCGCACAATCCGCTTAGTTTTTAAGTTGTTTGTTAAAATAAAATTAAACATAAAAAATACCGCATCGTCCAACCCTAGATTGATCATATGGTGCCGTGACCAGGATTGAAAACCTTTTTCGATAAGCGCTAAGTGAAAAGATTTATTCGCTGATCATTTTTTTTGTTATGTGATTTAGTGCGTACCGTGCAAAGGAACGATCGTTAATACGTGTTTGAGTGTACGAACTTTGGCGGCCAGTAAATGTGAAATTTCAACCTGCAAAAGGACAATCGTGCCGTTTATTAATCTTCATTGATTGCGTGTCCGTGTCTCCGTCTTATTCAGTCCGTTGCCAAAAGGACAGGCTCACTGCCGCCTTCCTCGGCGTCTTGCCGAGTAAAAGCTATAAGAAGCGTCCTACCGCAGCCATCGTGTTTTTTTATACAAATCGGCGATTCACCGCGGTCGCGTTAAAACAAAACTGTGAGGCGTCTTGTGTCTATTATAATTTCGTTCGTCTTTGAATCGTGTAACGTCGTGTTACAAAGAACACTAAGTTTAAGTTACTGTTCAACCCGTTGAGCATTAGTGTGAGAAAACGTCAGCTTATCGTCCGTGTCGCAACCTATTACTTTCGCGCGTGTGATATCCGTCTTCGTAATCGTGTGTTTCGCGCCAGTCGCATTTTGGCGCAGCCATCCGTCGTCACCTGCGTGTGTTTCCCGCCAGTCGCAGTTTGGAGCAGCCATCCGTCGTCACCTGTGTGTGTTTCCCGCCAGTCGCAGTTTGGAGCAGCCATCCGTCGTCATCTGTGTGTGTTTCCCCGCCATCGTCGTTGCAACGGTTTTCCGAGTCCCGCCATCTCAACAGGTCAAGTATAAAGATGACCGAAATTGCGAGCCTAAGGCAAAAGTTGAATTCCTTATTCACGAAGCTGAAAAGAAATGAAGTTTTCTTAGCAAACTTCCAGCCTGAACAACATAAGCATCTCGTGCCTGTCCGGCACCAAACGATTGAAGGCATGGAAAAGGAATTTGAAACGGCTCATACGCAATTGTGTTTGTTAGCGTCCAGTGAAGCTGAGAAGCTAGAGGAAGAGGAATTAATGGATAATATTGAGGAGAGGTTTATAGCTATGAAAAGCGCAATGCTATCACACATGCCTAATCAAACAGCTCAAACCGTTAGCTCTGAGCTTGGCTCGAGCCACGTTCAAAACCCAAGCCACTCTCCCATCCAAAACCACGTTAAATTACCAGCCATCTCTCTACCCGAATTTAACGGTGATATAATGCACTGGATGGCATTTCATGATACCTTTGAAGCATTAGTTCACAACAATGCAAGTGTTTTGGATATACAAAAATTCCATTATTTGAGAGCTTCATTAACTGGTGAGGCCGCTAGATTGATAGAGTCGATCCCGTTGTGTGCAACAAATTACTCCATCGCTTGGCAGGAGCTCAAGGAGCGATTTTCAAATGAATATCTTCTGCAAAAGATGCACTTTAAGCAAATGTTCGGCATCCCACAATTGCGAAAAGAAACGTCAACTGACTTGCATAGATTGGTAGACGAATTTAATCGGCATGTAAAAATGATTCAAAAGCTAGGAGAGCCAACCGACCAATGGAGCTCAATGTTAGAATATGTTTTGTGCTCCAAACTACCAGCGGAAACTCTTACACATTGGGAAGACAAGGCAGCTAGCATGAAAAAGCCAACATATGAGGCGTTAATAGAATTTCTACAAAGAAGAATGAAGACATTAGACTCCGTTTCTATGAGTAAATCTGCGGATGTAAGCTCTACATCTGTGCCTGCCGTAGGACCCCCTTCGCATCTTTCGTACTATTCGTACACCGCAAATAATACAAAACGATGTCCTTGCTGTCGACTAGATCATTTATTATGGTACTGTAACCAATTTATGCGACTTCCGCAATCTGAACGCCTTCAGATAGTGCGAGCGAAGAATCTCTGCATTAATTGTTTAAGAGTCGACCACAGCATGAAAGACAAACATTGCAACCAGCAGCATCATTCTTTATTGCACTCCTTTGATTTTTTACGCCGGCAGCAATCCCACGACCGAACACTACATACCAGCCCTCCGGTAGCACCCAGCGCTTCATTTAACAGCAGAGCAGCATTGGAAAACGAAAACCGAGCAGCCCCAATGGACCAACGAGAGGTATTCTTACTCACTACAATTGTCATTGTTGTGGATGCGTTTGGAAATCAGCATCAAGCAAGAGCATTATTAGATAGCGCATCAGAACCTAACCTAATAAGCAAAAGATTGGCAAAATTAATAGGTCTACCTACTTCCAGATTGGACATTGACGTTAAAGGTGCTGGTTGTTCTACGACGAGGGTGCGGGAGTCCGTGTATGCTGAAATTCGATCTCGCACCAGCCAATTCTCTTGTGGAGTAAATTTCCTGCTAATGGATGAAGTAGCTGCAAAACTTCCTTCTCACCACATTAATATAAGTCGCTGGAACATTCCGCCTGGACTATCCCTTGCGGACCCTCATTTTAATCAGGCCGAATCAATAGATATGATAATCGGAGCAGAGCATTTCTACACCTTTTTTCCAACTGCAGAGCGTATTTATCTGGCAGATAAATAACCAATACTGATCAACAGCGTGTTTGGGTGGCTCGTAGTCGGTCCTGCAAGCGAGGAGGTCGTTAATCCTCACTCAAACTCAAAACGAGTAGCAATGGTTTCGTTGGAAGAAAAAATAGAGCAATTTTGGAAGGCAGAAGAGCTACATGCATGCGAACCATATTCAATAGAAGAGAAGCATTGCGAAGAGCTATATAGATCGAAGACTGGAAGAAATAGTGACGGACGATACGTGGTGCAGATGCCTAAACATCCAGAGTTCTCGATACGCTTGGGCGAGTCAAAAGGCCAGGCGTTGCGCCGATTTTACGCATTAGAAAAGCGCCTATCCCTAAATTCGCAATTGAAAAAGGAGTATCATGCTTTCATGCAGGAATATATAGATCTCGGACACATGCAACCTGTTAATGGAACTGTGTCAAGCTCCATGAAAACATATTATCTGCCTCATCACCCAGTCATAAAGGAGAGCAGTTCCACTACCAAAGTGAGAGTAATTTTGACGGCTCCGCGAAAACATCTACAGGCTACTCACTCAACGAAGCACTATGTGTGGGACCTATTGTGCAAGATGAGCTGTTGGACATTATTTTGCGTTTTCGCACCTATTTTGTGGCCTTAGTCGGAGATATAGAAAAAATGTACCGTCAAATCCTTTTGCATGAAGATGACCGCTCATTAGTGAGAATATTGTTTCGATTCGCCTCAACATCACCAATAGAAGAGTATGAACTGAATACTGTCACATACGGTTTGGCTCCTTCCTCTTTCCTAGCTACGCGCACTTTGCTGCAATTAGTGCAGGACGAAGGAAGCAATTACCCTCTTGCCAGTCGTGCTATTCGCAATTTCTTCGTAGATGACTTCATTGGCGGGGCATCATCTGTTGAGGAAGCTATACAGCTCCGGTTTGAGCTAACTGGAATGATGTTAAAGGGCGGCTTTCCATTACGAAAGTGGACCTCAAATCGTTTGGAGGTTTTGCAAGGGCTCGATGCTTCTCAAATAGGAACTAAGTCATCACTGCAGTTTGATACCGACGAAACTATAAAAGCCCTAGGTGTCTGCTGGGAACCTGAGCGCGACAATTTATGCTTTGCATCAAACATCAAGCCAATACAGTTACCCTCTACTAAACGGAGCATTTGTTCGGAGATAGCTCGATTATTTGACCCGTTGGGTCTTATCGCTCCTGTCGTAGTGCGAGCAAAAATAATGATGCAGCAGCTTTGGGCGTTATCGGTTGGTTGGGATGAGACTGCACATATTTACTGATGCTTCAGAGGCGGCATATGGCTCATGCGTTTATGCAAGGTGCGAGGATGCCGAGGGGAATATTAAAAATATCTTTGCTTGCGTCGAAATCTAGAGTAGCTCCATTGAAGCGTATAAGCCTGCCTCGATTAGAACTCTGCGGTGCCGTATTAGGGGCTCATCTGTACGAACACATTGCCAAAACCATTCAGCTTACTGTGCAGTCAGTACATTTCTGGTCCGATTCCAGTATTACACTACATTGGATCGGAGCAGCTCCAAACACCTGGAAAACATATGTGGCAAATAGAGTAGCAGACATTCAACAATGTACGAAGGGCCACACGTGGAAGCATGTACCTGGACAGCAGAACCCGGCTGATCTCGTTTCACGAGGCATGACGGCACCCGATTTTATAAAAAGCAGCATTTGGCTCTCTGGGCCAGCTTGGCTGGCGCTACCTTCCACTGAATGGCCTACGTCTGAACCTCTAGTACCGACTGACATCCAAAGGAAACGCGCTTGTTAGTTGCTGTGGCCAGCGCATCGCCTGCAGTTAACCCTTGGTTCAAAAGGTGGTCATCATACTCCCAATTACTGCACATTATTGCATACTGCAAGCGATTTATAAAGAATCTAAGGCTGAAGACGAGAACGAAGCCTTCTTGTGATCCTGTATCCATCGTACTGACACCCGAGCAGAATGAGGAGGCCAAGGTATTTCTAGTCAAGACTGCTCAAGACGATGTGTTCCGAAACGAAATTTCAGCCCTTCGGAACGGACAACCTATAAAGAAAAATTCGTCGATTAGAAATCTCAACCCGTTTTTGGACAACCAAGGTGTGCTTAGAGTCGGAGGAAGGTTAAACTTAGCTGATTTGCCGTTCCAGTCAAAGCATCCTGCTCTCCTTCCAAAGGGACATCCGTTTACACGCAACGTAGTGGTTCACTATCACTGGAAACTTCTTCACGCTGGAGGGCGAAATCTCATAAGCAACATAAGAGAGGAGTTTTGGCCGTTGGATGCTCGACTTAAAACCGGTACACAGAAGAGCAGCCGCCTGCAAGGCTTATCTCTGCCTTTTTGTATGTTTCGCTACAAAGGCGGTACATCTCGACTTGGTATGTGACTTGTCTACATCAGTTTTTTTAGCAGCTCTACGAAGATTCATTGCTCGCCGTGGTAAGCCGTGTCACATACACTCGGATAATGGAAAAAACTTCGAAGGAGCTAGTAACGAGATAACAGAATTGGCATCGCTCATCGCTAGAAAGGAAGAAGAACAGCAAGTGAATCAGTTCTGCACGTCCCAAGGGATATCATGGCACTTTAATCCCCCAAGGGCTCCTCATTTCGGCGGGCTATGGGAATCTGCAGTGAAGGTAGCTAAAAGGCATCTGTATCTTACCCTCGGTGCGTCTCGTTTGTCATTTGAAGATTTTTATACGGTACTAACGCAAATCGAGGCGGTCATGAACTCGCGACCGTTGCTTCCTCTTTCAGAAAATCCCGATGAACTGGCGGCGCTAACTCCGGGCCATTTTCTGATCGGCACCTCCATGCAAGCACTTCCCGAATCTAACTTGTGTGACGTTCCCTTAAACCGGTTGGAGCACTATTGGAAGCTACAAGCCTACGTGCAGCGTTTCTGGGTCCACTGGAAAGGCGAATATTTACAAGAGCTGCAAAAGGATACGGTGGGACATGAACCGAATCCTCAGTTCACGATCGGCAGGATGGTCATTCTCATCGATGAACTGTTACCCGCAACCCGATGGCCTTTGGCACGTATTGTGGAAACGCATGCTGGAAGGGACGGAATAACGAGAGTAGTAACTGTGCGCACCAGTAAGGGTATATACAAACGTCCCATCACAAAAATATGTCTGCTACCGATACCATCTTCAATAGACGACGCAGCTTCAGAGCAGGTTGATTGAACATAGTGAAATTGATAGGAGAATAGTTATCAACACTGAATGCACGTGCAGCAGTCTGTATTTTTGTTTGCACCGTTCTGACGGGAGTTTGTTGTGTTGTGCTTGTTCCGGTAGCAATCGATTTGTTGATATGCTATATCAAGGAGGGGGGGATGTTTATACACAAGAGTTAGGAGCTGAGGCAGCTGCAATGCTATAATTAACGAATATTATAACTAGCGAATTGAACCATAATGCTATAATTAGAGTACCATAATTTGGCGGCCATCAACGCGTTGGTTGGTGTGCGTGAGAGGGCAACAGCAGAAAGGTGATCGCCCGAACAGCGGGAACTTTCTTCCACGAACGGCAACGGCAGCGATCGGACGCGCGCACAATCCGCTTAGTTTTTAAGTTGTTTGTTAAAATAAAATTAAACATAAAAAATACCGCAACGTCCAACCCTAGATTGATCAGATGTATTTTCTCCAATGGCGGGCGGCAGTGATGAGATATCCGGGCGGCATGGTTCCTCGCCCTCTATTTATGCTGTGGCTGCAGTCGGGGCGCAATTGACAACGCCCGTTCGACTGCAGCCGGGACGGCATGCTACTTCGTCCCCTCTGGACACTGTGGCTGTAGCTGAGGCGCAATTGGCGACGCCTGTTCAACTACAGCCTGGGCGAAAGCGTTCGCGCCGATGTGGGCTGCTGTGTTGAAGCCGATGCAACTTGTGCGTTGCCGATCCTTGTGTGCTGCTGAGGCGGAATGTTACGTCGCCGTGGTGAGAGGCAGGGCTCGAGCCGCGGCGGAATTGCTGCCTCGCCAATGATGCGCTAAGCTCGAGCCGGGCGGTATTGCTCGTCGCCGATGAATCCTTGCACTGCTGCTGCTGCAGCTGGGCGGAATGCGTCCTCGCCCGATGAAGCTGGGGCTGCAGCATGGGCGAATGTGACGCCCATCTGATGTTCCAGCAGCAAGGCGGAAAGCTGCCTCGCCTGTGGTGCTGCTGGCGTTGCTGGGGATGCAGCCCGACGACCTTCCTTGTCGCCGAGAGTGTGTGCTCGGCTGCCCATGTGGTCACCAATGATGGGACGGCAGCCGGGGGCCTCGGTGTTGGCGGCGGTGGCGACTCAAATCGTTCGCGGTGTCCCGCAAGCACGGGGACTGGTGCCAACGCGATGGCCGCTGCGATGATGCAGCAAAAGCTGCCTGAGATGGGTCCGATCGCGATGGCGTCCGCGGGTTCTTGTAGGATCCCCCTTACGCAGGAGGATCCCATCCTCGTCGCCACTTTTATGTTTGACACTTTTGCTTTTATTAAAACACTTATAAACGAACAATAATAAATAAAATACACAATGAACAAACAATTAACACTTTAAAACCGCAAGTGCGGTGGCCGCGCACCAGCCGCACCGAGCGCCCCTGCCGAGAGCTCCTCCTCGATCGGCTCGCTAACACACTCTGCTTGTGCGCTCGGCACACACTAAGCCTTGCGCTGCTTAGTGTGTGCGACAGTGTGTGTGTACACTGTCGTCCTCCTGGACGCTGACCGGTGGCAGCGCAACTGCCACGGCAAGTCCAGGGGTCGGCACGGCTGCCCACAACACTAGCTCTGGATGACGGTAGGAAACTAAACGACGAGATACTTCTAACCGCATTAGCCGATTCAGAAAGTCTGATAAACTCCCGACCGCTTACCTATATGCCGCAAAGCTCGTCAAATGCAGAAGCGCTTACACCCAACCACTTTCTATTAGGAAGTTTGTGCGGAACCAAGGAGCAGCTGCGTCCCAACGTAGATTTAGCAGAAACACTAAGAAGCAGCTACAAACGATCTACAGCTTTAGCCGATGCGATGTGGGACCGTTGGTTGAAGGAGTATTTGCCAGCCCTGAACACAAGGTCCAAATGGCGCGAAGATACGCGTTGGTTGAATGTTGGCGATCTTGTATTCATCACTGAGGGTCCGCGGAAGAATTGGTTGAGGGCGAAGGTTGAGGAGACGATAGCCGGTAAAGACGGCAGAATAAGGCAGGTGGTAGTGCGGACGGCAAACGGCAAGTCACTAAAAAGACCAGTAGTTAAAATCGCTGTTCTTGATGTTGAGTGCGATTGCGATACAGTATAGGAAAGTTACCACCCTTCAAACACTTCATCTTTATCGTCACAGAGCAAACGCGCTATTTATTTAGTAAATCCTTGAAAGCGTAAAGGATTGACGGGGTGGAGTGTTGGCACGTTTGCCTTGTGGTTTGTCAGCACATAAAATGTTTGTTTATAAAGATCGGTTGTCACTTGACCATTCGCGATAATCCGGGCTGGTTATCGAACCGAGCACCAGGTGGCGTTAGACAGGAGGATAACACCGACAACAGAAGATAAACAGGGGGAGATAGAAACAAGGCGAGAGGGAAATGAAGTTACGTCCGATAGAGAGAGAGAGAGAGAGAATACGAGAAATTAGAAACTAGGTCACGGTGGAGAACAGGGGTAACCAAGGGTCATGCTATCTCGGTACGCATTCAAAGGGCAGTACGCAAACGATCAGCTGAGAGACCGGACTATTTTTAAACCGCGCCTACACCCGAAAACCATTATTCGCTTGTGAAATCGCCGTTACAACAAAAACCCGGAATAAAATTAATTGTTTAGTGAATTCTAAAGCTTGTTGATAATGAGTCAACATTCCCTGAAAGTGAGTAAAAGTTCGGGTTAATGATATAACGGAAAGTTCTTGAGACGGCAAACTTAGCTTTGAAAGGCGTGAATTCTAGATATATATATATGCCCTCTAATGACTCGTTTAAGATCACTTTAAGGACAATATCACTTCTGGCATAAGCTGCAACACCTCCTGTGTGACGTGAATGTGATAAACACGACACTACCTCATAACCTTTTATATAATATTGCTCAAATGCTTCCTCCTCGGTCACGTGAGTTTCCGAGATCAAGACCAACAAAGGTTGAACTATTTCTACTGTCTCACGAAACATAGCATAGTTAGATGAAAGACCGGCAAAATTGAAATATAAAATCTCTCTGAACCGCCCTAATTCCACCCCTCCCAGCTATTGAGAAAGTTGCATTCGTCTCTCTACCTGTTTTTTAAACAGCGGGCATTCATAGCTATTGGCCGCATGTTGTACACTGGTGGACATAAAAATAGGAGCTTTTTTCTGTGACCGAAAAACATAGTTCTTGTCGGAAATATTTGGTAGCCCTGAAAAGGACTGTTTAAGTGGTTGTTGGGAGGTGGTGTTGCGGTGTTCCACAGAGCGGAAACATATTCTAACGGTCAATGTGTTGACCGTTATTCGCTTTCACTTCCTCACAGCGTAGGGCCATATCGCCGATGAGGTTACGGCATTCGCTTCTGTCTATGCGTTTCCACATAGCCTTGCAGCGTGTCCATAGCGAATCGGCAGAACGTGCATGCTTGTTCTTAAGCTGACGCTTGAGAGTTGACCACAGATTCTCAATCGGGTTGAGGTCTGGACTCAACGCAGGCCACGGTAGAACTTGCACATCCTCGTTTGCCAAAAAACATTTAACTAATCGCGATGTATGCTTTGAGTCGTTATCGTGCTGAAAGATGTAATGCTCTTCGTCTCCGAATTTTTGTCGGGCGTGTGGCAACATCTTACGACGTAGTATGTTTCTATACCCTTCCGAGTTCAGTGTCCCTTTGATACGGAACAAAGGACCCGGGCCGTGCCAGGAGAAGCAACCACACCATTACGTGGCCGCCTCCGTGCTTTAGGGTTTTTATAGTATTTTTTGGATGATACGCCTGTTTAGGAAGGCGCCAGACGTATTTAGTGCCGTCCGAACCATCCAGATTGATTCTGGACTAATCCGAAAAAAATATTTTGCTCCACCAAAAGATGGATGCAGCTAAATGCTCTTCGGCAAACCGAATGCGCGCTTCTACGTGGTGCGGCATTAGCTTACGAACCTTTCGTGGTTTCCGGGCACAGAACCCACCGGCGTGTAAACGGCGCGACACCGTTTTCGCCGAAACTTGCAATCTAAGCTCTTGCTTAATACGATTGCAAGTTTTGAAAGGGTCCGCCCTGATTATCTCAACCATCTGCGCGTCAACGTCAGCCGTTGTTTTTCGCGGACGACCTGTGGATTTACCCGTAGCCTCGCTACGAATGGCGTTGTCCACAAACGTCCGCGAACGGCCGAACGCCTTGCAGATGGTTTTGATAGGCACGTTCTCACGATACAAACCCTGAATATGTTTCCGCTCCTCTGGAGTGCAGTGCTTTCCGCGACCCATGATGAACTTGTGGAATTTTCAAATCGCAAACTTTCACCTTTACCACTGAATGAAGAATGAAGCGCAACACGGTTTGGATCTCTTTTTATACTACCGAAAAACGCTGCCGTTACTCAAAACTCAGATAAGTAGCGCACCACAAATGCGAGTATAAAAGGCAAACAAACAGCGATTGCAAATTCAGTACGCCTCGAACGTTAGGCGAAAGAACTCCGCAGGAGCCAAAGCCTCTCTAAACCATACTAACAACAACATACGCCTCGATTTGTTGGCGATAAGAGGCCAACGAACTCCGCAGGAGCCAAAGCCTCTCTAAACCATACTAACAACAACAACAACTGTTGGCGATGACACACCTATTGCACGCAAAAAAAACACAACAAATTGTTTTCCTATCTTTTTGTCCACCGGTGTACCTGTAGTTTCTGGTTCCTAGATGTGTTAGCCAAAACACAATTCACACACTTTAGGATGGACGAGGTGCAATCCGACGTTCGGTGATCGTCACTGCACTTTGAGCAAGCTTCCTTATTTTGGCATTCAGTGCTCTTATGGTTAAACTGACCACATTTAAAACAACGCATAACATGTATGCTCCTAGAAATTTTACAACGATCAAAACCAATATTGATTTTATCGATTTTTCCAAACATTTATCAGTCTCATTGTCGATTTTCAATACCGCGTTGTGTTTCTGGTACTTGTAGATCTTACTCTCAAACATTCCAATTACTTTCACCTGTTTCCAGGGAATTAACTCATTTTGAGATTTCAAAAGATCTACTAAGTCGGACTCAGAATATTTTTCACTCATTCCAATAATTTTTACTCGTGCCATTAGCAAGGAAGTCACCCGTCTCCTAAAATGCCTTCTACTTCATTTCTAACATTATCTAAATTAGCCTGAGCAGAACATTGAACATAAACTTGACCGTCCCTGCCATTACGGAATTCCGATATTTGCTGTCGCCTCGGACCCAATTTCGCGCGTAGATCAGCTCTTGTCGTATCGCAAGACTGAACCACCTTAGGAACAATAACCAGTGTTTTATTCTTATTTTTGTTTTTATTTTTTCCCATGGACTCCTTCATATCGTCATTTTTCCTAATTTTGGGAGTAACTTTATTGTTTCCCTCGTCAAATCTATTAATAATAGTTTGAACATTACTGTCCCCACTATTTGTCCTCTTCCTTTTTTTAGTGACCGTCGCCCATGATTCTAAATTTATTTCTTGCACTGTTTCGCTGGTTTTCATAGTGTCAGAAGTTGCACGCAAGGCCACTGTCGCAAAATTTCGAGAAGAGAGTGAAATAGGGTAAATGTACCAAAAGTGGTGCAATTTGTAGTGGTACCAACGTGTTTTAATAGATTTAAAGTGTCAGGAAGGACAATTTGTGAATATTTTAACACATAACAATTGGAATATGTTTTATCATCGCAATCACAACCATTTTTACCCTGAAATAGATAAAATTTACGAAAAAATACATATTTTTTTGACTGCGTCGTTGTACCTATAATGGTGGTATGGTTCCTATAGTCGTCGTATTGTGTTCCTATAGTGGTGGTAAACAAAGATGCATCAAAAACGGTGTATAATATCAATGAAACTTAGTTTCGAGGCTGTTTTCGTATGAATATCAAGGATTACTGCCATTATATTGGTTTCTTCCGTAATTTGAACGTAAAAAAATGTATAAATTTGATCGATGAAACTATTGACTAAAGTACTGCATCACACTTGTCGTCAACCTACAAGTTGACAACCTACACAACCTACCGTATTGTGTTCCTATAGTGGTGGTAAACAAAGATGCATCAAAAACGGTGTATAATATCAATGAAACTTAGTTTCGAGGCTGTTTTCGTATGAATATCAAGGATTACTGCCATTATATTGGTTTCTTCCGTAATTTGAACGTAAAAAAATGTATAAATTTGATCGATGAAACTATTGACTAAAGTACTGCATCACACTTGTCGTCAACCTACACGCGGAAGAGTGTGCTTGATTTGAAGTCAATTTTTCATTCAGCCATATAAACGAATTTTGGCATGTTTTTGGTAAATTACCTACATAAAACTCATTTCTGTTGCTTCTTTTAGTGAAAACAGTACGACATGTCAAAAATATCCCCGAAAAAATCTAAAACGACCTGTTTTTATTGATTTTACAACTATAACCACTATAGGAACATGCCTGTTTTGTGTACCTATAATGGCACTATGGTGAAAAACACTTAAAAATGCATAAATATGGTCAAAAGGCAAAGAATTTTAGTAAAACAATAACATTTCATAACAGTTATGTTTCAAAACTAGTAATTGCGTGGTTATGTGGTCATTTAGAAGGTTAACAGAAAAATGAGTTTCGTTATGAAATCCTAAGGATTTTGGAAAAATGTTGACACATTTCACAAAAAAGTGGATTTTTCGGTCACTAAGTAACGGAATGGCCCCATTAAACTTTAGGCTAAAGGCCTTTTGCAAAAGGCTAAAGAACATTGCACACTAACGTAAATAGCTCAATTACATGTAATTTGCCGTATGAAGCGCATTTTAGCGCAATACCACCACTATTGGTACTACCACCACTATAGGTACATTTACCCTAGTAATATTTTTAACATACGTTGTAAACAAAGTTCAAAATTTTTTACTGGCTTTTATGAATTCTTGCGACTGAATGCCGCTCATCGCGCCTGTCCCTATGTATTTATGTGTTAAGACAAGCTCACGCCATGTAACGTGCCTGTCGTTGTGCCTGTCCCTATGTATATATTTGTTTAGACCAACCCACGCCATCTAACGTGAACTATCTGTAACGCTGCTGGATCGGGTTGGCTCATCCATGCTAATAACGCAGTTTGCAGACAAATAATTTGACAGCCACCTTAGACATTTTTGAGGCTTCTGTAGCACTTAACGTTTCACGCAATGTTGTCTCCAACTTACGCTCCACTTGCGCGCAAAGCTCAGTTTTGAGAGTCTCGATTCCTCTCTCTAAAGCGTTAGATATCCACACGCTCACATTGACCTCTAAATCCCTCAATGTTTGTGCAAGCAAATCATTCGATTTAGCTACATCAATCTTCATTGTAGAGAATGGAAATAGCATAAGAGGAGCAAAAGAAGAGAGAACGTAAAACTTGTACTAAAAACATCAAGAAAGTAATTAATTTCACATAGAAGAACGTAACCGGCTTTGCGACGTAACAGAGATTTCAAAAAGCCGGCGAATCAGAAGGAGATGGAAATGGAGAAGCAGAGAGATAGCAGTATCAGGGCGAAATAAAACCCAAACTTAGGAAACGTCAGGCAAGGAAAAGGAAGAAAATGTCAAAGAAGGAAACGGAGTCAGTCTTGTGTTTAGAGAAGTCGAAGACAGACAGAAAAGGAAGAACAAGCTAAAGCTAGAGGTCTTGGACTGGACGATAAACGTTCGGACTGAACGAAAGGGATCGACCGAGCGTTTGACGGATAGCCGGTGACCGCATGGACTGCGAAATAGGGCCTTCTTTTTGATCCCGGACCTGCGTGGAAGCGGACGAATTTTTAGTTTTTTTCACTCTCTCGGTTACTAAAATTTTGTGCTGTTAAAGGCATAATAAAATAATCCTGAATTACTTAAAAAAGCCGTTTTTTGGTAAATTATTTATCTGCAGGCCGGGCGTTGTGCTAACGCGCAACATTCTAAAAATTCAGCTAAATTTCTATTTAAAAAATCAGTCTTATAATTCTTCTAAATTCCTCTCACACGAGCTGTGCAAATTCGGCTCGTTCTCTACTTGCTCTATTATACCACGCGGTAAGCGCTGAGAACAAAGGACTGTTCGGTAAGGTACACGCACATACAAATACACAGCCAACGCATCCGAATCGTGTAGTGAAAAAATGCAAGAGGAAAGTGCAGTGATCGCGGACTTTACGTGTGCGGTGTGCGATAAGGCGGATTCGGTAGATTCGTTATTGCAGTGCGATTTTTGCGATAAATGGTACCATTACGAGTGTGCGCACGTGGATAAAACGGTAGAGACGAGGGCATGGTGGTGTGCGGAGTGCGAAGTGAAGACCAAACTAGCGAGCGGCAAGAAAGACGACGAGATAGCGCGCTTGAAGAGAGAGATGGAGGCTCTTAAAGCCACGACGGAGAAAGCGTTAGCTTTGATACGGGAGAAGGATGCGGAAGTAGCTCGGCTCAGTAAAAGCAGCGAGCGAACCTAGTTTTCGCCCGGGGAATCGCTTCCTTGCTCAACGGCTAAACGGATTTCGGTCAACGAAGAAGGTGACCTGAGCCAAAGCCAAATAGCAGCCCGTCAAGCAGTGCGCTATGAACTCCCTTCATTCAATGGGAATCCCGAGGAATGGCCGATATTTCTGTCTACCTTTCGAAGATCGTCTCGTACGTTTGGGTTTACCGAAGACGAAAATATCCTTCGATTGCAAGGAGCGTTACGGGGAAAAGCACTAGGAACGGTGCAAGGCCGTCTCCGGCACGCTGACAATCTGGAGGAAATATTGAGCGCGCTTGAAAAATCATACGGGCGACCGGATGTGTTAGTGAATACGTTGCTCGAACAAATTCGCGAATCACCGCCGATTAAGTCTGAGCGGCTCGATAGTTTTATCGAATACGGCGATTTAGTTGCTGAAATATGTTCAACTATAAAGGCAAGCGGAACTTCTGACAGATTGTACGATGCAGCGCTGCTTCAAGAGCTGGTGGACCGTATGCCGGCATATCTGCGCTGGAGCTGGGGCATGCATAGTCAGGAGCTGAAAAGTGTGACGATGAGCGAGTTCGGTGCCTGGATTCAGAAGGCGACGGATGGAGCAATGGCGGTAACTCCTCCGCAGCTGAAAAAGAAGACGACAACGCGACAAGTGCATGCGCAACACGTGGAGACGCATCAGCCCCAGCCCAATAGGCATCGAGAGTGCGCGTTGTGTAACAGTGATACGTGCGGTACGATCGCGGAGTGTCAGGTGTTTAACCGGTTAAGCGTTGCTGATAGGTGGGACAAGGTGCGCACCTTGAAGTTGTGCAAACGATGTTTGGGCAAGCACTACGGCCCGTGCTCGAAGCGTGACGACTGTGGTGTCCAAGGATGCGTCGCTAAGCATCACCGGAAGTTGCATCGTGTCACCAGCGAGGAACGCGTGGAGATAAATCATCATGGAACGCGCTCCGATGGTACATTGCTGCGTTACGTGCCGGTAAAGCTGCACGGTGAGAGTGGTCCAATTTACACGCATGCGCTGTTAGACGAGGGGTCGACGGTGACGTTGATGGAGCAGGAGCTCGCCAGGCAACTTGGGGTCAGCGGCGTTCTTGACTCGTTGTGTTTGCAGTACAGTGCGGGAGAGCGACGCGATGAACGTGATTCGGAAAGGGTAGCGGTGCAAGTCTCCAGTGCTGAAGAAAATGCATCCGCATTTTCGATGGCCGACGTGCGTACAGTCAGCCGGTTATCGCTCCATATCCAATCGGTCGATGTGAACGAGTTGAAGCGGAAATATAAGCATTTGCAGGCGATTCCAGCTGCCTCGTATGAGGCTGTTTCTCCTCGTTTACTAATCGGTATCGACCATTACAGATTGACCAGACCTTTGAAAACTATAGAAGGACAGCCAGGACAACCTACAGCTACGAAGACGCGTTTGGGATGGCTCATTTTTGGCAAATGCACGGATAACGCTAACGACACATCCATTGTGCAGCCGGAGTCTAGCTACCACGTATGCGATTGCCAAGGAGAGACCTCACGGGCAGATCGTATGATGGCAGCGTACTTCGAAGTGGAAGGTTATGGTCCTGCGAAGGAGCCTTTGTTGTCGAAGGAGGATCAACGTGCGATGTCGATTTTGCAAAACAACACAAAACACGTCGACGGGCGGTACACCACGGGTTTACTCTGGCGGAGCGACAACGTTTTCATGCCGGAAAACCGTCAAATGGCTCTATCTAGGATGGAGTGTCTGGAGCGTAAGATGAGCCGAAATACGAGCCTTGCGGAGAAAATTAACGAGATACTAGAGGACTACTTGGAAAAGGGCTATGCCAGACCGATAAGAGAGGATGAGCTGAAAACCTTCTACCCTAGGAAATGGTATCTTCCAGTGTTTCCAGTGACAAATCCTAACAAGCCTAATAAAGTTAGGTTAGTATGGGATGCGGCAGCTGAAGTTAGAGGTATTTCGCTGAACAAGAAGCTGCTGACTGGCCCTGACCTGTTGACGCCGCTGCAAGCCGTGCTATTCCGTTTCCGTGAATATCGAGTCGCGGTGGCAGCCGACATCCGGGAAATGTACCACCAGGTACGCATTTGCGATGATGACGTCCACAGTCAACGGTTCCTATGGAGATGGGGAAACACAAATGCAGAGCCGCAGGAGTTTGTCATGCTGAGGATGACCTTCGGTGCAGCATGCTCTCCAAGTACGGCGCAATTCGTAAAGAACGAGAATGCGGAGAAATATCGTTCCCTGTACCCGCGTGCAGTTCGCTGTATCCATGAAGAACATTACGTGGATGACATGCTTACAAGTGTGGAAACGGAACCTGAAGCGATTGAGCTGGCGTATCAGGTGAGCTTAATACACAATAATGCTGGATTTTCTCTCCACAATTGGCTCTCAAATAGCATCAGAGTCGCGACAGCGGCAAAAGGCACTGAGTCAACCCTCAAGGAAATGGATTTCGAACCGTGTCTAAAGCCAGAGAAGGTGCTGGGAATGTGGTGGGACACCACAACAGATAGTTTCGGCTTTAAACTATCCCGTGTAAGACACCTGGAGCTGGCACGCAAGGACAAACCACCGTCCAAGAGGCAGATGCTGCGGACTTTGATGTCGATCTACGACCCGTTAGGTTTGATCGCAGGCGTGCTTTTTATTTGAATGTACTTCTTCAGGAAGTCTGGCGCCTACACCTTGGCTGGGATGACGAAGTTCCGGAAGAGATCCAGCATAAATGGGACGCCTGGATGGAACGACTGCCAGAATTGGAAAGTTTCATCATACCACGTTGCTACCGACAGCTGGCGTCGCTCACCGAATCATCTCTACAGCTACACGTGTTCGTTGATGCTGGTGCAGATGGTTACGCAGCGGTCGCGTACTTCCGTTTTGAGTGCCATGGACGTATCGAGGTGTCGTTAGTTGGATCCAAAGCTAGAGTGGCGCCTCTAAAGTATCTTTCCGTGCCCCGCTTAGAGCTGCAGGCTGCTGTGATGGGTTGCAGAATAGCCTCGTCTATAACTAGTGCTCATCGAGAAACTATTCGTGGAAGCTACTTCTGGACAGACTCGACTGATGTTATAGACTGGATAAACGCAGACCACCGTAAGTACTCGATTTTCGTCGCACATAGGGTTGCTGAGGTGCTGGACACGACGAACGTCGACGATTGGCGATGGCTTCCAACTAAACTTAATGTTGCGGACGAAGCGATCAAATGGACCAACCTGCAGCATCATCTCGCCTCCGAACGATGGTTTAGTGGGCCCGAGTTCCTGCAACTACCCGAAGCAGAATGGAACATACCTCGTCGAGTACCATCGGAAACGTCCGAGGAGGTGCGGAAAAAGGATAGGCTGAAGCTGGTCGGCATCCACATAGCGCGTCCGATTTTCATCGACTACGAGAGATTTTCCCGATGGACGCGGCTGGTCAGGACGATGGCTTACGAGTGTCGGTATGTAAACATCATTACCAAAAATAAATCTCCATCGACAGGTCCGCTTAACCGCGGCGAAATCCAGAGGGCTGAAACGGTAATTCTGCGAGACGTTCAGAGGAACGCTTTTACCGATGAATATGCCATACTCTGGAAGGCGAGGGAAAACTCAACAACACCGTCGTGGAAAAGTCCGATTCCCAGAAGTAGTTTGTTGTTCAAACGAAGTCCCTATATGGACGAGGACGGCTTGCTGAGATTGAGCGGAAGGATCGATCGTTGCCGTTACGTCGACCCCGGGAGGAAGCGACCTATTCTGCTACCGAGACGACATCGTGTTTCCGAGTTAATTGTTGACGATGTCCACCGTCGTTATAAGCACGGCAGCCAAGAAACTGTAGTGAACGAAGTGAGACAACGCTTTGATATACCGGCTCTCCGATCTGTGTGTAAACACGTACGCCTGCAATGCCGAACATGCACATTGTTATACGCAAAGCCAGCGTCCCCGGAAATGTGCGAATTACCTACTGCTCGTCTTGCTGCATTCTCCAGGACCTTTTCATATACGGGCATTGATTATTTCGGTCCGATGGTAATCGTGAACGGCCGAAAGACGGAAAAACGGTGGGGTGTTTTGTTCACGTGCTTGACGGTTCGAGCCGTCCACATCGAGCTTGTGCAATCCCTGTCTACGAGTGACTGCTTGATGGCAGTTCGGAGCTTCATGGCACGCCGCGGAACACCAATCGAAATAGTCTCCGATCGTGGAACGAATTTCGTGGGCGCCGATCGTGAATTAAAGGAAGCTGCGGAACGTGTTGATTCGGCGATTTTAAATGAATTCGGATCGCCCGATCCAGTGTGGAAGTTTAACCCCCTCGCAGCCCCACACTTTGGAGGATCATGGGAAAGGATGATCCAATCGGTCAAGAGAATGCTGTCGCGCACCCTCACGGAGAGGCATCCTACGGAAGCGGTCCTGTCGGCAGCATTGATCGAAGTCGAGAACATGCTCAATTCTAGGCCACTTACACACGTTCCAGTCGACGGTGAGGATGAGGAACCGTAAACTCCCAACCATTTTTTGTTAGGTTCTTCCGCAGGAATGAAGCCCTTGGTGAAGCCTGATGATTCGCCAGCAGGCTTGAAACAAAACTGGAGAGCTGTACAGGCTAAAATGAACGAGCTCTGGAAGAAGTGGATCAAAACCTACCTCCCCACCCTGGTTAGAAGGACGAAATGGTTCGAGTCGTGCAAGCCTATCGAGACCGGAGATGTTGTCTTAATCGTGGACGAAAACAGCCCGCGAAACTGTTGACCGAGAGGAAGGGTGGAACGCGTAGTCCCATCCAAAGACGGAGTCATTCGTCGGGTCGTCATCAAAACAGCGAAAAGAACAATGCTGGAGAGGCCAGTGGTGAAGCTGGTATCGCTGAACGTCGCGCCAAGGGTTATCGTTTGACGACGTCGAAACGCCTGGTGGACTGTCACTTATGGTGACGACGCGATCGTTTAAGGATCGACAAGGAGCGTCCGTATTTTAGCTAGCGGCCGCTAGAGGTCTCGGACTGGACGATAAACGTTCGGACTGAACGAAAGGGATCGACCGAGCGTTTGACGGATAGCCGGTGACCGCATGGACTGCGAAATAGGGCTTTCTTTTTGATCCCGGACCTGCGTGGAAGCGGACGAATTTTTGGTTTTTTTCACTCTCTCGGTTACTAAAATTTTGTGCTGTTAAAGGCATAATAAAATAATCCTGAATTACTTAAAAAAGCCGTTTTTTGGTAAATTATTTATCTGCAGGCCGGGCGTTGTGCTAACGCGCAACAGAACCCTTTTAATTAGTAGGAACTTATTTTAAATAAAAAGATGTCAAAAAGAACCTTAAATCACGACAATGGCGCAACTCGGTAAGTACAGCCTACAGTAGACTGTGCGTGGAATATTAATCGATGAGAATTGGCAAACACGATAAGTAAGAGAGCGTGCGAATTCGCACATCAGGCTGGCAGCCATTTTGCTGCAGAAATCAAAGAATTTTATAGAAAATATAACAAGACTCAAAATGTATACGCTGATTTGGTGAAATAAGGTTGTCGGTCGTACCCATAATAAGTGAAATAGCATATATATGTATATATATATGTATATATATATATATATATATATATGCTATTTACTTATTGTACGACTTTCTTCTATGCGAACTGCAGCAACTGCCAGCTATGCTTGTTGCCAATTCTCATGGTATTCCAACACATTCTGCGCCAGCAAACATCGTTAATAAGTTACCTGTTCCGCATGGCGCCGCAAAACACCAATTCGATGCTACAGCGAAGACCCCAAGTCGCAAACACCATGGCTTTTCGCTGTTTCGACGATAACGGAACTTTCCGTCGGTCGGCATTCTCTTTCGTCGCCAAAATCTTATTTTATTTTTCAACTGCTGGCGAATCGCTTCAAACAACAAAATGGTTGAGGTTTACGGTTCTCCTCGTCGGAACGTGTGTAAGTGGCCGGACATGTTCTCGACTTCGATGCCGACTTCCGTATCTTCCGTTTGCTGACGATTGGTCACCGATTGTCGTCGAACAACGCATTACGCCGCTCGGTTCGCGATTTGTTCGCGGCGTTTCCGAGTCATTGCACAGCTCCGGCCGTCGCGCGTGCGTTTTTCGGCAGTTACGACCATCGGACAGAAATAATCGCATGGTCCTGGCAGCGCGAGCAGTAGGTAATTCACATTTCGGGACGCTGGCTTTGTTTGTGCATTTCGGCATTGCGCGCACAGATCGTATATCAAGCGCCGCACTACGGTTTCTTGGCGCCGTGCGTGGTGTCGTCGGCGATTAACTCGGCACGATGGCTCGGCTAGTAGTCGCGGCGGCGTCGATCGCTCGCCGCTCAATCAAGCGTCCTTCCATATACTTCGTTTGAACACAAACGGTCCAACGCGGCAGATATGGCGTCGAAAGCACGTCGGAAACCAATTTCGCCGCCATGCGACGGATGTTTACATGCCGACAAAGCATCGTCCACGGGAAAATCTCGTAGTCTGGGATGGGAACCAGCGCACTCGGCGTTTCTGTTCGATATTGCTTAGACGCTAAACCATCGTTCGGTCATGCTGCATTGGTCCGATCGCTTGGTGGTTGGAAGCCATAATCGTCGCGTCAACCCTATGTCCGACGAAAATCGATTACGCGGTCTGCGTTCGGTCGAAGGCCTCGATGACGTGGGCATTCTGCAATCAGCAGCCTGCAGCTCTGCGTCAAACCAACGCGACACTCGATACGTCCATAACTCAAAACGGTGCGCGACGCTGCGCTCGCGGCATCGCAACGCGGTAGCTGTAAGATGATTCGGTCGACGCAGCGTCGGTCAATGGCTTTCCAATTCTGGCGGTCATGGCGTCCCACTGGATTCTTCCGGAGCGATCCAGGCGCTTCCTGAAGAAGTACATTCAAATAAAAAGCACGCCTGCGATCAAACCTAACGGGTCGTAGATCGACATCAAAGTCGCGCATCTGCCTGGACGGTGGTTTGTCCTTGCGTGCCAGCTCCGGGTCTTACACGATAGTTTAAAGCCGAAACTATCTGTTGTGGTGTCCCACCACATTCCCAGCACCTTCTCTGGCTTTAGACACGGTTCGAAATCCATTTCGCGCCAGCATTATTGTGCTCACCTGATACGCCAGCTCAATCGCTTCAGGTTCCGTTTCCACACTTGTAAGCATGTCATCCACGTGTTCGCCACGCGGGTGCCGTACTTGGAAGCATGCTGCGAAGGTCATCCTCAGCTGCGGCTCTGCATTTGTGTTTCCCCATCTCCATAGGAACCGTTGACTGTGGACGTCATCATCGCAAATGCGTATCCGTCAGCAGCGGCAAAATACCTCTAACTTCAGCTGCCGCATCCCATACTAACCTAACTTTATTAGGCTTGTTAGGATTTGTCACTGAAACACTGGAAGATACCATTTCCTAGGGTAGAAGGTTTTCAGCTCATCTCATCGGTCTGGCATAGCCCTTTTCCAAGTAGTCCTCTAGTAATTTTCTCCGCAAGGCTCGTATTTCGGCTCATCTTACGCTCCAGACACTCCATCCTAGATAGAGCCATTTGACGGTTTTCCGGCATGAAACGTCGCTCCGCCAGGTACCGCCCGTCGACGTGTTTTGTGTTGTTTTGCAAAATCGACATCGCACGTTGATCCTCCTTCGACAACAAAGGCTCTTCGCAGGACCATAACCTTCCACTTCGAAGTACGCTGCCATCATACGATCTGCGTGAGGTCTCTCGTCGCATACGTTAGCGGCTGCATTTGCAAAAGGCATAGCTGTAGGTTGTCCTGGCTGTCCTTCTATAGTTTTCAAAGGTCTGGTCTGGTCGAACCTTAAATCACGACAATGGCGCAACTCGGTAAGTACAGCCTACAGTAGACTGTGCGTGGAATATTAATCGATGAGAATTGGCAAACACGATAAGTAAGAGAGCGTGCGAATTCGCACATCAGGCTGGCAGCCATTTTGCTGCAGAAATCAAAAGAATTTTATAGAAAATATAACAAGACTCAAAAATGTATACGCTGATTTGGTGAAATAAGGTTGTCGGTCGTACCCATAATAAGTGAAATAGCATATATATATATATATATATATATATATATATATATATATATATATATATATATATATATATATATATATATATATATATATATATATATATATATATATATATATAGATATATATATATATATATATATATATATATATATATATATATATATATATATATATATATATATATATATATATATCTATATATATATTTATATATATATATATATATATATATATATATATATATATATATATATATATATATTGTGTTTTTGTTACTGTGTGTCAAACTCATGGGCACATTTTGACAGCTTAATTTGTTTACTATTTATCGTGGAAAACGTACACTTAGTATTCACTTCAGTTTTCTCAGATATTATAATGGATTCAAGTCGCGAACAAATAAAAATCTTGCATTTGAATGGATTGACAAACATACAGATTAGGCAGAAACTGTCTCATCTCGATTTAAGTCGATTATTCGTCTACCGGACCATCAAGCGATACGAGGAGACAGGCACGGTTGTTCCAAAGAAGAAACCAGGCAAAAAACGGAGTGTTAGGACTCCTGCGGTGATCAAAGCGGTAAAGGAACGAGTGCGGCGAAATCCAGCTCGATCGGGAAGAAAAATGGCGCGTGAAATGAACATGAGTCACTTTGCCATGCAAAACATCCTGAAAAAGGACCTTGGTTACAGAGCGTTTAAAAAGCAAAAAATTCACGGCTTAACCAGCAAAAATATTACCGAAAGGGTGACCAGATCTCGCTTGTTGCTGAAGACGCACGCAAGCCACAACATCATCTTTTCGGACGAAAAACTGTTCACTCTGGAGGAATACTTGAATAAGCAGAATGATCGTATTTATGGAGCATGTTTGCGGGATATACCAGCCGATAAAAGAACAGTCGAACGGTATCAAAATGCGTCAGCTGTGATGGTTTGGGGAGCTATATCGGCCAAAGGGAAGTTTCAACAAGATCAACAAGGAGTACTATTTAGAACATGTTCTTCAAGGCCACTTGAAACCATACGCTAAGAAGTTTTTTGGCAACGACAGCTTTTGCTTCCAACAGGATTCAGCTCCAGCCCATAAGGCTTCGATCGTTCAGAAGTGGTGCAAGCAGCATTTGCCATGTTTTATCAGTGCATCGGAATGGCCTGCTTCGTCTCCAGATTTAAACCCGTTGGACTTCAGCATATGGGGATACATGCTTGGAAAATTGGACGACGTCAAACATTTGCATTTGGACGGATTCAAGAAACGGTTGTTAAAGATATGGGACGAGATGCCGGATGAAGTTGTGCGTGCGGCCTGTAACGATTTCCAAAAGCGCCTACGGGCGGTTATCAAGTGTAAAGGCGAAAGATTTGAAATAAATTAAGTGAAATGCAGGTTTAGTAGCAATAGAAGCTATTTAAATCGATTCCTCAGAGAAATCAAACCTGGTGTCAATTTTATTACAAAAACAAAGTGTATCACTTCTACGATGCCACCCTGTATATATACATATATATATATATATATATATATAGTGGATAATTTGCTATGGGAAGCAGTGGATACGAAAGAAAAGTTTGGTTTTTTGTGGCGCTTTATTGACTAACTTAACACCGTTGCGTTTGCGTCTGGCTAAGCCGATTGCTACAAACAGAATGCCGTTTCAATTCGAAATTCACCGCTCGCTCTTACCACTACCAGTATAAATTCATCGCATACGCGTTTCTACCTGCTCGTCTGTTTCTAGCCTCGTTCTCTTGCTCCCACACTTACTTGCCAAACAAGACTACACGTACACCAATACACCGAATGGCGTTTCGCTCGACTTATTTTATCGATACATACGTACGTGCCTACCGTCAACTACAAATGTCGTTCCGTGTGGCACGATGCCTTCCTCTCTCTCTCTCTCCTCTTCATCTTCCGTTATCAACGGAACATACTCCCACACAAGATGTGTCTAACTACTCTTCTAATCCTGGAATAGGCGCTAACTTATGTATTGGCCGTTTGTATGTTCCACCCTTCGTGAACACCTCTGCTACCCTTACTAAACCGTCAGGCCCTGTATATGTCTTAACAATTCGACCCATCTTCCAAAACTGTGGTGGCATATCATCCTCTTTTATCAGCACTAACATATCTGGTTTAACATTAGCCTGTTTTGTGATCCATTTACTTCGCACTTGTAATTCATTTAAATATTCCTTTGACCATCTTGTCCAAAATTGATCCCTCAACTGCTGAATTCTCTGCCATCTGTTTAGTCTATTTTCCGCAACGTCTATATACGAGCGCTCCGCAACTCCTACCAAGGGTCGATTGATCATAAAATGCGCTGGTGTCAAATATTCAAGATCATGTGGATCACTTGAATGCGCGTACAGTGGTCTAGAATTCAGAATCGCTTCAATCTGACATAGTAAGGTATAGAATTTAAAGATTGTTAACGACGCTGTCTTGTACACCTTTTTGAGTACCGCCTTTACGCTTTTAACTCCACTCTCCCAAATTCCACCGAAATGTGGAGCGTTAGGAGGGATGTGTTTCCAACTGATCTCCTTTGCTTGACAAAATTCAACAAATCCCTGAGCTGCAACAGCTTTCTTATAGGCCTTTCGCATCTCTCGAATCTCCGCATTCGCACCCACAAAGTTCGTGCCGTTGTCACTAAATACCTCCTGTGGTATTCCCCTACGCGACACGAACCTTTTAAAAGCCGCCAGAAACGCTTCCGTCGTTAGATTTTCGACAGCCTCCAGATGTATTCCCTTGGTTACCATGCACACAAATATGCAAATGTAACCCTTCGATGAGGAAACCCGCCGTATTCCTGATCGAAGCAAAATTGGTCCTGCGTAGTCCAGACCAACACGTTCAAATGTCGGAGTTGCATTCACACGATACGAAGGAAGGTCCCCCATCTGTTGGCTTACAGTCGATGGATTGACTATAAAACAGGTTACACATCCTCGAAGAACCTTGCGCACCGTGGACCGCGCATTCGTCAACAAGTATTGTTGTCGTAGGATGTTGATAACGCCCGAGCACCCCACATGCAGATGCTCACGATGTATCATAGTGATGATTCTGCTCGTAATCACACTCGTATTAGGCAGCAACAATTGATGCTTGCTTTCGTATGGTAGCTGAGAATGTTGCAGACGTCCACCCACTCTTAGCAAACCATCTTTTAGAAACAGGTTCAAATTCGCAAAACGATGATTGCGGCTACCGTTTTTGACTGCCGTTATGATGCTCGATAGTTCCATCTGCTGAACTAATCCTACAATTCGTCTTGACGAATCCCGTAGTTCTATAATTCGCAAGGTAGAGTCCTTGATACGATTCTCCTTCAGACGCCTGGTGTTGTCTGCGAATCGTAAAACATATGCCATTATTCTTTGAACCTTACGAAATGACTCATACCTGAATAAGAACGGAAACTCCTCCTTGGCCATTGCCACGTGAATTTTAATCTCCGAGCGTAGTTCCGGAATGGCAGATTCAGGAAGATCCCTTACCGGCTCAGCTTCTACCGTACATTCTCTCAAGAATGCTGGCCCGTTCCACCAAAGCTCGTTGTCGGCAAGTTCAGAAGCCAACCCTCTTGACACGATGTCCGCTGGGTTGATTGCTGTGTTAACGTACCGCCATGTAAACTCGCGATGAGACGTGATCTCTGCTACTCGATTGCGTACAAACACTTCCAAACGATCTAAAGGTTTTTTCAACCAGGCAAGCACCACCTGACTGTCGGACCATAAGTTGATGCTTCTAAACGTTGTTCTAAACAAAGCATCCACAACCTTGATCGGCAATCGGCACAGAAGCACCGCAGCCATCAGTTCCTTTCGTGGTATCGAAGTAGGTTTCAGAGGAGCAACCTTAGACTTGCTTGTCACTAAACGCACCTCAGCACTACCATGTCCGTTAACCGACCGAATGTACACGCACGCACCGTATGCTTTGTCCGAAGCGTCTGCAAAACCATGCAACTCGAAGAAGGCTGAGTCATCGTTCACCATTTGACGCGAAATACGTATTTGATTCTCTCTTGGTAACGCAGCAAGAAATTTCGTCCATCCATGCAAAAGAGAATCATCCACCTTGTCATCCCAGCCAAGCTGTGCCTTCCACAACTCTTGCATTAACATTTTAGCAATCACAATCACTGGTGAAATGAGGCAAAGAGGATCAAAAAATTTGGCCAATGCTGAAAGCACAGCTCTTTTCGTTGGGGCCGAGTTTTCCGATATCTGTGGGGTGATGAAAATAAATTCATCCGTAGCAGGATTCCACTTGATACCCAAAGTTTTTATTATTTCATTTGCCTTGCTCTCGCCCAACACCGTAAATGAATCTCGATCTTCTTTCGGCACTTCGCTCAACAACACTTCAGAATTAGACGCCCACTTGTGCAAATGCATCCCAGCTGAATCGAACAATTGAACAATCTGACGCTGCACCTCTAACAACTCTTCCACATGGTTCGCACCAAAAAGTCCATCGTCCACGTAGAAGTTTTCCTTTACTACACGACTAGCCAACGGAAACCGTAGCTGTTCATCTTCAGCCAACTGTAGCAAGGTTCTTGTTGCCAAGAAAGGGGCTGCAGCAGTCCCGTAAGTTACAGTTTTTAATTCAAAAACACGGATAGGACTTGATGGCTCAGCTCGCCAAAATATTCTTTGTAAGGGCGTATCCCTCGGGTCAACCTTGATTTGCCTAAACATTTTGGCAACATCAGCACTCAGTACGTATCTGTGCATCCGAAACCTCAGCTGAACTGAGAATAAATCAGCCTGCACAGTGGGATCCGTCATCATAACATCATTTAATGAAATATCATTCACTTTAGCCGATGCATCAAATACAACCCGGCATTTAGTGGTATTCTTGCTGGGGTTCAAAATTGCATGGTGAGGAAGGTACCACTTTTTAACTTCAGCTAAATCGACTCATCGACAGCGTCGATCGACTTCAGTCAATCGACAGCGACTCATCCACCCTCGCGACAATGGCCCATAGCCTTGTATTCCTCCATAAACATGGAATACTGCTCCTTCACTTCTGGACGGCGACTTAGCTGAGCTTCCAAAGCAAAGAATCTACGCAAAGCCATCGAACGTGAGTTGCCAAGTTTGTCAACTGTTTCCCTTAATGGAAGCCGAACGATATACCTACCGTCCACATCGCGATGATGACTTTTCTTAAAATGTTCTTCACATTGTTGTGCTTCCGTTTGAACGCACTGTTCGTTAGAAATCTCTTCTATTTCCCAAAACCTTTGCAATAACTGATATAAATTATCAGAAACTGCTATGTTCGTATGAACACCTTCACCAATGTCACTGCTGTCGATACAGCCACCAATCACCCATCCTAATTCAGTGTCCATCACAACTGGAAGTTCATTCGAGAGCTTGACGAACCCTGACTTCATGATGAAAGGTAAACGATCCATGCCAATAAGCAAATCTATTGACGCCGGCTTGTTAAAGTCAGGATCAGCTAAGTCAAGATCACTTGGTATTTTCAGATTATCAAAACTGAAATAAGACGCTGGAAGGGTTCCCGTTATTTCATCATACACAAGACAGCGCAAGTCAACAGTAAAGTTTCTACACATTGATTTTACAATCACCGAACAACACTTGTTTACTGGTGACTTAACGTTCCCGATCCCTGACACTGGCATGTTAGTATTCACCATTCGACACCCCAATTTATTCACGAGCTGCCGTGTTATGCAGCTTATCTGAGAGCCGCTATCCAACAATGCTCGGCAACGCACTAACCTTCCGCCATTGGCTATTACGTTCACTAGAGCTGTTTGTAAGATTACACGCACTCTCGGCAACGTTGAAACCCTTGAGTGCTGGCTCACACTAAACACTGCCACATCGGAATCTGGCACTTCATCGGATGCTGTTTGATTCACTACACTCTCCGCTTGATCGTAATGCATGATTGTGTGATGAAAACCCGAACACCTTTCACACTTGATCTGTGACTTGCACCGATTTTTCCAATGACCATACTTCAAGCAAACAAAACACAACCCTTTGCAGCCTTACAAACCGCACACTTTTGTTCTCAAGCACTGATACACGATTCTTCAGGAACGTTATAGTGTCTTCGTATTTCGGGAACTCGTTCCGTGATACAGTTGACTCCCATTGTTTGCGCGTTTCATTGTCCAAGCACTGTGAAATAATGTACACCACAAATTTCTCACTCAGACCATCAAAACTCTCACCAAGAAACTTCAGATTCGCAACATGTGTCTCTATACCCGTCACCAGTTCACGCAAACACTCATAATTTTCCTGCTTCATCTTTTCCGTATCCAAAAGTCCCTTGATGTGCAAGTCCACTATCCGTCGTTTGTCGTCGTACTTTTCTTCGAGCAATTGCCATGCATGATCATAATTGCCATCACTGATCGTTTTGCATCAATTATCATTGATGCTTCACCCGTTAGAGCTCTTTCCAAATGATAGAGATTGATTCGTGGTTCTTCGTTGGTTTTATCAACCACGTCCCGAAACATTACCTTAAACTTTTGCCAATCCTCATATCGTCCGCTGAACGATGGAATGGCACGCGGCAACGATGGAAGCCCGCCAAAATTGGAAGCGGTTCCGGAAGGTAGGTGCAAAACTCCGACCTCGGAGCCGTCTGGAGCCGTCCGGAGCCGTTCGGAGCCGTCCGGAGCCGTCCGGAGCCATCCGGAGCCGTCCGGAGCCGCTAGTCGGCAGCCGGAGCCGTCCGGAGCCGTCCGGAGCCGTCGGAGCCTTCCGGAGCCGTCGGAGCCGTCCGGAGCCGTCGGAGCTGTCTGGAGCCGTCGGAGCCGTCCGGAGCCGTCTATATATATATATATATATATATATATATATATATATATATATATATATATATATATATATATATATATATATATATATATATATATATATATATATATATATATATATGTATCTATATATATATATATATATATATATATATATATATATATCTATATCTATATCTATATATATCTATATGTTCCGTTGATAACGGAAGCTGAAGAGGAGAGAGAGAGAGGAATTGATGATTCGTTTTTTTTCCTATATATATATATATATACGGAGCAAACAATTATTTTTGGCTTTATTTTTGAAAAAAAAAAACACACACAAAACAACTTCATATCAATAAATGAAAAAGACTCTTGTTTTACTCGTGAGCTGTTTTTTACAATAAAATTATCACTAATATCGAGAAATTAATGCGCTTCAGAATGCTTCCGACTATTACAACTACTCCGACGGCTCCGACGGCTCCGGACGGCTCCAACGGCTCCAACGGCTCCCACAACTCCGCCGGCTCTGGACGGCTCCGGCTGCCGACTAGCGGCTCCGGACGGCTCCGGACGGCTCCGACGGCTCCAGACGGCTCCGACGGCTCCAGACAGCTCCGACGGCTCCGGACGGCTCCGGACGGCTCCGAACGGCTCCGGACGGCTCCAGACGGCTCCGAGGTCGGAGTTTTGCACCTACCTTCCGGAACCGCTTCCAATTTTGGCGGGCTTCCATCGTTGCCGCGTGCCATTCCATCGTTCAGCGGACGATATGAGGATTGGCAAAGTTTAAGGTAATGTTTCGGGACGTGGTTGATAAAACCAACGAAGAACCACGAATCAATCTCTATCATTTGGAAAGAGCTCTAACGGGTGAAGCATCAATGATAATTGATGCAAAAACGATCAGTGATGGCAATTATGATCATGCATGGCAATTGCTCGAAGAAAAGTACGACGACAAACGACGGATAGTGGACTTGCACATCAAGGGACTTTTGGATACGGAAAAGATGAAGCAGGAAAATTATGAGTGTTTGCGTGAACTGGTGACGGGTATAGAGACACATGTTGCGAATCTGAAGTTTCTTGGTGAGAGTTTTGATGGTCTGAGTGAGAAATTTGTGGTGTACATTATTTCACAGTGCTTGGACAATGAAACGCGCAAACAATGGGAGTCAACTGTATCACGGAACGAGTTCCCGAAATACGAAGACACTATAACGTTCCTGAAGAATCGTGTATCAGTGCTTGAGAACAAAAGTGTGCGGTTTGTAAGGCTGCAAAGGGTTGTGTTTTGTTTGCTTGAAGTATGGTCATTGGAAAAATCGGTGCAAGTCACAGATCAAGTGTGAAAGGTGTTCGGGTTTTCATCACACAATCATGCATTACGATCAAGCGGAGAGTGTAGTGAATCAAACAGCATCCGATGAAGTGCCAGATTCCGATGTGGCAGTGTTTAGTGTGAGCCAGCACTCAAGGGTTTCAACGTTGCCGAGAGTGCGTGTAATCTTACAAACAGCTCTAGTGAACGTAATAGCCAATGGCGGAAGGTTAGTGCGTTGCCGAGCATTGTTGGATAGCGGCTCTCAGATAAGCTGCATAACACGGCAGCTCGTGAATAAATTGGGGTGTCGAATGGTGAATACTAACATGCCAGTGTCAGGGATCGGGAACGTTAAGTCACCAGTAAACAAGTGTTGTTCGGTGATTGTAAAATCAATGTGTAGAAACTTTACTGTTGACTTGCGCTGTCTTGTGTATGATGAAATAACGGGAACCCTTCCAGCGTCTTATTTCAGTTTTGATAATCTGAAAATACCAAGTGATCTTGACTTAGCTGATCCTGACTTTAACAAGCCGGCGTCAATAGATTTGCTTATTGGCATGGATCGTTTACCTTTCATCATGAAGTCAGGGTTCGTCAAGCTCTCGAATGAACTTCCAGTTGTGATGGACACTGAATTAGGATGGGTGATTGGTGGCTGTATCGACAGCAGTGACATTGGTGAAGGTGTTTTATTTATTTATTATAGAGTATCGAGCCTCCATGGCCTACATACACAATTTAAACTAATGTCTTATAAACTATGTGTTCCTAAAATTAGACGTAATGCAATCTCGAATGACGCTAGTACATTTCGGTACACTAAAGGACAGGTCTACAAAATTTGAAAATAAATTAAAATTCTTGGACATTAATAACAACGGATTCCTAGCACAGAAAAGACGATAGCGAAAGTCAGTTATTAGAAATTGTCGAGTTCTTAAAGGTCTAGTAGGGACATACAAATTTACATGACTTAGCAATAGAGGTGCATCGATTCTTCCAGTTAATAGTTTGAACATAAAAATTCCTTGGGCAACCATTCTTCTCTTTTCCAAAGTTTCAAGCCCTAACAACTGACACCTCGTATGATAAGCTGGTAGCACGTCGTTATGTCTCCACGGAAGCCGCTTAATAGCTACCCGGGTAAATTTTCGCTGGATCCTCTCAAGCCTCTCAATTCTAGTGACTTGCTCCGGAAACCAAGCAACTGAAGCGTACTCAATCAAAGGACGAACAAGGCAACAGTAAAGTGATTTTAAACAGAGAGGGTCATGAAACATTTTGCTACTTCTAATTATGTGTCCAAGAGTCCTGTTAGCCCTAGCAATTACGTCGTCAAATTGTTTGTCTAAAACAAGTTTCGTGTCTAATATAATGCCTAAGTCCCTAACAGTTTCAGATCGAGGCAATAAAGTGTCAGAAAGAATATAATTAAAACATAATGGAGTTCTCGCACGAGTAAACGAAATGACCGAGCACTACTAACATTGAGTGACAAACAGTTTAAGGAACACCAAAGGTTAAAAACAGAAAGAAAGCCTTGTAATCGGAGACAGTCAATAGAACTACGCACAGGAAAGTACATTTTAAGGTCATCTGCGTACAGTAGCACCGGGCAGTCAGGTATAGCGTAAACAATGTCATTAATAAAGAGATTAAATAATAGAGGCCCTAAAATGCTGCCTTGAGGAACACCAGAGACCCTGCTAAATTCACTAGAGATGCAATCTCCAATCTTAATACGTACTGAACGACGCGACAGATACGAATTCAGCCACCTAACTATGCTGATATGAAAACCAAGTTTTAAAAGTTTGCTAGTCAAGGTATGGATATTGACGCTATCGAAAGCAGAGTGAAAATCAGTGTAAACAGTATCTACTTGGAACCCTTTGTCTAGCTGCTTGTAAGTAAAATGCAAGAACTGCACTAGGTTTGTGACGGTGGAGCGTCCAGGTAGGAAGCCATGTTGCAAAGGTGTAAATATGTTAATAGCACCATGCATTATATGTTTATGGACTAATAATTCGAACAGCTTACTGGGAGCACATAGCATCGAAATAGCTCGATAATTTGAGATGGAAGTTCTGTCGCCTTTTTGTAAACGGGAAATATCCATGACTTTTCCATAGGTCAGGGAAGAAACCAGTGCGAAGTGAATTATTAAAAATGGATGCTAGTGGTGAAGCCAATTCATCGATGCATGATACGATAACTATTCCCGGAATGTTATCGGGTCCAGAGGCTAAGGAGGGTTTCAGCTTTGAAGCCATTGAACAAACATCATCGATAGTAAAGAAGGCAATAAAATGTCAACGGAGTCTTGTGCCACGAAACGTAACGCTTCCTCTACCTTCTGGTTTTGTTCGGGAAAGCTCGTGCAGCTACGCGCAAACAGCTCAGCAAAACCATTACATATTTCTCGCGTGTCAGTAAACAATCGACCATCAAGTGTCATGCATGATGGGAGGGAAGTACGTTTCATCTTACGGTCCATAAAGTTCCAAAATGATTTTGGACATGCCCGAATGGATATCTGGACACGGCGAATGTAATTAGCATACAATTTTCGGTTATGAAACTTGAAGATTCTTGCAGCCTCCAGGAAATTGCTTCTATCGGCTTCATTGCATGTACGACTGAATATACGATACGCAGAACGACGCATTCTTTCTAACCTTTTAAGGTATCTAGTGCACCATGGTTGAGAATTTGTAAATATTCGTTTAGGTACGAATTGCTCAATAATGTCTGACACTGCTGACGTAAGGTATTCAGAAGCAGCTTCTACATCCATGTTTCGAAGTCCAGTCGACACTGATTGGTCCCTCAACGCTTGCTTTATGCTAACAAAATCAGCTCTGGCAAAATTATAAGCAGATACAGCACCAGGCAAGACTATGCCGGAATTATCGTCTGAACTAGTGTGGGAAAACTGCAGCTTGATTTCCAATGGTGGATGGTGGTTATCAACCAGAACAATCGCGACAAGGGAGACATAGACTGACTGCACAGGCACGCTATCTTCAAGATCATTTGAAACAAACACAAGATCCAATTGCCTTCCTAGGTCATTTACTATGCCACTGATTTGTTTTAAGCAATGATAATTTATCAAATCCAAAAAGCGATTTTGACCAGGCATGGATGACGCGGGTTCATAGTGCCTATCGATAGCACGCCAGGAGATCATTGGTTGGTTGAAGTCACCCAACAGACACATCGTATCGTTGTCGTTCATAGAAACACTCACACTATCAAGAGCCTCGTCGAGAGCAGTCATAGTTGCAGTATTTGTACTAAGGTCAGGAGGGATGTAACTTACACCGACAAATATTTTACTTGAAGGCAACAGGATTTTAACCCAGCAGTGTTCGATACTCGTTATATTGGTGTGCACAGGAAGGCATTTGAGACGTTTGGAAACAGCAATCAGGACACCACCACCTATCTGTCTGGCACTGTTATTAGCATTTCTATCGCTTCTATAGATAGCGTATTTGTCACAGATTACTTGCTGCGAAAGTATGGTATCATCAAGCCATGTTTCTGTGAGAACAATAATATCATGATCAAGCTCACTAGAAGCAATGTACACATCCTCAAGTTTAGTGCGTAGTCCATGAACGTTTTGGTAATAAATGCTAAGGTCATTATTCGTCATTGTTCGTCCTTGATTATTACGGCAGGCGACCCCTGTAGGATTGACATGATAGTCATGCGATTGTGTGAGTGTAGTGTCCGTTCTATGGCGATGGTTTGTTTTGGTCTCACGATCATCAAGCTGCGTGCACCCTTCGTCAAGCACTGCCTCAGCAGAAAGAATATCGTTTGTAGCTGGAAGAACATTCGTCAGGTAAGTGCAATTAGTGCAGGCGTTGCAAATACGGGCCATTCTGCGGGAACGATGCAGGTTGTCGTTGCAGCAACAAGAGCGATGGCGGTCAGGACGCGCGAACTCAGATGCGATCCGAAAAACGAAATTTACGGGAGTATTTTGGGTCAGCAGAGACAAACGCACTATTGAACGATAATGGAACCGTGTTCCAAAATACTGTGATTATACAGAAACCGGAAAATAGTATGATAAACAGCGCGATTTTCAAGAAAATACACTGAGCTATATGCGAATGCGTCTTTTACGTTGCGAGTTTGACGTTTGACGTTCTTCAAGTGTTCATACGAACATAGCAGTTTCTGATAATTTAGATCAGTTATTGCAAAGGTTTTGGGAAATAGAAGAGATTTCTAACGAACAGTGCGTTCAAACGGAAGCACAACAATGTGAAGAACATTTTAAGAAAAGTCATCATCGCGATGTGGACGGTAGGTATATCGTTCGGCTTCCATTAAGGGAAACAGTTGACAAACTTGGCAACTCACGTTCGATGGCTTTGCGTAGATTCTTTGCTTTGGAAGCTCAGCTAAGTCGCCGTCCAGAAGTGAAGGAGCAGTATTCCATGTTTATGGAGGAATACAAGGCTATGGGCCATTGTCGCGAGGTGGATGAGTCGCTGTCGATTGACTGAAGTCGATCGACGCTGTCGATGAGTCGATTTAGCTGAAGTTAAAAAGTGGTACCTTCCTCACCATGCAATTTTGAACCCCAGCAAGAATACCACTAAATGCCGGGTTGTATTTGATGCATCGGCTAAAGTGAATGATATTTCATTAAATGATGTTATGATGACGGATCTCACTGTGCAGGCTGATTTATTCTCAGTTCAGCTGAGGTTTCGGATGCACAGATATATATAATTATGTTTACGATAGCCCGGAGTAAGTTTAAAAAAAATATTACTGGGGATCTTTATTTGCGAACTGCTAAACTAAGACTAAAGCTAACTTCTGGATTCGGTACTATTTAGCTAGGCAGGTGTTTTCGGTGCTGCCAGGTTTGCCGGTCACGTTGTCGTCCACGTTTATGATGATCATGTTGCCTCGGTCCGTCTGAACATACGACACCACACCTGGTCGTGGGAACCTACTTCCAGTGGAGTTCCCGTTGGAACCTGACTCCGCGCGTGGAGTAACATCGATGGCTCGCTTGCGACCGTTTTCTTACTCAGCACCTGTATCATAGCGCGTAGCGCATGTGTACATATCTCCTCCCTCCTTAAACGTCGAGCGTCCTCGATCGACTTACCGACGTTTGCAGTGGGATGATGTTGTGAATAGCTTCGGTAGACATTTTCTTCTCTGCATGCTTGGTTTTGTGTTTGTAGATGCAAAATGCAGTTATAAGAAAGCCTGTTAGAACAACAATTAATATCCCTCCTGCAATTGTATGCGTGCGTAAGCGGAGTGTTATTGTATGGAGTTGATGTATGTTACTAATATGCATTGTGTGCAGATCTTGTATACTTGGCTTGTTTAGAGTTATTTCTGTTTTGCTGCCAGTTAAGGGTAGGAAGTAGTCTTCTTGGTCTAACACATCAATATGCGCAGTAAATGTGCTATTTAAGATTTTTACGGTGCAATTGCCGGTTTCAATTAGTGTGGGTACTGCTATTATTTGGCTGTTTGAACATGAATCAATGACTGGCACTCCAAGGGTGGTATCGATTAGAATGACTCCTGGTTTCATTTCTCGTATTAACGTATGCTCGGAGCTCGTGGTGGTGGTACATTTAGATGGATGATTTCTGATGATATTTGAGATACACTTGTCGTTTAGCGGTTGTGGGTTGTTGCAAATCGTGCACTCCTCGTTAACATTGAAAATGGTGTTTTTATGTTTGGCTACAAATTTTACATCCGTCTCTACTCGGGTGTTGTTTACGTTTAGAGTTTCCATTCGTAAGAGGTCATAATCTTTTCGCTCTTCTATCGGTATTTTTACTACAAGAAATATTTTTTTACCTATTGCTGTAACTATGCATGAAACATATTGTGAAATTTCCTCTTTAAAATTTAGAAATATTTTCTGATCTTTTAATGTTTGCCATATATATTCCGTTTCGTTTGACGATAGAATATTTTTGTTTATTATGTTAGAACGAGCAAAGCTGATCTGTTCTTCTATGTCTTCTAGCAGTTGTACAATGTTATCAATGTTCAGGATAAGATTTACTTGTTCTATTTCAGTTTTTACGACTTTTATCTGATTATTCATTTGATTTTCGATTTTTTTAAGAGTTTGTGTTATTTTGTTCACTGATTTTTCTATTTCTGAATTAATTCTAACTTGAGCGTTAATGTTGGATATGATTTTGTTTTCTGAATGTTCTAAATGTTCTAAGTTGCTGTTAATTATGTTCAAATCTTCTTGATCTGGATTTCCTGCGATTATTTTTATAATTGTTCCTAAACCATTTATTATGCCTCTCTTTTGTTTTCTTGGTCTTATATTTCCTAATTTCTTATAAGCTGATAGGATTTTATAGTCTAAGGTGTCCTTAAGATGGTTGGTTAGGCTTATATTATTGGCTAAATTCTGAATATAGTTAAGGTTAGTTTCTATAAATTGTTACTGTTATAAGTTTTGAATTTGTTAAAACTATTATGAGGAAATGAATCATTCCAAATTTCATTTTTAGTTTTTATAGTATTCAGCTGTGATTTCCGTAAGGATGAGAAAGAATTTAAATAGTATGTTAGGTTTTTCGTTTCCTTTTCAATTTTGATTTATGAATTTTTCTTCCATTTCGGTCTAAAATATTTGTAACTAGGTTATCGAAAACTTTCGTTTCACGATACCTTTCTTCGTGTTTTAAATTATTTCTTTTCCTTTCGAAGATCGTGTCATTGTCTTTGAATAGTTCTGGTTCTTCTCGTGTTTTGTTTAATTTTTCTATGTATTTGGATTTTTTTTCTTTTTGTTTTGTGGCATACACTCTATAAAGTTCCTCTTTTGTTTAATTCTTTCTTGAAGGTCCTCAGGGATAGGATCTTCGTTTTTGAAGCCGAAAAATAGTTCTTTAGGGGATATGTTTGTTTGAGAGTGTATAGAATCATTGTAAATTGAGACTGCCAAATTAATTTTTGAAGTAGTTGATAAATTTTTTGTAGAATCTCGTAGTGAGATTATGTTGTGCAATTCTCTTATTGTTCTATGGACAATTTCTATTGTTCCATTTGAAGAGGATTGACCAACACTTGTATAATGAGATTCTATATTATTTTCTTCAAGAAATTGTTTGATCGTGGTGGATTTAAACGAACATTCTTGGTCCATCACAAGCAAACAAGGTCTTCCAACGTTAGCGAAGAATTGAGTTAGTGCTTTTAGTATATGTATAGCGTTTCTTGATTGTAAAGGAATCGCCATGGTTAGTCTTGAGAACTTATCGCAAAGGGTTAGAAAATGTTTATCACTAATTATAAAGATGTCCATATGAACGATTTCCAAAGGTTTTTAGGAGTGGCAGTAATTTGATATTTTTGTTTATATGGGCGTCTTTCATATTTAGCTTTTGACATATTTTGCAAATGTTAATAAATTTAGTAATTTTAGTTTTCATGTTTGGAAAATAATATTTTCTAGAGATATGTAGTTTGGTCTCAATAATTCCTCTATGGTTTGCATTATGTTGTCGTTCAATAATCAAATCCTGGTCAATTTCATCAGTTACATCTTCTAAAATTGTTTTTGTCCAAAATAGTTTGATCGATTTTGCGCGAGAGAAATAGTTTTTGTAGATAATTTGTAAGTTTTGTAAGATTTTTTCGCTGCAACAAATGCCAGTAACACATTTGGGAGATGCATATTCTTTGATTATGTTGATCAACATAGCTGGTCCAAAAAGGGGTGTTTTTATTGTTATTCTATGATAATTTCCGAAAAGTGTAATTGCTTCTCGAGAATCATTATTATTTTCTTCTAGTATCATTTGATTTCTAAATTCATTTAGTGGTTTTTCAGTTGCTGGGATGAATTCGTCATCATTAGTATCTGCTGAGTGTTGCGTCATAGTGTCAGTATTATTAGAGGCAGTATTTGCATTTAATTCGGATGTTAAAGCAGGGTTTTCCGTTATGCGGGATAGTGCATCTGCATTTCCATTAAGAGTACCTTTTTTATACTTAATTTCAAATTCGAATTCTTCCAAGGCCAGTTTCCAATGAAGAAGTCTTCTATTTAAATCATTGTTCTGTCTTAGCCAAACAAGAGGTTTGTGGTCAGTTCTTATTTCAAAAACTGTTCCAAAAATGTACGGTCGGAAATGCTTGGTTGCCCAAACAATGGCGAGTAGCTTTTTTTCGGTAGCTGAATAGTTGCACTCTGTTTCGTTAAGCGTTCTAGAAGCGTAAGCGATTGGGTGTTCCTTACCATCTTCGAATTTTTGTGAAAGTACAGCGCCAAGGGCGAAATCACTTGCGTCTGTTTCTAAAATGAATTTTCTGCTAAAATCAGGATATTTTAAAATTGGATCAGTAGTGAGCATTTGTTTACAATCGTTCAAACAATTTATAAATTCGTCATTATGTGTTATTTTAGAACCTTTCTTAAGACATTTTGTGAGAGGTTTGGTCAGTTTTGAAAAATCTTTTATGAATTTTCTGTAATAACCAAGGATTCCTAAGAAGCCTTTAATGTGGGTTGTTGTTTTTGGTATGGGCCAATGCAATATTTTTTCTATTTTGTTTGGATTTGGTTTGATGCCATCTTGAGTTACGATGTGTCCTAAGAATTCACACTCTTTTCTTAAAAATTCACATTTGTCTAATTGGACCTTTAAATTTGATTCAATTAATTTTTTCAACACTCTATTCAAATTATCCAAATGTTGTTGGAGTGATTTACCAAAAATAATAATATCACCTAGATATACGAGACAGTTTCTTCCTTCAAGGTCACCTAAAATATTATTCATGGCCCGTTGAAAAGTAGCAGGTGCGTTTTTCAAGCCAAAGGGCATTCGTATAAACTCGAAGTGTCCTTTTTCTGTGCTAAAAGCTGTTTTGGTCTATCCTTTTATCAACTTCAATTTGATGAAAGCCGGATTTTAAATCAAGTGTAGTGAAGTACATGCTTCTACCTAACTTGTCCAAAATTTCTTCTATATTGGGAATAGGGTATCGATCATCGATCGTTTTTCATTCAATTTTCTATAGTCAACCACGATGCGCCATTTCTCCTTTCCACTTGCATCTGATTTTTTAGGGACTATCCAGATTGGGGATGTCCATGGGGATATAGAATGTTGGATAATACCGTCAGCAATCATTTCTTCGATTTGCCTATTCACTTCTGCTTTATAAATATTGGGGTATCTATAAGTTTTTGTGTGAATGGGTATATCGTCTTTAGTTTTTATTCGATGTCTAATAGCGGTGGTGCATGAAAGTTTTTCTTTTTCTTGATGGATGATGCCTAGATTTTGTTTAAGAATTTCGAAAAGTTTATGTTTTTCTTCTTTGTTTAAATGATCGGTGCGAATTAAATTTTCGAGATTTGCTATGTAATTTTGCGGATGATCATTATATGGGTGTGTGCTCATGTGATTTATTTCGATCATTTTGTCTAATTCATATGTTTTTGCTGGTTTAGTCCAATGAAATGTTAATGTGTCGCCGTAATTCCTGTCAAGAACTTTAGCATATCCTTGTTTTGCTTTATAAACGCCTGAAGGAATTATTGCATCTTTTATTTGAATGTCTTTTGGAAGAAAAATGTTTCCTTTTGTTTGAGAAACAGGAAGCTTTATAATTTGAGAATTATTAGCATTTAATGTAATTGAAGGGGGTTCTAATGTTCTTATTTCTAAGTCGATTGTACGATCGGGTAGAATAAGTTTATGATTTTTTGTATCAATTAGTGTTTCCATATCGGAGAGTGATTCGTATCCGAGTATTCCGTCATATTTTGAATGACGCTGTCTACCTGTCTACGCTGTCTATTATGACATTTGAAAAGGTAAAATTTTAATTTTTTATCTAGAATGGTTATGAATGTGCATTCTTGTGATTTGAACTTACCATTTTTATTTTTTATGGTGATTGTTTCGCATTTCACTCTTTGAGTTAGTGGAACTAATTCTGGATTTAAAAGTTTTTGTTCGCTCCGCTGTCTACTAAAAGTTTGATGTTTGAGCCATTTAATTTTGTTGTGTAAAAGGGTAGTCCGTTAATTGCGTTTAACTCGGTGGGTTTAAGTTTGCAGTAATTTGAAAATTTACATCTTCTTCATTATCGGTTTCTTCGTCTGAATCGGATTCTTCTGATATTGTTTTTCCGTCATCTTCTTCGGCTGTATGCGAGAAAATTTTGTTTCTCATATTGGACCGTAAGGATTGATCGACATCCATGGGAACAATTTTTGTACGATCTGAAGATGGTTTCATGTTATTGAATGGTCTAATTTCAAGGTGTTTAGGTTGTTTAAATTTATTATCCCTTTTTACATTTTTGTCGACACTAGGATGTTTTTCGAACCCATTATTGGTGTTTGATTTAGTTCTTTCGGCAATTTGGAATCTGCATAGAAAGGCGTAAGCTGATTCCAAGTCTTCTGGTTGTGCGGTTTGAGCATATCCAAAATATGTTTTGCTCAGACCATTTATGAACGCAGCGAGGCATTCTTGTTCTAAAAACAGGTTAATTGCCTCCCAATGTGAAGCGTATACCGTATTCTGTCTTGCTACTGATTTCATATTGATCAAAATTTCTTTTGTTTTTCTATAGTGAAGGCTCAAAGATTCGTTTTGTTTTAGGTTCCACAATTGTGTTTGATACGTTGCGATGTTGTTTCGATCGCCATAAACGTTCTGCAAAATATCTGCGACTTCATCAAAAGTAGTAGGGTTTCCGTTCACACAAATAGTATCACGTGCTTTGCCTTCTATCTTATTAATTACGGTTTGTTCGTAGACACTAAATATTTCTGGTGCCACATTGTTTTTGAAGAGGTCTAGTGTTTTTTTAACTGTTGTTAACCAACCGATTAACTGTTTTTTGTTTCCGTCGAATCCGGGAATGACCCTAATTGGATCCGGGATACGAAAATAGTCAGCACTGCGACTCGAGGTCGTTGGCTGTTGTTGTTGTTGGAAGCGTTGTAAACTATCGTTTTCCGCTTGGAGTGTGTTAACGCGTTCCTCTAACAAGCGCATAGATTCAATCAATGCGTGTATATTTTGTTCCATTTTCACTGGTATTTTCTTGTCCCTAGTGAATTTCAAAGAACGAACTTTTGGGAAAGGGGTATATTTTGGCATTCAATGATAAAAATTGTTTGTTGCCTACCGCCTTTTTATTATAAGAGTGGGGGAACTTATGCTTTAGGATGTAACTCACCTTTTTTATCCACGTGTCGGGAAATTAGGGTTTTCCGTTACCTGTCCTTTGCTTTGTCCTTCCTTTTCTTCTTCGGTCGCTCGTTGTCCACGGGTTGGGTCAGCGATTGTCCTTCCTTTTCTTCTTTGGTCACTCGTTGTCCACGGGTTGGGTCAGCGATTGTCCTGCGTTGATTAGTTTACCCTGTAACGCTGTCTGGGGAATCTTGCCGCTAGCTTTTGTTCGAATGTTCTCTTCCAATTCTAAATAGTTAAAACCAACCGTTCGTGCACTTGTTCTTACACTTTATGAAATAATGAAATTCACGCGATCGTCACGAGTCAACCACGGATCGGGCGATGGAGCAAAGTCCGGGCGATACACAGATTTATTTCCGTTATTTCACTGCACTGTACTTGAACACTTGTCACTGAACGTGAATTGGGCCTAGCCGACTGCGCCAATTATGTTTACGATAGCCCGGAGTAAGTTTTAAAAAAATATTACTGGGGATCTTTATTTGCGAACTGCTAAACTAAGACTAAAGCTAACTTCTGGATTCGGTACTATTTAGCTAGGCAGGTGTTTTCGGTGCTGCCAGGTTTGCCGGTCACGTTGTCGTCCACGTTTATGATGATCATGTTGCCTCGGTCCGTCTGAACATACGACACCACACCTGGTCGTGGGAACCTACTTCCAGTGGAGTTCCCGTTGGAACCTGACTCCGCGCGTGGAGTAACATCGATGGCTCGCTTGCGACCGTTTTCTTACTCAGCACCTGTATCATAGCGCGTAGCTGTGTACATATCTATATATATAAATATATATATATATATATATATATATATATATATATATAAATATATATATATATATATATAAATATATATATATATATATATTTATATATATATATATATATATATATATATATATATATATATATATATATATATATATATATATATATATAAATATATATATATATATATATATATATATATATATTTATATAGTTGTAATAGTCGGAAGCATTCTGAAGCGCATTAATTTCCCGATATTAGTGATAATTTTATTGTAAAAACAGCTAACGAGTAAAAAAGAGTCTTCTTCATTTATTGATATGAAGTTTTTGTGTGTTTTTTCAAAAATAAAGCCAAAAATAATTGTTTGCTCCGTATATATACATAGGAAAAAAAAGAATCAAATTAGGAGGTCAAGGAGCAATAGAACTATGACGGGAGGTGGGTTTGATAAAATACGAACGAGGCAGACGAGTGTAATTATGGCAGTTTTGCACGGTTGTTTCATTGACTAACGTGTATGGTTTAGGCCGCACTTGTTTTTTACCGAATAACATGATGGCACATGGACAAGACAAAGAATATAACTATCAATCATCCGTCCATCTTTTATGAAAATAAAGATCAATAATAGTTTGATTCATAGTTTTTACCTATATATACGGAGCAAACAATTGTTTTGACTTTATTGTTTAAAAAATACAAAAAACTTCAGAGCAATAAATGAAGAAGACTTTTTTTACTCGTAAGCTGTTTTTTTAAAATGAAATCATCGCTGATATCGGGAAATTAATGCGCTTCAGAAGACTTCCGACTATTACAACGACTCCGACGGCTCGAACTGGCTCTGTCGGCTTCGATGGTCCCGACGGTCCCAACGTCTCCAACCGGTTCCGTTGGCTCCAACTGCTACGACGGCTCCGACCGGCTCCAGCTGCCGACTAGCGGCTCCGACGGCTCCAACGGCTCCGACGGCTCCGGACGGCTCCGACGGCTCCGGACGGCTCCGACGGCTCCAACGATTCCGGACAGCTCCAACGGCTCCAACGGCTCCGACGGCTCCGGACGGCTCCGACGGCTCCGACGGCTCCAGCTGCCGACTAGCGGCTCCGGACGGCTCCAACGGCTCCGGACGGCTCCGGACGGCTCCGACGGCTCCGGACGGCTCCGACTGCTCCAGCTGCCGAATAGCGGCTCCGGACGGCTCCGAACGGCTCCGACGGCTCCGGACGGCTCCGGACGGCTCCGACGGCTCCGGACGGCTCCGACGGCTCCGGACGGCTCCGACGGCTCCGACGGCTCCAGACGGCTCCAACGGCTCCGACGGCTCCGACGGCTCCGGCTGCCGACTAGCGGCTCCGGACGGCTCCGGACGGCTCCGATGGCTCCGACGGCTCCGGACGGCTCCGGACGGCTCCAACGGCTCCAACGGCTCCCACAACTCCGCCGGCTCCGGACGGCTCCGGCTGCCGACTAGCGGCTCCGGACGGCTCCGGACGGCTCCGACGGCTCCAGACGGCTCCGACGGCTCCAGACAGCTCCGACGGCTCCGGACGGCTCCGACGGCTCCGACGGCTCCGGACGGCTCCGACGGCTCCGGACGGCTCCGGACGGCTCCGGCTGCCGACTAGCGGCTCCGGACGGCTCCGGATGGCTCCGGACGGCTCCGGACGGCTCCTAACGGCTCCAGACGGCTCCGAGGTCGGAGTTTTGCACCTACCTTCCGGAACCGCTTCCAATTTTGGCGGGCTTCCATCGTTGCCGCGTGCCATTCCATCGTTCAGCGGACGATATGAGGATTGGCAAAAGTTTAAGGTAATGTTTCGGGACGTGGTTGATAAAACCAACGAAGAACCACGAATCAATCTCTATCATTTGGAAAGAGCTCTAACGGGTGAAGCATCAATGATAATTGATGCAAAAACGATCAGTGATGGCAATTATGATCATGCATGGAAATTGCTCGAAGAAAAGTACGACGACAAACGACGGATAGTGGACTTGCACATCAAGGGACTTTTGGATACGGAAAAGATGAAGCAGGAAAATTATGAGTGTTTGCGTGAACTGGTGACGGGTATAGAGACACATGTTGCGAATCTGAAGTTTCTTGGTGAGAGTTTTGATGGTCTGAGTGAGAAATTTGTGGTGTACATTATTTCACAGTGCTTGGACAATGAAACGCGCAAACAATGGGAGTCAACTGTATCACGGAACGAGTTCCCGAAATACGAAGACACTATAACGTTCCTGAAGAATCGTGTATCAGTGCTTGAGAACAAAAGTGTGCGGTTTGTAAGGCTGCACATGAAACGGAAAAGTGCCCCGAACTAAGCAAATTGAATGTGAAACAACGAGGAGCGTTGCTCAAGAAAAAAGGGTTGTGTTTTGTTTGCTTGAAGTATGGTCATTGGAAAAATCGGTGCAAGTCACAGATCAAGTGTGAAAGGTGTTCGGGTTTTCATCACACAATCATGCATTACGATCAAGCGGAGAGTGTAGTGAATCAAACAGCATCCGATGAAGTGCCAGATTCCGATGTGGCAGTGTTTAGTGTGAGCCAGCACTCAAGGGTTTCAACGTTGCCGAGAGTGCGTGTAATCTTACAAACAGCTCTAGTGAACGGTTAATAGCCAATGGCGGAAGGTTAGTGCGTTGCCGAGCATTGTTGGATAGCGGCTCTCAGATAAGCTGCATAACACGGCAGCTCGTGAATAAATTGGGGTGTCGAATGGTGAATACTAACATGCCAGTGTCAGGGATCGGGAACGTTAAGTCACCAGTAAACAAGTGTTGTTCGGTGATTGTAAAATCAATGTGTAGAAACTTTACTGTTGACTTGCGCTGTCTTGTGTATGATGAAATAACGGGAACCCTTCCAGCGTCTTATTTCAGTTTTGATAATCTGAAAATACCAAGTGATCTTGACTTAGCTGATCCTGACTTTAACAAGCCGGCGTCAATAGATTTGCTTATTGGCATGGATCGTTTACCTTTCATCATGAAGTCAGGGTTCGTCAAGCTCTCGAATGAACTTCCAGTTGTGATGGACACTGAATTAGGATGGGTGATTGGTGGCTGTATCGACAGCAGTGACATTGGTGAAGGTGTTCATACGAACATAGCAGTTTCTGATAATTTAGATCAGTTATTGCAAAGGTTTTGGGAAATAGAAGAGATTTCTAACGAACAGTGCGTTCAAACGGAAGCACAACAATGTGAAGAACATTTTAAGAAAAGTCATCATCGATCGATGTGGACGGTAGGTATATCGTTCGGCTTCCATTAAGGGAAACAGTTGACAACACTTGGCAACTCACGTTCGATGGCTTTATTTATATATATATAAATATATATATAGATATATATATATATATATATATATATATGTTATATATATATATATATATATATATATATATATATACATATATATATATATATATATATATATATATATATATATATATATATATATATATATATACATGCTATTTCACTGTTTATGGGTACGACCGACATCCTTATTTCACCAATCAGCGTATACATTTTTGAGTCTTGTTATATTTTCTATAAAATTCTTTTGATTTCTGCAGCAAAATGGCTGCCAGGCTGATGTGCGAATTCGCACGCTCTCTTACTTATCGTGTTTGCCAATTCTCATCGATTAATATTCCACGCACAGTCTACTGTAGGCTGTACTTACCGAGTTGCGCCATTGTCGTGATTTAAGGTTCTTTTTGACATCTTTTTATTTAAAATAAGTTCCTGCTAATTAAAAGGGTTCTTTAAATTATATTTAGCTTGTTCTTCCTTTTCTGTCTGTCTTCTACTTCTCTAAATACAAGACTGACTCCGTTTCCTTCTTTGACATTTTCTTCCTTTTCCTTGCCTGACGTTTCCTACGTTTGGGTTTTATTTCGCCCTGATATTGCTATCTCTCTCTGCTTCTCCATTTCCATCTCCTTCTGATTCGCCGGCTTTTTGAAATCTCTGTTACGTCGCAAAGCCGGTTACGTTCTTCTATGTGAAATTAATTACTTTCTTGATGTTTTTAGTACAAGTTTTACGTTCTCTCTTCTTTTGCTCCTCTTATGCTATTTCCATTCTCTACAATGAAGATTGATGTAGCTAAATCGAATGATTTGCTTGCACAAACATTGAGGGATTTAGAGGTCAATGTGAGCGTGTGGATATCTAACGCTTTAGAGAGAGGAATCGAGACTCTCAAAATTGAGCTTTGCGCGCAAGTGGAGCGTAAGTTGGAGACAACATTGCGTGAAACGTTAAGTGCTACAGAAGCCTCAAAAATGTCTAAGGTGGCCTTGCGTGCAACTTCTGACACTATGAAAACCAGCGAAACAGTGCAAGAAATAAATTTAGAATCATGGGCGACGGTCACTAAAAAAAGGAAGAGGACAAACAGTGGGGACAGTAATGTTCAAACTATTATTAATAGATTTGACGAGGGAAACAATAAAGTTACTCCCAAAATTAGGAAAAATGACAATATGAAGGAGTCCATGGGAAAAAATAAAAACAAAAATAAGAATAAAACACTGGTTATTGTTCCTAAGGTGGTTCAGTCTTGCGATACGACAAGAGCTGATCTACGCGCGAAATTGGGTCCGAGGCGACAGCAAATATCGGAATTCCGTAATGGCAGGGACGGTCAAGTTTATGTTCAATGTTCTGCTCAGGCGAATTTAGATAATGTTAGAAATGAAGTAGAAGGCATTTTAGGAGACGGGTGACTTCCTTGCCAATGGCACGAGTAAAAATTATTGGAATGAATGAAAAATATTCTGAGTCCGACTTAGTAGATCTTTTGAAATCTCAAAATGAGTTAATTCCCTGGAAACAGGTGAAAGTAATTGGAATGTTTGAGAGTAAGATCTACAAGTACCAGAAACACAACGCGGTATTGAAAATCGACAATGAGACTGATAAATGTTTGGAAAAATCGATAAAATCAATATTGGTTTTGATCGTTGTAAAATTTCTAGGAGCATACATGTTATGCGTTGTTTTAAATGTGGTCAGTTTAACCATAAGAGCACTGAATGCCAAAATAAGGAAGCTTGCTCAAAGTGCAGTGACGATCACCGAACGTCGGATTGCACCTCGTCCATCCTAAAGTGTGTGAATTGTGTTTTGGCTAACACATCTAGGAACCAGAAACTACAGGTACACCGGTGGACAAAAAGATAGGAAAACAATTTGTTGTGTTTTTTTTTGCGTGCAATAGGTGTGTCATCGCCAACAGTTGTTGTTGTTGTTAGTATGGTTTAGAGAGGCTTTGGCTCCTGCGGAGTTCGTTGGCCTCTTATCGCCAACAAATCGAGGCGTATGTTGTTGTTAGTATGGTTTAGAGAGGCTTTGGCTCCTGCGGAGTTCTTTCGCCTAACGTTCGAGGCGTACTGAATTTGCAATCGCTGTTTGTTTGCCTTTTATACTCGCATTTGTGGTGCGCTACTTATCTGAGTTTTGAGTAACGGCAGCGTTTTTCGGTAGTATAAAAAGAGATCCAAACCGTGTTGCGCTTCATTCTTCATTCAGTGGTAAAGGTGAAAGTTTGCGATTTGAAAATTCCACAAGTTCATCATGGGTCGCGGAAAGCACTGCACTCCAGAGGAGCGGAAACATATTCAGGGTTTGTATCGTGAGAACGTGCCTATCAAAACCATCTGCAAGGCGTTCGGCCGTTCGCGGACGTTTGTGGACAACGCCATTCGTAGCGAGGCTACGGGTAAATCCACAGGTCGTCCGCGAAAAACAACGGCTGACGTTGACGCGCAGATGGTTGAGATAATCAGGGCGGACCCTTTCAAAACTTGCAATCGTATTAAGCAAGAGCTTAGATTGCAAGTTTCGGCGAAAACGGTGTCGCGCCGTTTACACGCCGGTGGGTTCTGTGCCCGGAAACCACGAAAGGTTCGTAAGCTAATGCCGCACCACGTAGAAGCGCGCATTCGGTTTGCCGAAGAGCATTTAGCTGCATCCATCTTTTGGTGGAGCAAAATATTTTTTTCGGATTAGTCCAGAATCAATCTGGATGGTTCGGACGGCACTAAATACGTCTGGCGCCTTCCTAAACAGGCGTATCATCCAAAAAATACTATAAAAACCCTAAAGCACGGAGGCGGCCACGTAATGGTGTGGTTGCTTCTCCTGGCACGGCCCGGGTCCTTTGTTCCGTATCAAAGGGACACTGAACTCGGAAGGGTATAGAAACATACTACGTCGTAAGATGTTGCCACACGCCCGACAAAAATTCGGAGACGAAGAGCATTACATCTTTCAGCACGATAACGACTCAAAGCATACATCGCGATTAGTTAAATGTTTTTTGGCAAACGAGGATGTGCAAGTTCTACCGTGGCCTGCGTTGAGTCCAGACCTCAACCCGATTGAGAATCTGTGGTCAACTCTCAAGCGTCAGCTTAAGAACAAGCATGCACGTTCTGCCGATTCGCTATGGAGACGCTGCAAGGCTATGTGGAAACGCATAGACAGAAGCGAATGCCGTAACCTCATCGGCGATATGGCCCTACGCTGTGAGGAAGTGAAAGCGAATAACGGTCAACACATTGACCGTTAGAATATGTTTCCGCTCTGTGGAACACCGCAACACCACCTCCCAACAACCACTTAAACAGTCCTTTTCAGGGCTACCAAATATTTCCGACAAGAACTATGTTTTTCGGTCACAGAAAAAAGCTCCTATTTTTATGTCCACCAGGGTACAACATGCGGCCAATAGCTATGAATGCCCGCTGTTTAAAAAACAGGTAGAGAGACGAATGCAACTTTCTCAATAGCTGGGAGGGGTGGAATTAGGGCGGTTCAGAGAGATTTTATATTTCAATTTTGCCGGTCTTTCATCTAACTATGCTATGTTTCGTGAGACAGTAGAAATAGTTCAACCTTTGTTGGTCTTGATCTCGGAAACTCACGTGACCGAGGAGGAAGCATTTGAGCAATATTATATAAAAGGTTATAGGGTAGTGTCGTGTTTATCACATTCACGTCACACAGGAGGTGTTGCAGCTTATGCCAGAAGTGATATTGTCCTTAAAGTGATCTTAAACGAGTCATTAGAGGGCAATTGGTTTCTCGGCATATTGTATCACTCACCTAGTGCAAGTGATTCAAGGTTCGTAGACATTTTGGAAGAGTGGTTATAAAGGTTTCTGGAATTTAGTAAAATGAACATTGTCGTCGGTGATTTCAATATTGACTGAGTGAATGTTGAAAAATCTGCAAAGCTGAAAAGCTTAATGGATTCAGTAAATATGATCCAAAAAGTCAACGAATTCACACGAATTGCTAGGCAGAGCAGAACATTGATTGATCAGGTTTACAGTATTATTGACTCAATCAAAGTCACTACTGATCCGCTATTGAAAATATCGGATCATGAAACACTTGTTTTGACCATAAATGATGAGCGTTGTAAAACGGTTCAACGTAAAGTTAAATGCTGGAATAGGTACTCGAAACTTGCTCTTTGCAACGATGTGTCACAAGGCTTACATAATGTCGCGTCCAACTTGGATGAAGCAGCTGACTTTTTATGGAACACGTTGAAAAATGCAAATAACACCTTGGTGGAAGAAAAGACAATTGTTTCAAGAGAAACTAGTAGGTGGTATACTTTGGATCTTGCACGTATTAAACGGAAAAGAGACAAAGCGTACAAACAATTTATTAGAACTAACACAGATTACGATTGGACTGAGTATACTACACTCAGAAATTTATACAGTAGAAATCTTAAAAACTCATGCAAAAAATACTATAGCAGTGAGATAAATAATTACGTGGGAGATAGCAGAGAATTGTGGAAAGTGCTAAAAAGCATGTTAAGGCCAGATGAAGCACATGTTTCTATTGTTAAATTTGACGGTTTGATCGAATCTGAAGACTCCATCATCTGTAACAGGTTTAACTCGTTGTTTGTCAACAGTGTTTTGGATATAAATCAAAACATTGATGATGTTAATGAGCCTTATTATTTGTCGCATAGATAATCTCCACGAAACCATTTCAGATTCCAAAAAATAACTCTTAGTCAGCTAAAGATTATTTGTTTCAACCTGAGAAAAACCACAGGTATAGGGAACGTGAGTTCAACAACCATACAGGATTGCTTTCATGTGATAGGAGATGACCTTTTGATAGTGATAAATGAATCGCTAGAGAGTGGAACTTTCCCAAAAACATGGAAGGAATCATTGATAATACCTATTTCTAAGGTGAGCGGAGCTGCCAATGCGGAGGATTTTCATCCTATCAACATGTTGCATGTGCTCGAAAAGGTGCTGGAGACAGTAGTTAAGGAGCAATTGTTTAAGTTTCTGAATGGAAGCGAGCTGTTGATCCGAGAGCAATCAGGATATCGGCAAGGACACTCTTGTGAGACTGCTCTGAATCTTGTATTGGCGAGGTGGAGGGTGTTGATGGATCGGAGGGAATCGATAGTTGCTGTTTTTTTGGATCTAAAACGGGCATTTGAAATAATATCTAGGCCATTATTGCTTTCTACCTTAAGGCGTTTTGGTATTGTGGGGAGGGAGCTCAGTTGGTTCGAAAGTTATTTAAAAGACAGAACTCAGAGAACTTTATTTAGTAACTCTGTATCAGTGCCATGAGAAAACACCCTTGGTGTTCCACAAGGTAGTGTTCTTGGACCAATTTTGTTTATCATGTATAGCAATGACATGAAACAGGTTTTGAAGGCTTGTGAGATCAATCTTTTTGCTGACGATACTGTTCTGTTTATCTCGCACAAAGATATCAAGCAAACAGAGTCTCTGATTAATATCGATTTAAACGCTCTGGATGGATGGCTGAAGCACAAAAAGCTGGTATTAAACATTAACAAGACTTGTTACATGGTGATGTCTGCGGGTGTATTGGACGAACCTCCATCTATCGTGATAAATTCGGAACGAATCGAAAGAGTTAGACAAGCTAAATACTTAGGGGTAACCCTAGATGACACGTTAAAGCCGAAGCCCAATGCCGAAGCCCAATGCCGAAGGCCTTGGTGTGGGAGTCATCGCGCTCATCAAGGCTCACTTAGTCGCGCGCATAAAGAAAAAATCTGCATGATAGCGAAACAACTCGAAAGCGCTTCGTGTGACCTCCTCTCGTGTTTCTAGTTTTATTATTTCTAGCTAGTCATCATTCTCTCCCAGGTTTTCGGATTGAAATGAGAATTCACTCTCTCTTGATTTGGTTTCACACATGTGTTGTAACACACATACACACACACTATAGTATGCCGTATGGACAGAGTACTAGCGACAAGGATGGTAGGATGGCCGATGGGGCCCCGAGGCTGGCGAATCATTTGCAACCCCCCCCCCCCCGTCAGCAAAAATTTTAGAGCCTGTGACTGATGATCGAAGGGGGCCCCGACGCCATTTCAAGTTTACTGTTCAATCTCCCAACAGCAAGTTTAGTGCCGCTACCAGTCGAACCAGCCAGAACATTTAAGAAATCGCACGGCAAATGTTTGTGTTTAATTTAGATTATTTTTTATTTTACTTTTTTAGGTAACCAGACATCAACTTTACCGCGAAGACTGACTATACTCTGGCGGGGAAAATTTATAGTTCCTTCTCTCATGCCCGGTGGGCATCTGGATGCTTTTACCGTTGATTAAGGATATCTACCAGGTGAGTAAATCTTGTTATTCAATTGACTGATATTTAATTCGGTTTGTCACTTTTCTCCCAGTAGACTATTTGCGTCAAATCGAACGGTGGTTCGTGCTGTGAATGCGGGTCACTTTGTGAATATGGTACATAACGGCATCGAGTACGGTGATATGCAGCTGATATGCGAAGCGTGTCACCTGATGCTGGCGCTGGGCATGACACGGAAGGAAATGGTACAGGAGTTCGACGTGTGGAACAAGGGCGTATTGGATTCGTTCCTGATCGAGATCCCGCACGATTTTCTCAACCAACGCGACGTTGAGGGATAGATTCTTGAGCTTATTCGTGACTTGGCCACAAGGATACGGGCAAATTGTCGGCGATTGCTGCCCTGCGCCATGCCGTTCCGGTGATGTTAATTGATGGAGCGGTCTTCTCACGCTGCTTATCTGCTCTGAAGGATGAGGATGCTCAGGGCAGCAATCAACCGGCCGGGCCCAGCTCGAAATGTACCGCGCAATGCTTCATATTGCTGCGACAAAGCGGCCAACGACTTAAAATAGGACGTGAACTACGGTGGCATTGCGCTGATGGCATAGCGGTTACATAATGTTTAGCAGTATCATCAGCAACGTGTTCCTCGGCAACATTCGGCATGCGTTAGTGCACAATCCGCATCTTACTATCCATCTTATGATGCGTTTTCCTCTGAAGCTGTGAAACGGTTGCCAAATGGACTGGAATATTTTATAGTACTGGAGTATTTGGCCGTAAACGTACTAGTAAATTGAATTATAAAAAAAAAAAACACCAAAACAGTACACTGTTGCCTCGAGTCGAGTACAAGCACCGATTTGAAAAAAAAAATGCGCCTTAAGAGCCTTATTGTCATGTGGAGCAGGACGACCACGACGAACGGCTTTGCTTGCTTGCACTTAAACATACACACCTTTGGGTAAGTACACTTTGGGGACCTTTATTCCAAGCACACAAGTGTTTTTTTAAAATATATTTAATAAACTTTCAGGTTGTATGAGTCCTGTATAGTCTGATTTGTGTAAAAGTAGATATTCGAGCTAGCTGTAGTCACACGTCCTCACTAGCGATTCTTAGATTAAAAGCGGTTGATGAAGCTCTTATACACCTCGAAATTGATAACCGCATGATACAAAAGTAAGCAAGTAAGTATACGACAAATGTACAAGTTACCATTTATGTTCTATATTAGTTATTCATAAATTATGTGATTTATAGTAATACCTTGACATCAATCCAATTACGACAGGTCCTTGGCTTACAGAGCATTAATATTTCATTTCATTTCATTTCATTTCATTTCATTTCATTTATTTAATACAATATCCGCCATCAAGGCTAAATATAATAGACTTAAAACTAATTTAATACTAACAAATAAACAAAATAATTCATGAAAAACTAAGCCTAACTAACCTAGTCTTGACCTAGCAAAAAAGAAAAGAAAAAAAACAAGAGTAGAGCGTAGAGACTATCATAAACTTAACAAAAACAAAAAAAAAAAAGAGAGTAATAGAAAACTAAGGAGAATAATTAAAGGGAATTAGAAGAAAAAATACGGTTACGGAAAGAGTTAAGAGAGGAGTCGAAATCAAAGAGATAGTAAAAGTGGTTAAACAACCTGAAACAGGACAGAAGAGGGTCATTGAAAGTATAAAGAGTATGACGTGTTTCAATTGACAGAGGATCACGTGGACGAAGAGAACGAGAGGGAACATACAGCGAGATGGACGAGAGTAAATCAGGAGCATCAGTAGCAGAAAGTAATAAGCCACCAATAAAACAAGCCTGAAACACTTGGCGGCAGAAGCTTAAGGAGTGAAGATTGAATAACTGCAATCGCGTTTCATAGGGAGGTAGTGAGGCAGCACCGAACAAACGACGAAAGGCAATCCTGGTAAAGAGGCGCTGAATGCTTTCAATTCTCGAACAGCCATCAATAGTGGGAGGATTCCAGATGATACTTGCATATTCAAGAATAGGCCTTACCAAAGCACAATAAAGGATTCTTAGGATGCTTTGATCTCTAAAAATAGAGGTAAAACGTAAGATAAACCCAAGGGTTCGATTTGCTTTTAGTAGCACCTCATCAAGCTGCAGTTTAAAGTTAAGACGACAGTCAAGTATAATACCAAGGTCACGGATGGACATAACACGAGAGAGGGAAGCGCTAGAGAGAGTATAGTTAAATAAAATAGGAGAAAGAGAGTGAGAGAAAGAAATAACAGAACATTTTTCGGGACACAGGCGAAGTAAATTGGATGAACACCAATGAGCAAATGCATTGAGGTAATGCTGAAGTCTCAGACAATCAGAAGAAGAAGACACAGGTAAAAAGATTTTGATATCATCTGCATAAAGGAGATGACCATCAGGAGGTAAAACATTACAGACATCATTGATGAACAAAGAAAACAGAAGTGGACTAAGCACACAACCCTGAGGGACACCTGACGTACAAAAAACTCCTCGGATAAGTACGACCCGGTTTTAACCCTGCAAGATCAATTACTTAAGTATGAGGACAGCCAGCTAATAATGCCATCACCAAAACCAAGTTTAGACAATTTAGCTAATAATAAAGAGTGAGGTAAACTATCAAAAGCAGCATGAAAGTCGGTGTATATTGCATCAAGTTGGGTACCGGCCTCAAAAGATCTAAAAATATTGGAAATAAAAGACATGAGATTAGTTGAAGTAGACCTACCAGGCATAAACCCATGCTGTTTAGGGCTAATAGCTGAACTACAACTATGAAGTATGGTTGGAAGGATACATAGCTCAAAAGATTTGGCTGTGGCGCAAGTTTGGGTTATCCCACGATAATTAGAAACAATGCTACGGCATCCCTTTTTGTGTACCGGAAAAAGCCAACAGGATTTCCAAAGAGCAGGAAAAACCCCAAGAGAAAGTGAAAGGTTGAAAATTTTAGCAAGGTGTGGAGCAAGCACGTCCTTACAGTTTATTAAAACAGAGGCAGGAATGCCATCTGGACCAGGAGTAAAAGAACGTTTCAACCCAAATAACACCTGTACAACTGTTTCAGAGCTAACCGAAATATCGGAGAGATTAATTAAGTTCTCTGGCGTGTAGAGTAGCCCACCCTCAATAAGGTTAGGGTCACTAACCGGTGGCTCAAACATTTGGGAAAAATGTGCAGAGAATAGCTCACAGATCTCAACAGGCGTAGAGGCAGTTCGAGAATCAAGTACCATTTCATTAGGTAACGTATTGCACCCTCTTCGAATCCTAACAAATTGCCAGAAGGATGCTGGATCAGAACGGAAACGCGATTGCAGTCTACTCGAATAGGCCTCAAAACGAGCCCTGTTGTATAATCGATGCGCAGAGGCAGCGTACTCAAATAAACGAAAGTTGAAAGCAGATCGGTTCAGACGATACCTCCTAAGATATTTCATTCTATCCTTTTTGAGGTTGCGAAGAGTACGATTGGACCAGGGAGGATTAGGAGGGGAACGAAAAATAGGTGTACATGAAAGGAGTGCAGAGGTTAACAAAGCATTAAACGATTGGACAGCCTCGTCGACCGATGTACATTGATAAAAAAAGACCAGTCGGAACGAGATAGAATTGAATTAAGTTTACGATAGTCTGTGAGCCGAAAATTATAACGAACACTCAATGAATTAGGAGCAGAAGGTAATACATTCATAACCCTACTAGCCCTAAATAAAGAAGACGGTAACGCAATTTCTAGAGCAGGATGATGGGCATCCTGGGGCAGGAGCAGTGACGAAGCAGGATACACAGAAGAACAAGCAGCTGCAGCAGAGTTGGAGAGCACCAGGTCCAAATAATGATTTAAATGGTTATGCACCCCATTCAGCTGATAGATTTCATGCAGGTTTAACATATCCAAAAAGCAGGAACTGGATGTATTCGAAGAAATATGTGGCACATAATGTCTTATAGCTTAAGATGAATCTGGCCTTACTGCGGTTGAAAGCGACCACTCTAACGCAGGTTGATTGAAGTCACCCAGAAGGATAAGATGATCATTCGGTTTCATTTGCATGTATGCATCACTGATGTATACAGCAGAAAGGGAAAGGGGGAGCAGAAAGGGATTCCAAATAGTTGCGGTCGCTGCTCAAATACGGTGGCACATAAACAATCCCCACATAAAGACGAAACTTAGAAAAAGACACGTATACATAAAGCTTCAAGCGTGGGTTGATTAATGTTAAGTGCCACAGAAGGATATCGAACGGAACATGCAAGTAGCACACCACCCCCACGCGAACGTTCGTTGTTTAACCTGCTTCGATCACAGCGGTATATGTTGTAGGCATCACTATCAAGGACCATGTTGGATGGAATCGATTCATTTAACCAGGTTTCAGTAAGGGCAAGCATTTCAAACCCTGATTCATTCGCTGAAAGGCGCAATTCATTGTATTTGGTGCGAAGGCCTCGAACATTTTGGTAATATATCACGAATGGGTCTATTAATTGTGACCTATCCGTTTGGCAGACGGGCTGATCTGTGGTGAGCGGTTCGTGTTGCAGAGATTGGATTGTGATTGAAGCCCCACCCCCGGTGATAACTGAGGCGGTGTGGGAGGAAACTCCAGTTGAATAGCCTCTAGGATCTCGGTCATCTGGGATGGTGATAGAATCACGCGCTGTGGGGGTGGCGATCGATGTTCCAAAAAATGATCCGAATGAGCGGTAGTTTTTGGCACAGCTGAAGAGCAATTTTCACTATTTGTACGATGCGAAATAAGCTCAGAAGGGTTAAATCGAGCCCTTTCATGTACACGTTGTTTTGGTAGGCCACGAGCAACAAACTCCCGAACAGTAAGTGAAACTGGCCAAAAAGTAGACTGCAGCGCAAGCTCCTTAAGAGATTTAGGAACACTCACTTTAAACGATATGAAGGACATCGAGTCCAGGTTCACACCCTTTTTCGTGAGACGGTAAACATTAATATCGTCCGTTGGTAGCACAGCTTTAAGCCACACACGCATATCATCAGCCGAGACATGCGATTTGATGTTCGTGAAGTATAACCATACTTTCTCGGCTATGCCCGTGTTGGTGGTGTTTTGGTTCAAAACAGGATCAGAAGATGCTTGTGTATTTGTTCGATAGTTTCCAGCACTAACATCACTAGTCGGCTTAGTACGATGATTGTAGTGGTTACAGTTGTCAGAATCATCCACAGTGTTGGTATCGTTCGCAGCTTGGATATCATCAGTGAGCTCCGTTGAGTTAGTAAATGTACGGCGAGCGGAAGCTGTTTTAGTCGTTCTGGATGTATTTGTGGCATTGAGCGACGATACATTAGTGGATGTGTGCGTTCGCGATGCGTTGCTAACAGACGGCTTAGCTAATATGGGTGCTAGCGCTCGCTTATCAACGAGAGCGAGGATCTCAGAAAGCAAATCGCTCTTAATAGCCGATCTAAGAGAAGAGAGAGATGAGTCAATTTTGGTGAGAATATCTGCTTTCACCAATTCGAGTAGGGCTGCTATCTCACTTGTGAGAAGTGAATTTGTGCCAATGCGAAACTCGTGACATGTTTTGCACAACCACAATAACTGATATTATATATGTGCCATTGGATATCCTTGGTTGGGATCTTCGTAGGCTAGAAACCCGCTATTGTTGACAGCATAGGGCGGTAGTGATTCCGAGCCAATCCAACGGAATATATGCTTATGGTAAGACTACGCTTACATTAATACATTAGATTAATATGTATCTGAGTCAGTAATTATCATATCTTTCGGGTTCTTTCTCTTCAACACTTTATAAGCGATTTGTTTTATAATTTCATTCGTTGGTTTATTATTTCCATTGTTATAAGTTCACAGCCACAATGCCACATAGTCTTCTAGCATATAAAAAAACTGATTTAAAGTATTTAATTTAGTTATTTCTTAGGACCTCCTTTGCTCTTTCGTGTGAATGAGCCACGAGAAACGCTTTTTATTACGCCTGATACATTGGCACTTTTTTTGCATTTTGTAGTTTTTTTTTTTTGAAAAAAAATTTCGCAAAATCAACTTTTTGGCTACCTACATTTCCTACATCTGCAAATAAACGCAATAAATTTACATGTTTTCGGAAGGCTACTTTTGGTCCATTACCTCCTCTTCCGCTCCAGCTACATTCAACCAAAAATAATCGATTGAAAATAAGATATAAGGCCTCGTGAAGTCGCGCTTTTGTTTCTGTTGCCTTCATTTTGGCCCGCAATTTACGCTTCACCTCCTCAAACTGATCCTCTGAACCTAGATTCTGCTCAAAATCACCTAACTCCTTTTTCGATGCAATCAACGCAATAATTCCCTCACTTTCTTGCGTATGTGGTGTAATTTCGGGCGTTTCTTGCGGAACAGGATTTTGCTCGTGTTGACTCTGCCACTTAATAATCTCCTCGTTTTGCATTTTAACGTCAACAACGATTTGGCTCAGGGTATAAATCTGTTTGCTGTTTTGCAGGGCAATCTCTGCGCATTTGCATAGATTTCCTGCAGCCCCGCAACAGCAGACAGAAGAAGCTTCGGTGGGCTGACGATTCATTTTTCATCTGCAATTATGAATGTTCATGTTACTTTTATTGTTTGTGTATAGTTTTGATAATAAATAGGTTTGCTTTACTTACAGGTTGTTGCAGAGCGGGTTTTAACGCAGCGATGTTGTTGATATATCAGCCGATTTATTCAACAGAAGGAGTGTAGCATATCTGCTAAACAAAACTTATTGTAAACCACACTATCAACTATAGACTCATTGTAACACACTTCGGAAAGCCAAATCACACTATTGCAACACATTCATTATATTACATCAGCAAATCAATCCACACCATAGCAACATACCCAGACCATACCGTCCATAGAAAAACGATTGAGACACATTTATCGAAAACAATCGAAACGCGCAACATAAGCAATTCAAGCGTTTCTGCAGCAAAGTGGACAAACAGAGAACGCATAGCAACTTATTGCTAAAAGCGCAGTGTAGGCAAAGATCGACGAACGCACCCGTTCTTTAGCTAGAACAGTTTATACTTTCCAGAACCTTCGTAAAAACACTAAAAACGCAACATAGGCACATAATGACAGACACCTCACTCCAATACAATGTATAAATTGCACCTCATATCAATAACCTTTAATTAGGACAAAAACACATTCCAAAACCAAATGTACGAAACTTATTGAGTATAAATAAAACCAATTCCGACCGTGGCAAGTCAGATTCGTTCGGACTGCCAAGATAGGACGTTACGCTTCCTAATACTTCGCCTTCCAACTTATTTCAAGAGTTTAGTTATGTCCCCCTACCCAAGGTAAGGCTTCTAAACTCCAACGTTTCCAGTAAGGGAAACCTCCTAAAGGTTTCTATGATCGCCTGGACGATCAAGTGCTGAAAAGTCCGTTCGATCGATGTATTATTCCACCTCGGCTCATGTCAGCAAAAACTGACCTACCGCGACGTTGTTCGATGTACAGTATGTACCGTATGTCCGCTCATCACATTACAGGAGGAACAACGATATGACGCCTACGCACAATAGCTTTTCAATAAAATGTACACACACGAATTTCTTTGAATTTTTCATTTTGACAGCATCCATATGGGAGGTTTATAATGCCGGGATTTGGGGATTGAAGCAGACCGAAACGTACCGCAGAGCCGCTGTAAAGCAATGCGCGTGACGTCACGGATCGTTGCTCATTTCGCCTTGTTCTATGAGTGACAGCCATACCATCAAGGCCAGATCAAGGCGAGAACAAAGCGAACGGTTTCCATACAGATTCTCTCTGAGATTGTTGAGAGGGTCCTACGTTGCCGCAACTGTTAGAACTCACTTGCATATGTATTCAGCTATGCGACCACCGTTTGTTTATTGCCGCTGCCTACCTGCCTCCTAATCATAGCATGAATGAGGAGAAAATAAGTGCATTGATCGACTTCGTTGCTAATATCTGCACTACTCTTGGTCCGAGAGACAGATTCATGCTTATTGGTGATTTCAACCAGTCTACGCAATCCTGGCCATCGGCGTCAGAGGAAAATGGAGCTGCTTTTGGTTTCTATGAGCCTCATGCACGCTCTGCGCGCAGTGTCCAGTTCGTTGATGGTTTGCATCAGAATGGACTATACCAGCTATACTTCAATACTAACTCATCGGGGCGAATACTTGACCTAATTTACGCAGATTGGCCAACTGCATCTACATGTTCTTCAATACGTGTGTAGCGGGCGAGAATTCTTTCGAACGACGAACGGCAAAGAAAAGGGGATTATGAAAGTTAGGTGAAGTATGGCCACGATCGAACTCTCGATCGCGCTTTTATTATGTTTATCCGCAGTTTATTTGTCAAAAAATTTACATAGTTAACATACAATTGCGCGCACCTTCCGATGGGGGTTACCCGTTAGGGATTTACCCACCGGATAAGACCGTCCGATTGGACCTTCCTTTTTATTATTAGTATTATTATTATTACGCATTTATACACTATTGTGCCTTCATCCTTTATGAGAAAAAAAACCCTTGTGACCTAGCTTAAGCCCTTCTGTTACTCGCGTGGGAGTCATCCTCTGTGCCTTGAGCAGCTCTCTTAGCGCCCTGATGTTACTTGAGCGGTAACGGCTGCTTCTTCTTCTGGTGTTAGGCCAGTACGCCTCTCCTGTCTCTCGCCCGATGGTGTCACCGTAGCTTGGCGCTGGTCCACTTCCACAGTAAGTTGCGCTGTGTGACCCAGCAGTCGACTGTCGGATAGTTGTTGTTATCCGACCCGTCTCTGCGTTCGCCTCCGGTTGCGTTGTGATGTCGGTGGTGCTACTGCTGCTGTTACTGGTGCTGGTGTAGAGGCCACCATAAATGGGATGTAGTACAAGGTGAGAGTATCGAACTTGACGTCGGAATCGTTCGAATCTCGCAGGGTTGTGAGGCAAGATGACGGACTCTCTTGTCTGCTCTTCAACATCACCCTGGAAGGTGTCATTCGAGGCGCGGGTCTAAACAGCGACATCCGAGATACGATCCTCTACCGATCTCTCCAATTTCTTGGCTTCGCGGATGACATCGACATCATCGGCAGGACAACAGTGAAGGTGTGTGACCCGACTCAATCGCGAAGTAGCAAGTATTGGATTGAGAAACAATGCGACGAAGACGAAGTATGCGCTTGCCGGAGACTCAGACCATCTGGGAAGGCGGTGATTGACGGCGAAAATCTCGAGCTAGTAAAGGAGTCGTTACTTCGGACAACGATTTAGAAGCAAAATCCGGAGATGCATTGTTCAGGGGAATCGTGCATACTATGGTTTTTATCGGCTGCTGAGTTCCAAATACCTCAAAATATTTTCGTCAATCTTACTAACTTATCATGTTTAATTATGGCTCCGCAGCAGGATTTATTTAGTTTATCAAGTGTACAGCTGAATCCCAAACGAAAACAACTCCAAATGATGTTTAAAAAAAACATAATCGGTATCAATTCGAAGCATTTTACACCGGCACCCACCGTCTGATGACAGCTCCACAGTACGCTTGCAAAATTCCCCTAATAGATTGCAACACTCCCCTAAGTGATTGCAAACATCCTCAGCGTGCATGCAATATTCCCCTACCGATTTGCAACATTCCCCTTAGTGATTGAACTATTCCTTATACGATCCGAAACCCTGTAATATGGCTTATCCGGGTAGGCGGTTGTACATGTGAAGGGTTCATAAAGCTTAATAATTTGAAGAAATATTTAAACATTTTTGACATTTTTTTTATATTTTTTGCACATGGTTTGGAAACATCTTTACTGAGGCATTATTAAATTTTCTAGTCGATACGATTTCTTAATCCAAAGTTATTTTAGAATAAAGATGTGAAACTTACCAGGCGGTCTTACACACTTCTTGGAAATTCCTATTGCATTTGTTGAACAAATGTGCTATAGAGACCCATTCCCATTACATTTAGTTCATTTCACACAAGAAAAAGTCAGTAAAGTGTCCCGCAACAATGAAAACACCTGGAAAACCCTGTAAGGGCTTTCAGATGTCAAACGGCCAGTAATAAACTGATGGCTACTTGTTAATTCGTTCTACATCGTTCCTACATTCGCAAGGTCCGTGGCAACGTTTTTTTTTGTATGTGATTTTACAGGGTTTACCTAGCCAATACGGCTTCGTCAAAGCGTTATCGGTCGCGGTGAATACTTTTTCGGGCGACGTAAACCCTCAATTGGGCACTGTCATTTCTATTCGAGCCTTGTGAAGTATGAATCGGGCAAAGTACAGAATGAAAGCGTCCTACTCTTGAAGGTGTCAAATCGGTAGCTCAGGTGTGTTTGATCCATTACAGGGTTTACCTAGCCAATCTGGCATCGTCAAAGCGTTATCGGTCGCCGTAAATACTTTTTCGGGCGACGTAAACCCTCAATTGGGCACTGTCATTTCTATTCGGGCCTTGTGAAGTATGAATCGGGCATAGTACAGAATGAAAGCGTCCTACTCTTGAAGGTGTTAAATCGGTAGCTTCGGTGTGTTTGATCTATCAAGTTGATTAAAAATACGTATTTTGCATGTTGTTTAACTTATTATACATTATTTTAAAATGTTTACCTAATTAAATCACCAAACATATTATATTTTTAAAAAAATATAAAACCAAATTGCATTGTACGGTGTGGAATTAAAAATAAAAAAAAAGGAATTTGAATAATTTGTTATGTGATTAAACTTAAAAATAGTGAATTTTCATACATATCTAGTGTTGGGCATTGTGCGCGAGTGCGCACTGTGCGCACAGCACACCTCAATGTGCGCACTGCACAGCACACTTTGTACTGTGCGAGCACACTTCGCACAGTGCGCGCACTCCACACTTTCCGCACTTTTCGCACACTCCGCACAGTGCGCGCACTTTTCGCACACTCCGCACAGTGCGCGCACTTTTCGCACAGTGCGAGCACAGTCCGGTGATCGATTCTTGCAAGAAACCTCAACCCACTGGAGCGCCGTATACCTACGACCTTCACAGTTCATAGTTGTTTTAAAGAAACGCGTGCTTGGTGTCAGCCGATTTTTCCTGATAATTTCTCCGGCTATGGACCGCTGTGTTGATATTGTGTTTTCTGGGCTTTTAAATTTTTGTCTGGGTGTGTTGTATGCGGGTAACGGTGTAACGGGTTTTCGATGGTGGTCAAGCGCAGCGTTCTGTGCATTCGATTCTCGCAGCAAATGTCTCCGCGCGGTTTCGGTGTGCTCGTGCACCGGCCATCCACACTTGCAAAGAATTATGTTGTTTCTCGCTCTACCCAATGCCTACGATGATTAAATTGTATTGATTTCAGCAGTGCGTGCGTGTTTCAGCGTTCTGCGCTTTTGCCATGCGTAAAAGGGTGGAAAAAAAGAACGAGGATTGAAGTGCAGTCTCTCTCTCTCTCTCTCTCTCTCTCTTTCTCTCTCTCTCTCTCTTTTTCTCTCTCTCTCTCTCTCTAATGATATGTCATTGGTTGCTTTGTGTACGTTCGACATACATTTGACAATGTTGTATTGGGATTTTACGAATTGGAAATGAAGCTTACAGTTGAAGCTTGAGTTAGTTAGAGAAATAAACTAGTATAAAAGTTTCCTATAATTTAGTACGAAGTGTGCTCGCACAGTGCAAATTGAAGCAAGTGAAGCTTCCACTGTGCGAAGTGCGGAGTGTGCTCGCACTGTGCGAAGTGTGCGAAAAGTGCGGAGTGTGCTCGCACTGTGCGAAAAGTGCGAAAAGTGCGCGCACTGTGCGGAGTGTGCGAAAAGTGCGCGCACTGTGCGAAGCGTGCGAAAAGTGCGGAGTGCGCGCACAGTGCGGAGTGCGCGCACAGTGCGAAATGTGCACCGCACACTGAGATGTGCGTGCGTGTGCGCACAGCACACCTAATTGTGCGCTTTTACCCAACACTATACATATTAGTTCAACTACTAGCAAAACAGTATTGTTTTACAGCTAGAAAGCAACAAAATATAAAGTAGGCCCAATTCATTCTGTACTTTGCCCGATTCATACTTCACAAGGCCCGAATAGAAATGACAGTGCCCAATTGAGGGTTTACGACGCCCGAAAAAGTATTTACGTCGACCGATAACGCTTTGACGATGCCGGATTGGCTAGGTAAACCCTGTATTGGACGAAATTTATATGGGATTTGATAGATAACGTTGAACGTGCGATTCGTCGGCCCACGTTATCTGGCATGTTCCATATACAAAAAAATAATAAAATAATTTACAATTTTCTTCAAGAACTATCAAACTAAAAAATATTAGCTTTTTTGCTAAATTTTTTAAATTGCTGTCAAGCCGCGAATATCAACGAATCGCATGAAATACAGTCTTTCCCCGAGTTACGCGACATTTACGCAAGATATGCGAATTTTTATTTTTGACAGTTCAGGTGTCAAATCAGTACAATTTTCTTTATCAATTGTAAAATAAAAAATAATTTGCAATTTTTTCAAAATTTTAAATCACTAAAACATAAATAGCCCATTTTTCTACACCAATTGCATTAAGTACGTAATCAATTAAAAATTAAGCTAAATTGAATCAAAAATCATTATTAATCAAGTATCTTTTGGCTGTAAAATGTGATATTCGACATGCGCGAAAATCCGAGTTACGCGAATGTCTCTGGAACGCATTATTCGCGTAACTCGGGGTAAGACTGTACATAATTTTCTATATAGAAATACAATATTTAAATTTTTTCCATCGGATGCGATTTTATCGGAATGCCTGTCAAAATTTAATATGGAATTTGACAGATAACGTCGGACATGCGATTTCGTCGTACGACGGAATCAAAAATTTTGATTTCGTCGGGCGCCGCATCCGATTTTATCTGTCGTCCGAAATCGCACGTCCAACGTTATCTGTCAAATTCCATGTAAAATTTTGACAGGCCTTCCGAAAAAATCGCATCCGATGGAGCACAGACACGGGCTTAATGCCTCCGGAAGGCCTAAACCACGTTCTCGGGAGGAGACTTTAATCACAAGTTTTTTTTGTGAAATTTTTTTATCCTCAAAACTACAGCTGATTGCAAATTTTCTTCAAAGATCGGAGCAAAAACTAAAATTTTTGTGCAAATATGCTTCACGTGATAGGTTATAGCCTCTAAACTATTTTTTTTCATACAATTCTTACTGAAGATAATAAATTTATAACTTCTTGGAAGAATTATGAAATTCAACTTGAAGGGATTATATTTTGTTGCAAAAGAGGTACCGTGTATCTCAAGGACTAAATGAAATATTTTGGATAATAGTATGCAATTTGAGAAACATTGTCTATTGATAACATTTATTTTGGTAGGAAAACGTGACATTTGACGTACGTGAATTTTTGTGTTTTGCGGGCGTGAAGGAAACGCATTATAGCGTATCTTGGGTACATATTGTATAACTGAAACACAAACATTTCAATTCATCCTACCTCTGTCCACACCTCTCGTTGGAAGTCGAATGTTTACTTGCGGTTGGCTGATGTTTAAAAGTTTCTGGTAGTTGTTTACCTTTGTTCGAAAGTGGAACATTTCTCATACACATGTACCCATCCTTTTGTACGTCCACTTCCAGTACTTGCGATTGCGTGAGCCAACCAGAGAGAGCAAAGGAAAGGAGAAAGAAAGGAATATACAGATAGAAAAAAAAAGAGAGAAAAAGAGATAAAGTTTACGAGAAAGTAACAGTCTTCTGAGAGCTGTTCGCTTTTTGCTCTGGCCACCAAAACCACCTTGCATCGAACTTTTAAGAAACGGTGGCTCTTTCATTCGTTATTAACAAACTAGCGCTACAAGTTTGACAGCATCTTCAACCATTGCGCTGATCGCGCTTTATTCATAACCGCCTCGATCTTTCGTCAAAGTACTTGTGGATTGCACTTAACTGTTAACTGTGGATTAGCCTTTATATATATATATATATATATATATATATATATATATATATATATATATATATATATATATATATATATATATATATATATATATATATATATATGTGTGTGTGTGTGTGTGTGTGTGTGTTCGTGTTGTTATGTGTGTAACATATGTGTGTAACATATGTGTGTGTGTGTATGTTAATTAAACAATGTAATATATTATAATATAAGTGTGAACAGATCAAACTTCTTGGTTGTATTTTAAATCCCAGTGTAAAAACTCTGTTTCCCCTTTTCGACTAAACAGAAGTGAATTCTTACGAAGTTATGTTTTTCTGGCGATATAGGGTAAAAGTGTGTGTTTATGTTAAAGAAATTTTCTTCCGAAAAGTGTTTCTTCGTTGAATAGTGTGAAAAACGTTACGTCGTGTGGTAACAAAGTGGCGTTTCTTCCAATCCGAAAATCTACTGGCAGTTTGTAAAGTTTTTGCATTCTGTCTATGTACGGGTAATGAAAAAGCTCCTCGCGTGATCAGGTTTTCGTCTAGCAATCAACTTCACAGCCTCAATCAAGTGACAACCGAACTGTGTGGGTTTAAAAGTCCATGCAATTGCTTTTTGGTAAGGAGAAAATTGGCGCACTCAACCAAACCTGCATGTAGAAGCAAAAAAGCAGAAAATACCACAGCTCTACTGTTATAGTTCAAGTAAGTGCTAACTGAGTTTATGATGAACAGAGATACAGAGTTAGAAAGGAAAACATAATGAAATAAGAATGGAAAAGTAACACGTAGACAAAAATAGAAAGCGGAAAACGAATTCATTTTACATTGCAACTCATGGCGGCGTAAGAAATTTTTTTAATAACCAACCACCAAGATTTTTGAACCAAGAACCAACCAAGATTTTTGAAAATTCGTGGAAAATGTATTGACATAATATTTCAATCAATGTAGAAAAAGTTAAAAAAAAGTAAACGTAACAAATTTTGGAGTTTTTATACCTAGTTTATGCGTTTTCATAGCCATTTGTAAATATCAAATTGCATTTCTTAAAATTTATTTTTAGCGTTACAAACCCTATACTTACAAACCCTATATTATTACCTTATACTTTCTTTTCTGGGCCTTTTAACACAAAAACAGTACATCACAAGTTGCAGTCGTTTGGTATTTTTCTGTTAAATTCAGACATTGATAAAAATATTCTTACGTTCGGACATTGATAAAAATATTATTCGGACGTGTCATAAGACGAAGGATTTTACAGTCGTTGTTACCTAATTTTGGCTCTAAGGCGTCAATTTTTGACAATGCGCATAAAATTTTGCCTATAAAACATCAATTCTTGACTCTAACGCACCTATTTTTGTTAGTAAGTCATCAATTTTTGACTCTTGTAGGAATCATGACAAGGTATCATCATTTACAAGGTATTTAAGGAGGAGCAATTGAACAAATGTTATTTTACATCATAAAAACAATACAAAAGTTGTGTAAATTGATTTTTCTGAGAAAAAATAATGAAATTTTATAAATCCTAAAGTCATTGTTTACAGCTGATAATACATGCCAATTTTTTTCACTTCATTAAAACTTCCAAAATTGACAAACAAATTCTATGTATTATATTATTCATTACTTAACTTAATTTCAATCATATCAGAACACACAGTTTCAGAAATTACTTAAAATTTTGTAAATAAATCGATTGACTCACAGTCAAAAATTGATGCTTTAGAGACAAAATTTGATGCGCTTTGTCAAAAATGGATCCCTTTGAGACAAAAATTGTAACATGGTGTCAAAAATTGATGCCTTCGAGAAAAAATGGGTGAGTTAGATTCAAAATTTAGCGGCAATGACTGTATTGTCAGTTTTCACACGTTTCTCGCAATTTATTGATTTTCTTAGCTTTATCACAATATACAACAATTTATGCAATCCAGAATTGTGTATCATTAGAGGTTTTATTGCGCATTTAAAATACATGCAAATCATGCAGTATACTTTGGCAGACAAATCCTCTGTATAGCAAATTGGAAACGTGCATGTTGAATTCCGATTTCCAAAGGTGCCAGCGCTTCCCTCCATCTAACACTGCTTTTAGACGACCAACTTTTGTACCGCGATAAATTTTCTGTGAGCTCTTTGTGCTAATTAAACTTCTCGGTTTTAGAACAAAATCAAGGGAAACCGCGATTGTCGTGGGTTTGTGAGATTTTCTCAGAAACGTAGCGCTCGTGCTATAACGTAGACGGTTTGACAGATGAAAAGTGTCGCCAAAAATTGTCGCGAAAGACTTTTTGGGTCGTCTAGAAGCAGTGTAATAAGTCTATGATTATCCGGCTGATTTTTGGGTAGTCTAGAGGTACATTCATCCATTTTTACACGTGAACTCTACTAACTAGTACTAATGTACTAGAAGTACATTCATCCATTTTTACACGTAACTCTAGATTATTTCAGCCTGGAAAAAATGTAAATGTTGCTGTAAAAACTATTTTTAACAGCTTGGCTTAGTATCAGGTAAATTATGCCGTGAATACTTTTTCCTCTACATTTTTGTCGTCTAAAACCAGCGTAATGCTATTAGCCACTACAACAACTAAAAGGAAACGAACCAATGGGATGAAATGCTTATTTCGGATTAATTACAGTATTATAAACACCGCAAATGCGTAAATGCGTTGTACTTATGAAAATAAATTTAGTAAATTATCTATCTGTCAAGAAAGGTGAAACACAGTTTTACACGATATTTTTAAATGCATGAAAAGTATTATAGGATAAATGCACCTATACAGAAGCAATTTGTAGTGGTACAGATGTGTTTTTATGGATTTAAAGTATCAGGAAGGTAAATTCATGAATATTTTAACACATGGCAAACGGAATATGTTTTATCTTTGCAATCACAACCATTTTTACCATGAAACACATCAATTTTACGAAAAAATACATATTTTTGTGACAGCTTCATTGTACCTATAATGGTGGTATGGTTCCTATAGTCGTCATATTGTGTTTCTGTAGTGGTGGTAAACAAAGATGCCTTAAAAACAATGTATAATATCAATGAAACTTAGTTTTAAAGCTGTTTTTGTATGAATAGCAAAGATTACTGTCATAATTTCGTTTTCGACATAATTTGATCGTAAAAAAAGTATGAATTCGGTTGATGAAAATATTGACTAAAATATTGTATAGCACCTGTCGTCAACCCACACCCGGAAGAGAAAGCTTGATTTGAAGTCAATTTTTCACTCAGCCAGATAAGCGAATTTTAGTCTTTGCTTTGTGAATTACTTACAAAAAGCTCATTTCTGCTGCTTATTTTAATGAAAACAGTACGAAATGTCAAAAATATCCTCGAAAAATCTAGAATGTCATGTTTTTATTGATATTATAACTAAAACCACTATAGGAACATGCCTCTTTTTGCGTACATATAATGACACTATCGTAAAAAACACTGAAAAATACGTAGATATGGTCAAAAGGCAAATAATATTTATAAAACAAAATTTTTTGATAACAATTATGTTAAAAAAAACTAATAATTGCGTCGTTATGTGGTCATTTAAAACGTTAATAAAGGATTTTGGAAAAATGTTGACATATTTCAAAAAATAATGGATGTTTCGGTCATTATGTAAAGTATGCGTATGAGACGCATGTTGGTGCAAAATCACCACTATTGGTACTACTACCATTATAGGTACGTTTACCTTTACTTATCTCAAGTAGAAAAAAGAAAACAAAATAATTTGAATATTTTTTACACAATTAGCGCATGGTAAATTTTAATCCACAAACAGACTGCTTTCTTTTTAAAATTGGAAAGGGGTCAATGATACAACCATCCGGTGCGTTAATTGCCGTGTTTTGTTTTAACATTGTTTTTGTCATGTAACGAAGAATTTTCTCGAAAAATTAATATAAAAAGGTGTTTTGCATACCGAGTATAACGTGTGATTAGTATTGTAATGGACTGTCGTTCGTCATTGTATGAGGTATAATGCATCAATTAAGTCATGAACTTAATGTTGAAGAATTTAAACGTTTCTGTATTTTTTCCAACAATTTAAGCTAAATATAAATCATAGTCCAGTATTGCGCCTTTTATGTATTATACATAAATCAATGTACACACCAGCACTGCTTTGTAAGTTGTTTGCTTAGAAGTTTTAAAAAGTTTCCATGAAAAACTAAGATAAATAATTAAATAAATAATTAAATCAATAAAAAATCATACACCTTTCTTTAAATACTTTATTTTATTCCTTAATATCATTGTTTACTTCGCAGTAAAGCATCACTTTTAAATCATACAAATGGTTCTCTCAAACCATACGTCGAGTGCAAAATTCTGCGTTATTGTTATGATATCAAATACGAACGTTGTCTTAAATGTCAATCAATAGTTCAATAGATGCAATTATCTTGTCATTGTTTTATATTATTATTTCTCGATACAAACGTTCATCTCGGGGGCTTAAAATGTAACTTAATTGGTAATTATAAGACCTATTAAAGGATAAGGATGATTAGCTCGACGATAGGAACGGCAGAAGGATAAAGGAGGAATCGAAGTATTACGATAGCTATGAAACTATGAAGGAGCCCCATGTTTCTGAAGCTGGAATTTTTTAACATAAAATAAAATTTAAAATGAAATTCTGAAAGTGAGCGCTTTATAAAGTATCGAGCATGACTTACAGATTTCAAACGGTTTTCGAAAAAGTATGTTTTTCGAAGCTAATGAACTATTTTATGCATTAAAATGCTTGTGGAATGATTATTTGCTATCTTAAGGACATTTAACAATGGAAAATTTAACGCTTCGGCACATGGTATAAATAAAATCATTCAAGTATCGTCGAACATGTCGACGCATTCTTCCGAACAATTCAACATCTTGCTGAAAGAGTCAATTATATACTCTTCTACTAGAATACTATATAATTTTACTAAAAATGGTTATATTTCTTTATGAAGGTTAGTCATACTGATAAATTTTAGGAGCTTTCGCTGTGCATCGCTGTTTTGGTGAGATGATAGTATCGATGCCAGGGTCCAGTTGGCAGGTAATGCGTTCCGCAGAAGGGGAAAGCGGGGCAAAATGGCTAGGTGGGGCGAAATGGTTATCTGGATTATTGGCAAATTAATACGTTTCAAATGAATTCTGACTGTTAAAAAACATTAAACATCCAATGTTTTACATTATGAACATTTCATAACTAAATATCTATAAATTAATGAATTAATTAACCATTTGACAGTCTAGTTATTTTGCAAAAATGGATAAACAAATTATCATCAGTTTTTATCTCAAATTTTTAGGTTTACGCCTTATAATTACAAAAATATTTAGTCCAAGTCAATTTTTCCTAGTATTTTCTTTTAATACATGCTTGAAAGTTGTTTTGCTTGTAGTGGCAATTAATAATTCAAGTATTGGTTTTTTCAAGACTCGTGCGTTGTATGGAGTAGCGCTGCGATTTTAATAAGTTTATAAGTTTTAATAAGTCTAGTATAAAATTATAAGAATTATCTTAGAATTTCAGTTTTAGAGCAGACAATAACATCAACCATATCGTAAGCGCTAGTGAGTCATCACACAGCTGTTTCACAGTGACGCGCGACGAAGAACGCAACAAAACGGAGAAACAAATCAGCTCGAGTTTCACTCGGGCAAATCACTACCAAAGCGATCTGCTACCCCGAGTGAAACTCGGGCAAAAGCCTCAATGGGTTAAGAAATGAAACGGTTGCTCAAAACGATGTTATTTTGACCGTCTCGAAAATAAGCTATGGTAAGAATTTAACAAATTTGTCGAAAAAAGAATGTTTATCCAGGCAGACATGCAGTTATCTACGACCTCATTGAAAAATATATCCATTATATTAAGGTATAGTTTTTAAAGTGAAAGTTTCTAAAATGTTTCGCTTGGGGCAAAATGGTCGTTCCTGCGTTGAGATGTTGTTGGAATAGCTTATAGAGACTTTGGCTACAACGGAGTTCTTTCGCCTCTATCCTGCTTGGAGATTGTATTACAGTATGTTTTGACATTAGCAACATACAGAGGCTGTAGTGTAAACAAGGGTCGCTACAGTATATTTGTTTTACATACATAAAACTATGCTGATAGATCAACTATGTTTAAAGCAGAAATACAGGGTTTTCCAAGTCAGTTTCGAATGTAAACATTGTTATTCACCGCAAAATGGTATGCCACATCGATATGATATTTAATTCCCTGATTATAATTTTATAACATGTTATTTTATTTTGTAATAATATAATATAATATAATATAATACTTAACAACATGCCCGTCATGGGTTCAATCCCCAAATAGACCGCGCCGCCATACGTAGGACTGACTATCTTGCAGTGGGGGGGAATCAATTAGTCACTGAAAGCCAAAGCCCACTAGTGTTACAGGCAAGCCTTGACCGACATCGGTTGTTGAGCCAAAGAAGAAGAATATAATATAATATAATATAATATAATATAATATAATATAATATAATATAATATAATATAATATAATATAATATAATATAATATAATATAATGTAATATAATATAATATAATATAATATAATATAATATAATATAATATAATATAATATTATATTATATTATATAATATAATATAATTTAATGTAATATAATATAATATAATATAATATAATATAATGTAATATAATATAATATAATATAATATAATATAATATAATATAATATAATATAATATAATATAATATAATATAATATAATATAATATAATATAATATAATATAATATAATAAAATAATTTGTCAGTTTAATTTAGAAAAATAGACGAATGCCTTAAACATGTTGTAGTAAAATTACCATAATTCATTTTGTCTTCGCTGTATATGATTTTAAAAGAGAACACTTTTGAATGGAATTATTTCAATATTACTAGAATTACACAGCGGGCTCGATGGCTCGAACAGGTGAATTAAGGCTTGTTGAAGATCGGGTGTCATGGCAGTTAAGAAATTATACAAAATTTATGCGTTTGACTCTAACGCACAGTATCAAAAATTTATGCCTTAAAAATTGTGATACGCTGGCAAATATTGGAACGGTAGAGCCAACATTTGGTGACAACGACTATAAAATCATTTGGAATTATTTAACAATTATACCTTAGCATAGGTTGAAAACCTGTTAAAAAACATTTTTCCAGGAGTATTGGGCACATTGTTCAATTAATTCTTATTGTAATTTTTTTTTTTAGAAAACCATATCACTCACATAACGGTAAGGTCTAGATTTTACGGACCTGCAATTGAACCAACCGAGAATAACTGTAAAACTTTTCTTTCCTGGGAGCTTGCCCAACTAGGCCCATCTTATCCCGAGCAGAAAGTGGCAAGAAAACTGGAAAACACAAAAGAGAGAACTACGATAAACAGCGGAATTTGGGGCAAGAGTGGAACGTTGTGCTTGTAACATACAAAAACAAGTTTGATGAAAGCTTTATTTGCCATTTTACACTCATATTTCCACTTTTTAAAGAGTATGAGAAATAATAAATAGACTAAATGTACCAATAGCAGTGCAATTTGTAGGGGTACAGATGTGCTTTAACAGATTTGAAGTGTCAGTAAGGTAAATTTATGAATATTAACACGCAACAAATAGCTATAGGAATATGTTTTATCTTCGCAATCATAACCATTTCTACCATGAATCACGACAAATTTACGAAAAATTTGTGATTGCTTTGTTGCAACGGTGGTATGGTTCCTGCAGTCCTCGTTTTGTGTTTCTATAGTGGTGGTAAACGAAAAGATAGCTTTAAATTGTTTATAATATACATGGAACATAGGTTCGAAAATGTTTTCATATGAATAGCAAGGATTAATGCCACAATATTGATTTCTTACACTATTAGATCTTTAAAAAAATGTACGAATTTGGACGATGAAAATATTCGGGTCGAGTACCAGCTTCGAACGACAAGATCCGTCCGACGCTCACCCACCCAAGCGATTCAAAACGCTCCGAAGTAGTAAGAAAAATAGAATATGAAGTAGCCTTCAACTTCCCGTTCTACTTTGGTTGCTTAGAGTCAGGAAAATGTAGAACATGTGGATTCCAGGAAAGAGCAAAAAATGAGTTCTCGAGAGTGTACAACACACACACACACACGCGACGACTCACTCACGCTCACGTTCTGTTCTACGCCCCCCCCCCCTCTCACTCGCCCCACAGATCTATTTTTAGATCATCACTTCCATCCACCCCTACTAGCAAAGAGAATGTAAAAGTGTGCGTCTTTCAAGCGAGGGGCATGTAGAAGCAGGGGGAGACGGCTGGAAATACGCGGAATTGCTCCGAGGCGAGAGCGTGTTTTGCTTTCTATACAGTTTTTGCACTCACACAATCACACATGTATGGATGTGTGCGTTCACTTTCAGCCAGCGCGCTTAGTTTGGTTTTCTCGCAGCGGCTTGCTGGTGTCGGTGTCTCGCTCGCACTAGTGCAGCGAGTGTTCCTCGTGCATTCCCTTTCTTGCTACCACACAAAATCGTCAGTACAGTTCAAGCCTTCGCAGTGTGAGGCCGCGCGCGTTTTAGCCTAAGTCCCGGGCGCTCGATGTAATTTGAAGTGAAGTGTTGAAGTGTTGTTTATTTCAATTCACATTATTACAGCCTCAACCGTATTTTCAATTGATGAAGTGTTGTGCGCATTGAAATAAAGCTGCGATAATCTTTCATAATTCAACATGAATATGTAAATTATGCTGCTTTATTTCAATGCTTTTTTACAGTATTCAACATGAACAACATACAGGCAGTAAAGCGGGTGCTTGAAGTGACGATTTTTTTTATTATTTACAATAAAAAATATGTGTGGTTTTGTGGCAAGATTGTGGTTAGCGATGTGTGGAACTGTGCCTTAAGTTTCAATAAAGTGTTAAAATATCAAACGAGTTTGATGTATTTAAGTTTGATTTCGATGCATGCGATTTTATTACGCTGCAAATCAAAGTGAACGAAAGCGCACAGCGCACAACGCGCAATGAAAGAAACGAGGGGGAGGGGTGTCCAGCGCTACGCGCAAAGTGCGGCAACAGCGCAGCGCAAACCGAAAAGAACGCGAGAGAGCAAGAACAGCTGATCCGCGCATCCAGCGCAGCGCGAGAGGAAAAACGGGAGGGAGGGGGTATCTGCTGATCAGCTGTTTTGTATCGCGAGAGGGCCCCGTGTAATTTGAAGGCAAGCGAGAGAGCGCTGCGCGCGCTTACTCTCAATTCTGAAAACAATCGCTTCCGCTCGACTATGGCGGCCAATACAACATCGACCGAGCCCCTTCCCCCTGTTTCAACATGCCCCTTGCCTGTAAATTTCGCTCTCTTTGCCTGTAGGGACGGCGCTTAAAGTGTTAAAACGACATTTTGTATTGTGTTGTACGTAGCGTGCGCGCCAAAATTTTAAGAGTACACGGAGAGTGAATGTGGTTTTTTGGGGGTTTTTTTTTTGGGAATGAGATACAGAGACAAATTGCGCTGCACATTAACACATACATTCACACACATACATAAACTGCGAATACTGAGTTCTGAGAGAATATACTCGAGCGCTCGCGCATGAGTGCAAGCAAGCGCAGTATAGAGGATAGAGGGAGACAAATGATTATTTTGCTCCAAGCTTTCTACTTTTGTTGGGTGAGTGCAAGCAAGCAAAATGATCGTATTCATATACATGAATAATTATAAGTCATAGATTAGAATTCGTAACGTTTATTCGTCACAAAGGTCCGGAAATAAAAGAGGACGATCCTCTTACTGCAAGGTGTTTGAGATCGTTCTATACAATCCGCTACTCACAGCAGTTCAAAACTACATGAGCCCTAGTCAGTATGGATTTCTCCCAAGGAGATCTTCCACCACAAATCTTGCTGAATTTGTTGGTTTCTGCTTCGACAACATGGATCGTGGTACTCAAGTTGATGCAGTATATATCGACTTCAGGGCTGTGTTCGATAGTATCTCTCATGATATTCTACTCTCGAAGCTAAAAAAAACTCGGTTTCCTCGAATGGCACATCACCTGGCTGCGTTCATACTTAACTGGTCGTTCGTACTACATAAGCATATGATCTCTTCGTTCTCACTCCTTCACCAGCTACTCCGGAGTGCCTCAAGGGAGTAACTTGGGACCGCTACTCTTCCTGATCTATATAAATAATCTATCTTTTGTTTTACCGCCTGGCCAATACCTAATGTACGCCGACGACGTAAAAATATTCGCTCTAGTTAGAAACGACAGTGACTGTGTAAGCCTTCAAATGATCCTTGAGAATCTCGACAGCTGGTGCAGCAGAAACGCCCTCCATGTGTGTGCTGATAAATGCAAGTGTATATCATTCAGCAGAGCCCGTTACCCTATCTCGTTTACATACACTATGCTCAACACGGCTTAGGTTCGCACGACATGTATCCGTGATCTGGGGGTGCTACTCGATCAGAAGATGTCATTTCGCCCTCACATTGATGGCGTTGTTGCGGAGGAAATCAGCTACTTGGTTTAATTACGCGGACCTGTAGCGAGTTTACCGATCCCATGTGCGTCAAGTCGATCTTCTGTGCCATCGTAAGGTCGTGCCTGGAGTACTGCTGGTGCCCGATCTGGTGCCCGCTTGGCGTTGGTGACATCAATCGCCTCGAAGCCATTCAACGGAGAATCACCAGGTACGCGGTTCGACTCCTTCCATGGCAATCCCACCACGCTCGGCCCTCCTACCATCAGCGGTGTCTGCTTCTCGGACTTGAACCACTCTGCTCTCGACGTAACGGAGGGATCGATTCCCCGGCATTACTAGCCAGCATCAATTTATTCGCTCCCTGTCGGATTCTTAGATCTAATTTCCATCTCCGTGTACCGCGTACCCGCAACAACCAAAGCCAGGGACACCCTATTATACGTATGTCCCTCGAGTTCAATGAAGTTTTAGATTTGTTCGATTTTAGTATGTCACATTTAATGTTTGTTTATAACTAGAGGTCTATTTATATGCTCCTTATCTTATTCATTTATAAGATTGCCGATTAGACACGTCGGTTATATATGAAATAAATAAATAAATAAATAAATGATTTTTTTCCAAAAATGAAGTCAAAAATTGCCAAGTTTATTAACTTACTAGGTATCTAGTAACTAGTAAGTTATGCCAAAATCTAAAGCAACTGTAACACCATGTAGACCATTACAAATAGTGCACATGGATATTTTTATAATAAAGGAAAAACACTTCAATGGCAAGGAACCTTCAGCAATGGCAGTTCCGATACGTACTAGAAATACAATTCATGTATTGAAATTATTAACAAATTTATGACAAATGAAGGAAAGGCTGAATTTCTCGTAATGGATCAAGAACCTACTTTCAAATCATCCATTATACAACATTTCTTCGCAGAAAATCAAATACAGTATCATTATACAAGTGTAGGACAATCTTCTTCAAACGGCGAGATAGAAATTATCCATAGAACTTTACGTGAAATGCACAATATAATATCCAAAAAGAATCCATCAAAACATTATCAGAAACCTCAAAAATTAACCTAGCAGTATCCATTTATAATGATTCAATCCATTCGGAAACAAATATAACTCCGAAAGAATTATTTTATGGGATAAGATACAAAGTACGAGTACCAACAGATCTATATGAAAGGATTCGTCAAAAATAAGCAATGTTCAAAGAATTTACGCAATCCACACAACCGCAAAGTAAAACAATTAGAAAAAAATCAATGAGGACAGCGAAGATGTCACAATCTTTTCAACCAACGATACCGTTTATAAAAGGAAACGAAATAACCTTAAACATCAAGAACGTTAGAACAAAAAAATTACTGGAAAACAAAGAAATGAATATCATTGACGATCGAGTAAGAAAATTTAATAAAGCAATATTGAAACGTAAACTTAAACGTTTTTTTCTTTTTTTTTAATTTAAACAAAAAATCAGACAGAGAATTGTGTTCTCACAATAATAAAATGTTAGTTACAAAATTGGTTGTTACCCTTATGACCAGGGGTCTCCAAACTACGGCCCACGGGCCACATTCGGGCCTCGAGAGCCTATTATGCGGAGACACCTGCTTATGACTATCAGTTTGTTGAAAGCAACAACATTTAAAGAAATCGTAAATAGCAATCGATTGGTAGCCATAAAGCTACAATGTGTCAGGACTAGAATAGGCTTTAGTAGGATGATTCATAAAGTAAATTTAAAGATACGTAAATCTAAAGATAACCTTATTGCACTAACGCTAATCAAACAAAAAAAGGACTTATTGATGAACTTGGTTCAGCTATCAAATGTATTACTGGAAATCCAGACAACGATGATCTACAGTCAATTTACCATAGTTTAGGTTATATATATATATATATATATATATATATATATATATATATATATATATATATATATATATATATATATATATATATATATGAGCCGGTCTCGTAGTACAGTCTAGTAGTCGTAGTACTGACTATCCTGCTATGGGGGGGAATCAATTAGTCACTGAAAGCCTAAGCCCACAAGTGGGTACAGGCAGGCCTTGACCGACATATATATATCATCTTCTTCTTCTTTGGCTCAACAACCGATGTCGGTCAAGGCCTGCCTGTACCCACTTGTGGGCTTAGGCTTCAAATTCTAAAGCTGGTCGGTTGGTTTTCATGAATTGTGTTTCATTAGTAAATTGCGAATTGACAATATTTTCAGATTCTTGAACACGGATGCTTCCGGATGATTCTCGGGGAGTGGTTCGAATATTGTCTTTGAGGTATTCTGTTAATTCATTTATATTCGGCCCTTTTTGTTCAATTCCATAAAGTAAAACAGAAGGAGAAATGCGTGTAGATGAATGTACCGTATTATTTAAAGCATACTCAGCAGCAGTTAATTTCGAACTCCAGTCTGCGTGGTCAATTGGATCAGAAAGCTTACTCAAAATGGAAACAATTACACGATTTACTCGCTCTACTTGACCATTCGCTTGAGGGGAGCAAACGGCTGTTAGAACATGCGTGATATTATGTTTAAGAATAAATTGTTTGAATTCGGTCGATGTAAAAGATGAAGCACGATCGCTTATTAGCCGCCTAGGGCGACTGAAATATGAAAAGTACTGGTTAAGAGCATTAAAAACCTCACAACTACTAGTATTAGTTGTAGGATATAATTTTGTAAATTTTGTAAATGCATCAATGACAACAAGGATGTATCTCTTTTTTGACTGCAAAGATGGTAGAGGTCCTAGGTGATCGATGTGGATCGTATCAAATGGTAGTGGAATTTTAGGTATACTATGTAGATTTCGATTATTTTTTCGGGCTGGTGCAGAGTAAATTATACATTTTATAAAAAAATTTATGAAATTTTCCACTCGAGTTTTTATCAATGGAAACCAATAGCTTTTACTTATCTTAGTACAGCATTTATCCACCCCAAGATGACCTATACTTTCATGAATGCTTCTTATTACATTAGTAATCATGTCTCTGGGAACGCGAAACTGCAATCTTCCATTTTCAAGCTTACGAAATACTAAGTTGTCATGCAAGGTGTAACCATTAACCATCCCTCTTTCGATGTCACTTTTGAGTCTTTCAATTTCTTGATCTCGAGATTGTGCCATTCGCAGCTGAGAATCAATATCAAGATCTTGTGTAGCTTCTGCTATTTGTTGGCGGCTTAAAGCATCTACATGACCCATCGAACACCCGGGACGGTATTGCATGGTATAGTCGTAATTTTCTTAAAAAAAGTTACCATCGTGCTATTTTTGCTGAACAATTTTTGTTTTTTAATGTTTCAACTAAAGAGTTGCAATCGGTTACTATTCGTATTGTCACGCCATGTACATACGTGTGAAATCGTTTCAGAGCATAAATAACTGACAGCGTTTCCAATTCATAGCTGTGCAATTTCGCTTCCGCGGGCGATGCGGTTTTTGAGAAAAATGCATTAGAATGAAATTTTCCATCAAATTGTTTCTGTAGAAGTACTGACCCAAATCCTACTGAACTAGCATCGCAATGCAGCTCTGTTTCTTTTAGCGGATCGTAAATAGCTAACACAGGTGCTTTTATCAACATTTCTTTCAGTGTATTGAATGCACTAATGCAGGGACCATCAAAGTCATACGGTGCATTTTAACAAACTACTTATAGGTTTGGCAATAGTCGAGAAAGATGGCACAAATCTTCGAAAATATGAGAATAGTCCGAGACATATCTGTACTTCCTTGCTATTTGAAGGCTGAGGATAGTTTTCAATTGCTTTAATATGATAATTGCTAGGTCGTATTCCTTTACTACTTGTAAAGTAGTACTACTTGGTAGCCAAGGTGGTCTAGTTCATCATGAACAAACATACACTTTTCTAACTTTAACTCAAGGCCATTTTTACGAATTGTTTGTAAAACTGCACTTAATGTTCGAAGATGATTGTGTAAGTCCTTTGATGCTATAATAATATCATCGAGGTAAACGGCAATCTCACGGTTATCTATAAATTCCCGTAATAGGTAATTGATACATCTTTGAAACTCTGAGGGAGCATTTTTTAAACCAAACGGCATTTTAACGTACTCGTATTGTCCATCTGGGGTGACAAATGCTGTATACTTTATCGATTCTGGGGCCATATCTATTTGATGGAATCCATTTTTAAGGTCCAGTAAAGTAATATATTGTTTATCCCCCAAGTGTTCAATACATGTGTCTATCAAAGGTAACGGATAGTTACCTCGTACGGTTATTTTGTTAATTGGTCTGTAATCGATACACATCCTTGTTTCACCATTTTTCTTTTTAACTTAAACAATTGGAGAAGCCTATGCTGAATTACTTTGTCGGATTATGTTTCTTTTAAGAAGATCCTTAACAATTTCACGCACATGATTTCGTTCCGCAAAATAAAGTTTCCGTGGCTTACAGAAAATAGGTGTATCGTGTGTTAAGCTTATCGTCATCTTATGATTTTCTTTGTATATTTTACCTGTCTGACATTTGATATAGTTATCGATAATAATAGAGCTAATTTGCTTTCTTTCCCGAATTCCAACTATAGACCCAATATTAAAATCATGTTCCGGGAAATTGACATCTATAGCACACATTTCAGCAAAAGTTTCACCATATTTGAATTCATCAGAAATGAAGGATTGATTACTATTATCATCTTTTTTCCGATTAGAAAGAGAACTTTCTAGAATCGCGTGTTTTAGGCTATGGAATGGTATCTCTTTTGGATTGTATTTGTTTTCTTCTATAGCTTTAATAAGTGGCATTTTACGCTTCAACCTGTCATCCGAATCATTTTTCAAAACCCCCAATGAGATAAGGCGTTCCATCATATGTGGCTCTAAGTAATTCATTGTTTTATTATTCAAGCTCAATAATTTCTCTTTACTATACAAATAAAATGAGTGATACAAATGAACGTTTAACTTATCCAAAGCATCTCTACCGATTATGATTGGCCAATCCATGTCTGATTTGGAAAGGATTATAAACCGATGAGATATGATTTTATGACGAAATCCAATATTGCAGACAATGTGTCCAAGCGACGAAAGTGGTTTATTCCCTACTCCCTTGTATCCGGAAGGAGAAGCCTTTTTCGCGGCTCCATCTGGGACGAAAGTTTCACTGATAAAACTCGTCGGGCTGCCAGAATCGAACAATGAATAAACATATGAATGGAACTTCTTAACCCCATTTAACGTTTCTAAACTAACACTTACTTGTTGGTACGCTTTAATTTTCTCTATATCGGCATAGCTATCCCTCTCGCTTGTAGTTTCATTAGTTGCAAAAACAGGTATATTGTTCTTCCCGGCTGCATTGGCGCATTCAAGCTTTTGATGATCGTGCTGTCCACACGAGAAACATGCACCAATCGTTCGTCGAGGCTTCAGGCACTGGCCGGAATAATGCCCAAAACTAGAGCAGTTGTAGCAACGCACACTAGCAAGTGCGTCCTTTCTGTTGATCTGCGCTGCTCTGTTCGGTTTCTCACGTTGATTTTCATTAACCCGTGTGTTTTCTAAACGTTGGTAGGACGAGGTACTTGGTGTATCACGCATTTTAAGAAGAGTCTCGCATCGTTGAATGTGCGCCATCAGTTCATATATATCTTTATAGTCACGCACTACGAGATTATCGTAAATCCTATCACGTGCCAAGCCATTTATGATGTACGTTAAAATAGCTTCATCGCTTACATTGCCCGATTTACCAATAGCATTCACTCGATAAATAAATGCGGTGTACGTCTCGTCTCTCCTTTTAGCGACACTCATAAGTTCTTTATGTATAGCCGCTTCATTTCGATTGTCAGGAAAAGCTCTCTTCAATCATCAACCATTGTACCATTCTTTGGCTGCACCGACTAATCGGCTACTTGCATAAAGCATAGTTGTATTGTCGTCCCACCCATACATCTCGGAGCTGTGATCGATCACTTTTAACCAATGGTTAACACCAACGCCGTCTTCGAACTGCGGGATGATTTGTTTCAACGCTTCTGGTAGCAAAGGCTGATTAATCTTACTGGCTTGTTTTTCATTTTCAAGCACCGCTATTTTACTTCGTAGTTCCAAAATTTCAAGCCTTTGCTTGAGAATAGCAATTTCATCTTCCACATGGTTAGATAAATGCATGGGTTTTGCTGACGATGCTTCTTCCTTTGTTACACTATACGTTGGCTTAGGGTCAACGTCTCCCTGATCAATGCATTCGCTTTCGATAGTGTTAGTAATTGATAGCACATCGTTGTACAGCGCACGAATTTTGCCAATTGTTGCGGGTTCCGAGTTAGGACAACTGACTGATTCCAACTCACGCAACACTTTTCCGTCTTTTTTGGACATTTTTGGTCACTAATCGCACTTATGAGATGTAAACAGCTTTATTTTCACAATTGTTGCTTTTATCGTACTCGAGGGCTTTCTATCGTTTTTTGTGTGTCGTAGGAAGTGCCGTTCTGCCAGAACGTGGGAAGCTGCAGATGAACAAAACGAAACGTTTGCAGCGAAGGAGAAACCGAGGGAGATGGCGGTGATAAAGTGTGCGCCAAAACGAAGCGTCGGTCCGAAAGTGCACTACTACCGTGGAAGCAGTAAACCTATACATCAACAGAGCAGTGCGCATAAGCAGGAGAGCAAGTGTTACAGATGTGGAAGAGCGCATAATCCACAGACATGTCCTGCGCGTATCTCCATATCCCGTACAGTAGTTTTTTGAAGTCTAGGAAATTTTAACATATTTTTGTTCAAAGAGTTAGTCATATTTTCCTAATCTTTTTGGAAAAGAACATTAATTTCGTATTGTTCGTTAAAGTTTCTGCTTACATCATTTCCCTGTTCTTCTTATACACCTAAACTATGGTAAATTGACTGTAGATCATCGTTGTCTGGATTTCCAGTAATACATTTGATAGCTGAACCAAGTCCATCAATAAGTCCTCTTTTTGTTTTTTATAGCGTTAGTGCAATAAGGTTGTCTTTAGATTTACGTATCTTTAAATTTACTTTATGAATCATCCTACTAAAGCCTATTCTAGTCCTGACAGATTGTAGCTTTATGGCTACCAATCGATTGCTATTTACGATTTCTTTAAATGTTGTTGCTTTCAACAAACTGATAGTCATAAGCAGGTGTCTCCGCATAATAGGCTCTCGAGGCCCGAATGTGGCCCGTGGGCCGTAGTTTGGAGACCCCTGGTCATAAGGGTAACAACCAATTTTGTAACTAACATTTTATTATTGTGAGAACACAATTCTCTGTCTGATTTTTTGTTTAAATTAAAAAAAAAGAAAAAAACGTTTAAGTTTACGTTTCAATATTGCTTTATTAAATTTTCTTACTCGATCGTCAATGATATTCATTTCTTTGTTTTCCAGTAATTTTTTTGTTATAACGTTCTTGATGTTTAAGGTTATTTCGTTTCCTTTTATAAACGGTATCGTTGGTTGAAAAGATTGTGACATCTTCGCTGTCCTCATTGATTTTTTTCTAATTGTTTTACTTTGCGGTTGTGTGGATTGCGTAAATTCTTTGAACATTTCTTATTTTTGACGAATCCTTTCATATAGATCTGTTGGTACTCGTACTTTGTATCTTATCCCATAAAATAATTCTTTCGGAGTTATATTTGTTTCCGAATGGATTGAATCATTATAAATGGATACTGCTAGGTTAATTTTTGAGGTTTCTGATAATGTTTTGATGGATTCTTTTTTTGGATATTATATTGTGCATTTCACGTAAAGTTCTATGGATAATTTCTATCTCGCCGTTTGAAGAAGATTGTCCTACACTTGTATAATGATACTGTATTTGATTTTCTGCGAAGAAATGTTGTATAATGGATGATTTGAAAGTAGGTTCTTGATCCATTACGAGAAATTCAGCCTTTCCTTCATTTGTCATAAATTTGTTAATAATTTCAATACATGAATTGTATTTCTAGTACGTATCGGAACTGCCATTGCTGAAGGTTCCTTGCCATTAAAGTGTTTTTCCTTTATTATAAAAATATCCATGTGCACTATTTGTAATGGTCTACATGGTGTTACAGTTGCTTTAGATTTTGGCATAACTTACTAGTTACTAGATACCTAGTAAGTTAATAAACTTGGCAATTTTGACTTCATTTTTGGAAAAAATCATTTATTTATTTATTTATTTATTTCATATATAACCGACGTGTCTAATCGGCAATCTTATAAATGAATAAGATAAGGAGCATATAAATAGACCTCTAGTTATAAACAAACATTAAATGTGACATACTAAAATCGAACAAATCTAAAACTTCATTGAACTCGAGGGACATACGTATAATAGGGTGTCCCTGGCTTTGGTTGTTGCGGGTACGCGGTACACGGAGATGGAAATTAGATCTAAGAATCCGACAGGGAGCGAATAAATTGATGCTGGCTAGTAATGCCGGGGAATCGATCCCTCCGTTACGTCGAGAGCAGAGTGGTTCAAGTCCGAGAAGCAGACACCGCTGATGGTAGGAGGGCCGAGCGTGGTGGGATTGCCATGGAAGGAGTCGAACCGCGTACCTGGTGATTCTCCGTTGAATGGCTTCGAGGCGATTGATGTCACCAACGCCAAGCGGGCACCAGATCGGGCACCAGCAGTACTCCAGGCACGACCTTACGATGGCACAGAAGATCGACTTGACGCACATGGGATCGGTAAACTCGCTACAGGTCCGCGTAATTAAACCAAGTAGCTGATTTCCCTCCGCAACAACGCCATCAATGTGAGGGCGAAATGACATCTTCTGATCGAGTAGCACCCCCAGATCACGGATACATGTCGTGCGAACCTAAGCCGTGTTGAGCATAGTGTATGTAAACGAGATAGGGTAACGGGCTCTGCTGAATGATATACACTTGCATTTATCAGCACACACATGGAGGGCGTTTCTGCTGCACCAGCTGTCGAGATTCTCAAGGATCATTTGAAGGCTTACACAGTCACTGTCGTTTCTAACTAGAGCGAATATTTTTACGTCGTCGGCGTACATTAGGTATTGGCCAGGCGGTAAAACAAAAGATAGATTATTTATATAGATCAGGAAGAGTAGCGGTCCCAAGTTACTCCCTTGAGGCACTCCGGAGTAGCTGGTGAAGGAGTGAGAACGAAGAGATCATATGCTTATGTAGTACGAACGACCAGTTAAGTATGAACGCAGCCAGGTGATGTGCCATTCGAGGAAACCGAGTTTTTTTTAGCTTCGAGAGTAGAATATCATGAGAGATACTATCGAACACAGCCCTGAAGTCGATATATACTGCATCAACTTGAGTACCACGATCCATGTTGTCGAAGCAGAAACCAACAAATTCAGCAAGATTTGTGGTGGAAGATCTCCTTGGGAGAAATCCATACTGACTAGGGCTCATGTAGTTTTGAACTGCTGTGAGTAGCGGATTGTATAGAATGAGCTCAAACACCTTTGCACAAGCGCATAGGGAAACAATGCCGCGACAATTGCAAGCATGAAGTCGACTGCCCTTCTTATGGATAGGAACCATTCGCTCGTGTTTCCAGGACGCAGTATACGTGCCACGCATAAGGGAATCGTTAAATTTTTTTGCAAGAATGGGTGCGAGTGATTAACGGCAGTGCTTCAAAATGTATGCGGGAATATTGTCAGGTCCATATGATGTAGTTGGTTTTATATCGCTCCGTGTGCGCGCAACTAATGCTTCGTCAATCGTAGGTATGATAAAGTCGATAGCATCCGATGGAGTATTGTGAGTGGCCTCTGCTAGTGTGTTAGTGTTGTGAACAGGAAGGGTGAATGCATCAGCGAAACGATTGGCGAAAGTGTTGTAAATATCTGATGTATCGATTCTAGTTTCGCCATTGTAGCTCATTGACGGAGGGATACTACTTATATTGCGCCGTTTGTTCCAGAAGCTCCAGAACCGTGTCGGCTTAGAAAACAGCTGCCTTTCAGTACGGCGAATGAAGGAGCGGTAGAGCACACGATTTTGTCGACGATAATTGTTCAGTGCATCGAAACAAAAAAAATCTCCTATGCAGCGATGATCTCGTTCTACTGTAATCCGCGTAGGCTTCAGATTTAATTTTTTTCAACCGTCTCAATGATGCATTAGACCAATCAGGGCCAGACTTTCGTTGAGCAACAGGAACGCAGGAATTAATCGTTGAGCGCATAAAAACGCTAAAGAAATCTGTAGCTTCGTCGATAGTGGCAAAGTTATTGATCTGAAATGGATTTGTTTGTCAAAACAAACTGCAACGCGTAACGCAGAAGTATCGTAACAATTTATAATTATTTCTACGTGTGGCATATTATTGTTCTTTAAATGTGTTTGGCAATGTCATGCAAAGTAGCGCTTGTGTTACGATTTTATAATTTATGTGTATTTTGTTATTCCCACCCTTTTTCCAGTGAATAATTACAAAAAATCTCTTTTGAATGTAATTACATGCAATTCGTGTGGTTTAAATATATGTAGCAATGGTGGAGCAATTTGTGGTGGTACAGATGTATTTTAATGGATTTAAAGTGTCAAGAAGGACAATTTCTGAATATTTTAACACATAACAGTTGGAATATGTTTTATCCTCACTATCACAACCATTTTTACCATGAAACACATCACATTTACAAAAAAATACACATTTTTGTGACAGCTTCGTTGTACCTATAATGGTGGTATGGTTCCTATAGTCGTTGTTTTGTGTTCCTATCGTGGTGGTAAACAAGGATGCCTCAAAACAGTGTATAATATCAATATAACTTAGTTTTGAAGCTGTTTTCGTGTGAATAGCAAGGATTACTGCCATAATAATGATTTCTTTCGTAATTTGACCGTAAAAAAAGTATGAATTTGGTTGATGAAAATATTGACTAAAGTACTGAAAGTATTGACTGAAGTACCTGTCGTCAACCCATACCCAGAAGAGTTTGCTTGATTTGAAGTCGATTTTTCACTCAGCCAAATAAGCGAATTATGGCCTTTGTTTGGTAAATTATTTACAGAAAACTCATTTTTGTTGCTTATTTTAATGAAAACAGTACGACAAGTCAAAAATGTTGTTGAAAAAAATCTAAAATTAGCTGTTTTTATTGATTTTAGAACTAGGACCACTATAGGAACATGCCTGTTTGGTGTACCTATAATGGCACTATCGTAAAAAAAACTTAAAAATAAGTAAATATGATCAAAAGCCAATGAATTTGAATGAAACAATATCATTTGATAACAGTTATGTTAAAAAACTAATAATTGCGTTGTTATGTGGTCATTTAGAACGTTAACAGAAATATGAGTTTCGTTATGAAATCCTAAGGATTTTGAAAAAATGTTGATACCTTTTACAAAATAATGGATTTTTCGGTCACTAAGAAACGGAATGGCCCCATCTCATTTTTAAATCCTTTGTAAAAGGCTAGAGAACATTTCACACTATCTTATATAACTTAACAACTGTTAATTTATCGTATGAGACGCATTTTAGTGCAATACCACCACTATTGGTACTAGCACCACTATAGGTACGTTTACCCTATTTAGTAGTTAAACCGTAAAACAAAACGCTTTCCTTAGCTTCAACCCAACGGAAAGCTGTTGGACAAAAAACGGCCTCCGTTTGAGTCAGGTAATGCAAATGACCTTCGTTCAGTTCGATATATCAAACCAGAGACAAATCGCGTGCTCTAACACGGATCATAATAGAAAATGAGCATTTTTGATACTTTTTCTCAAGCAGTTGAGTCACATAATCGGCACTATAGAGTACAGAGGTGTGATTGAGTCGCACAAAATATTGGTTGCGGCTAGGCACGAGAGAAATAGTTTATATAAACAATTTGTAACGATTTCAAAATATCTGTGTGACAATATTAAACATTCAAGTATGATTTGATGTCAAAATTCATTTAATGGACGTTCTGTGGATTTCATAAAATTATTGTCGTCTGTGTCAGCCGAATGTTGTGTCATGTTGTCTGATGTTGAATTATGATTGATTTCTTCTATATCTTTGTTTTGTTCAGTAATTCGTGAAAGTGAATCTGCATTTCCATTTAATGTTCCTTTTTATATGTGATGGCAAACTCAAAATATTTTAATTGAAGTTTCCATCTCAATAATTTACTATTTAAATCATTCTTGTCTCTAAGCCAAATAATTGGTTTAGAGCCTGTTCTAATTTCGAATTTGGTTCGGTAAACATATGGTCTGAAGAGCTTAATTACAAACAAGACTCCAAACAATTCTTTTTTGATGGCTGAGTATCGGCATTCAGTGCCGTTCAAAGTCCGCGATGTGTTTGCTATTGGGTGTTTGTTTCCATATTTGAATCTTTGTAAAAGTACGGCGCCAAGAGCAAAATCACTCGTATCTGTTTCTATTAGGAACTTCTTGTTGAAATCGGGGTTACTTAAAATAGGATCAGACGTCAATAGGGTAAATGTACCAATAGTGGTGCAATTTGTAGTGGTACCGATGTGTTTTAATGGATTTAAAGTGTCAGAAAGGACATTTTCTGAATATTTTAACACATAGCAATTGTAATATGTTTTATCTTCGCAATCACAACCATTTTTACCATGAAACACATCAAATTTTCGAAAAAATACAAATTTTTGTGACTGCTTCGTTGTACCTATAATGGTGGTATGGTTCCTATAGTCGTCTTATTGTGTTCCTATAGTGGTGGTAAACAAAGATGCATCAAAAACGGTGTATAATATCAATGAAACTTAGTTTAGAAGCTGCTTTCGTATGAATAGCAAGGATTACTGCCATTATATTGGTTTCTTCCGTAATTTGAACGTAAAAAAATTTATAAAGTTAATCGATGAAACTATTGACGAAAGTACTGCATCACACCTGTCGTCAACCTACACCCGGAAGAGTGTGCTTGATTTGAAGTCAATTATTCATTCAGCCATATAAGCGAATTTTGGCCTGTTTTTGGTAAATTACCTACACAAACCTCATTTCTGTTGCTTATTTTAGTGAAAACATTACGACATGTCAAAAATATCCCCGAAAAAAATCTAAAACGACCTGTTTTTATTGATGTTATAACTATAACCACTATAGGAACATGCCTGTTTTGTGTACCTATAATGGCACTATGGTAAAAAACACTTAAAAATGCATAAATATGGTCAAAAGGCAAATAATTTTAGTAAAACAATAACATTTCATAACAGTTATGTTGAAAAACTAGTAATTGCGTGGTTATGTGGTCATTTAGAACGTTAACAGAAATATGAGTTTCGTTATGAAATCCTAAGGATTTTGGAAAAATGTTGACACATTTCACAAAATAGTGGATTTTTCGGTCACTAAGTAACGGAATGGCCCCATTAAACTTTAGGCTAAAGGCCTTTTGCAAAAGGCTAAAGAACATTTCACACTAACGTAAATAAGTTAATTGTATTTAATTTGCCGTATGAACCGCATTTTAGTGCAATACCACCACTATTGGTACTAGCACCACTATAGGTGCATTTAACCTAATTGCTTGCGTTCAAAAAATTTACATATTCTTTAGTTAGTTTAATTTTGGAGTGTTTTTTTAAGCATTTGGCTAGTTGTTTGGTTAGTTTGGCAAAATATTTTATAAATTTTCGATAATACCCTATTAATCCCAAAAATCCTTCCATTTGGTTTTTGGTTTACGGTATTGGTCAATTTAAGATTTTTTCTATTTTTTTTGGTTTAGGCTTAATCCGTTCTTTGGTAAAAATTAGCCCTAGAAATTCACATTTTTGTGCAAAAACTTGCACTTGTTGAGTTGAGTTTTCAAATTGGCTACCACAAGGTGTTTTAGAACTTTTTTTTTAATTTTCCAGATGTTACTGCAGTGAATTTCCATAAACTATTATGTCATCAAGGTAAACTAAACAGCATTTACCTATGAGTTGTCAAAGTATATTATTCATTGCCATTTGAAATGTTGAAAGAGCATTTTTTAAACCGAAAGGCATTCTGGTGAATTAAAAATGACCTTCGTTGCTACTAAAAGCAGTTTAAAATTGGTTTAAAAAAATTAGTCAAACTAATTTGTTTTGACCACTCAGCAAATTAGCGGAAATTTCAGAGAGAGTTTAATATCCAATTATTCCATCGAAGAAATCATGGAATTTGAAAAGATAAAATTTTGCTTTCCTTTTTCTGTACGTTACTTTTACTTTTTTAGTATTTGAAGTACTTGTTGATGGTGTGCTTTCCATTTTGATTGGTAATTGTTAACATTTGACTCTTGCACTTTTGGCATATTAAATTGGGAGAAAATAAAATCATTTATTATTTCTATTTTTATTTCCTCCACTATTGATTAGAATTTAAGTTTGAAAATTATTTACATTTAGAATTAGGTACGGTAAACTATTTGTTTTTGCTTTTACCTTGGATTCGTTGCAAAACTGGTAGTTTTGCATACAAAAGGGTTTGTTTTGCTAAATATTTCATGTTAATCATGATATCTTTTGTTTTTTTTTTTTTAATAATGGATATGAAAACTGCTCTCCATTTTCATAGTCCACAACTGCGTTTGGTAAGTAGCTATGCTGTTACGATCACCGTAAACATGTAGCAAAACTTCTGCAACTTCATCAAACGTAGTGGGGTGTCCGTTAACACATATGGTGTCATGGGCCTTTCCTTCGATCTTATTAATACAGGGTTTCACACTTTATCCCAAGACCGCGGGACCCCTTCTCGAATCTGTCTTAGCCAATGCCAAGACTGCGGTATGATGCTTGAAAACGTTGATGGTACCTGATTTCATCGGATGTAATGCTGTATCTGCGGCACATTTTTCGAAAACACTGTTTCGTACCGAGGACATGCGGTCGAATAATTTTTTACATGTATAACCTTTGTGTACATCACTATTTTGGGAATACCCAATTAATCGTTTCATATTTTTACCAAAAAGACAATTTAATAAAATGAATAAATACATATTTGTTTAAATAAAACATTTTAGAAACGTCTGTTCCCGAGTTACGCGGAGTTCAATTAAGTACTTTTGTACACTTTATCATTTATTTCATACGATTCGTGCAGAATATTTTAATATCTTTCGCTTGTAGGTAGATTAAATGTACTAGCAAAATGCAATTTATACTGCATTGCACAATTCTTGAAGCAAATTGTACTGATTTGATATTCAATCTGTCAAATTTAGAAATCCACGTATGTCCAAATTCGTGTAAGTCGATAACCGCGTAACCTGTGAACAGACTGTACACTGATGTACACAAAGGTTATACATGTAAAAAATTATTCGACCGCATGTCCTCGGTGCGGAACAGTGTGTTCGAGAAAAGTGCCGCAGGTTCAGCATTGCATCCGATGAATTCAGGTATCATCAAAGTTTTAAAACATCATACCGCAGTCTTGGCATTGGCTAAGACAGATTCGAGAAAGGGTCCCGCGGTCTTTCGATAAAGAGTGAAACCCTGTATATCAAACAAAATTGTATTAAAAATCATTATTTTCACATTTTTTTAGTTTGTTTATATTCAATTACACTTCCCTGAGGGCCATGGCTATAACCGTAGCAATAGACGATGCGCAATCTCAGATTGCGCATATATTTATCTGTCAAACGGATCGGTTTGATATATTTATCTGTCAAAAAATATTTATATATCTCGGACATATAATCATGAAAATTTATGCGCAATCTTGGCGCAATCTGAAATTGTATGGAAATGACGTTTATAGCTCAGGGTTGGCTACGCGAAATGACATATGTTTTGATAAAACGAATCCCAAGCGAATGAAAATGGCACTTTTCGGCTGTGTTTTCGATTGACATTTCGTGCACGATTTGACAAACGAACAGTGTACGAGCTTCAGACTTTTTTCGGCACATAACCACAACCGCGTGCAATGGCATATTTGCTATCTTCATCGCACGTCTAGCGTTAGACATTTTGAGGTTAAATAGTTTTTACATTGTTGGTGTTTATATGAATGATACGATACGAAAGAACACAACTGATTTAAATGCAAACTAAACATAATACACAAAAAGAAATACACATAACCTGCTTCAACGCTTGGCTTGGAGAGCGAAATGGTTCGAAAGGAAGAACCACACATACAGTCGTATAATGCTTGTCAAATTATGAGAGTGTATGAGTTATCGTCCGAAAATTTCCGCTTGGGATATATGCGCAATCTGAGATTGCGCATCGTGTATTAATACGGTAATATATGATATCCATCAAAAATGTAAACAAAAAGTGTTTGCCCCCCAGGGAAACATAAAAAAAATGGTCTGGTACTAAAACAATACTCAACAGCTCGTGAGCATTGACCACATGCGAGAAAAAGACAGAATGAGAACGGAAGACGCCTGACAGAGAATTTGACAACAATTCAGGCAAAGGGTAGGAAGAAATACAAGGCACGGGCAACTTGATAAGATGCTTGACAAATTTGCTGTAGTGCGCAAAGAAAAGGCCTGAGAAAATAAGCGAAAGGCGATGATTTTTGCCGTCGCTTTGCTCAACGGGTAGTGAACATTTCGACGGATAAAGGCCTCATTAGACGAAGGAAAATACTGTCATTTAATAGAAAGATGTCGTTAATAGATGTCTATTAGCCATCACAATAGACAAAGACTGTCTGTCTATTAGGCATCTATTAGGTTCACGGATGGAAGTAATTATTAGACATTAAATTTCAAAACCACCAGCAGAAAAAAATTGTAGCGTTCTACGCCATCACATTTGTAGCGCTTTACGGATATGTTTGATGTGAAGGACTTTTTTCGTGTTTATTTCAGATCATTGTTGTGTGTGTAGCCGCGTTTCGAACTCAGTCCAGAGATGATGAAAACTGGTACATCTGCTGTAAGGGATAAAGAGAATTATACTCAATGGGACTCTAGGAACACATAAAATGCTTCAGAATTATGATTGTGATAATTGCGATACAAATGTTTTCATAGATACAAATAACTTGCGCCGTAAAAGCTTATCAAATTTTAAATTAATTAATTAAATTTTGTCATTTATAGTCAGAACTGCTATTGTATTCCTGACCAAAATACATGTGTTACCATTTGTTTAGCTCAGTCGTTGAATATTTGGCATATTTTCGAATTCCTTTTTTTATTTTTACTTCAGCAAATTAAACAATTTTACCCATGTAGTTGGACAAGCTTTCTAACAAAGGCTAAAAGGCTGAATTGGTGGGATATATCATCTAATAATAACTATCAGACATTTATTAGATAGATTTACGACAGTAAGTCTAATAAGGATTATTAGATACTTTTCAGACAGCTATTAGATACAAAGTCAAATAAATCTTATTATAGACACAAAAAGACAAAAATTAAACAAGTCATCTAATAACACGGGACCTGTCAATTAATAGACTGTTATTGGGATCGGTTGTCTTTTTATTTTGATTTTGGCTGGTAGGGTGTACCTCTACATGGTTATATAGGTTTGTTCATATCGAATATCGTGTTCGATTGAAGCCAGATCGTCGCTCAAGGGTAAATCCTTTCTATTTTTGAGTTAAAATTATTTTTAGAAAGATAGACAGATACACAATACAATCGTATGTGGCCTACAAAAGATTTTTTTTGTTTTTAAAATAGGACTTCCTAGTTCATCGTTCCATTCCAGCCTAAAAGTGGAGTACTCTCTTGATTACAAGGAATCCAGATATAGACTTCATCTGGATTCATCTCATGCTCAAACAATGACCTCAACTGATCGTCCAGCCGGAGGTGCTCTAGCATTGCACTACGCTGCGGCTCGTGGTTGTCTGGATTGCGTTCGCTTACTAACTGAAGCTGCACCTGACATTAGGTAAGTAATCAATTTCATTTATGCTTTATTTTGACGCAAGAAATTAATGAGGCGTATATCTGACTTCCCTAAAGTGCTAATACACAAATGGACAATGATGTTACGCCAGTTTACTTGGCTGCGCAGGAAGGTCACCTGGAGGTTTTAAAGTTTCTTGTCCTTGAGGCAGGTGGATCACTTTATGTACGAGCTCGTGATGGTATGGCTCCGATTCACGCTGCCTCGCAAATGGGTTGTCTCGATTGCCTTAAGTGGATGGTAAGTAGTTGATTTCTCATTTTCTTAAAATATCCACGTATTTTTTATATTTCGTATTGGATAGCAACGGAAAAGTGATGCAGTATGTTTATGATAGTAAATTCAAACGCGAATTAATTTGTATGATAAGTCGATGCCTATAGCATTTTAAGGTAAAAATTGTATTTTATTCAGTTGAGCTTACATACATAGTCGTACATACATACAGCAGTCGTTAACTATTTTGACGGTCGTTTATTTTAACAGGAATGAACAACAAATCAACTCGGTTAAACCAAAATGAACTTTAAACGACTGTTAAAATGTGTTCATTTATTCGCGATGCCGGCTATTGTTCGCAAGGTGCTATATCGTTCGTGCGTTCCATTCTTTACAAAAACCTGTTTGGTCCGGTTGTTGCCTATTGCATGAAAGATTAATGTTCACTCTTTCTCGCACACAGTCTGTGTTGCATGCGCTCTGTCACATGCTCACAAGTATATTTATCTGACTTTAGCTGGTATCGCGAAAGAATTGGTTTAAATTAACAGTCGTTCAAAATTAACCAGAGTCGTTAAAAAATGCTAGAATTTGGCATCGCGAACGCATTGAGTTCATTTGTTAATTTTAACGACTGGTCCTATGCCGCCGTTAATCAAACGACTGTCAAGAGCGTATGCGATACAAATTAACAGTCTTTTAATTATACTGCTCGAATTTTTTCCCCGTGTTTGCCTATATGCGATATCGAGCAGTCGTTAACTGTTTTGACGGTCGTTTATTTTAACAGGAATGAACAACAAATGAACTCGGTTAAACCAAAATGAACTTTAAACGACTGTTAAAATGTGTTCATTTATTCGCGATGCCGGCTTTTGTCTCGTATCGTTTATACCAATTGCGATAAGCGAAACAAAAATTGGTGTAGCATTTATTATAATGGTGCAATTTTGAAAATCTGTTATGCTTTGTGTAATTAATTTTGGTTGTTTTAAATACACAAATGGTTATTATAACATTAAAAGTTGTACTCGTATTGCTGAACGGTTTGAGAGTAATGCAATATAAAATGTGAATATGAATCATAAAATGCATTTAGTTTTTTTACCAGGCTATATGAACAAATGATGTGTGTTGAAAAAAAAATTGTTTAAAATTGTAAGTAACATAAAAAAAATCGTCAGTCTCGCGATACAGATGTCAACTCATACGACTCAACAACTTCATGAGTTCAAGCCTCGAATGGACCCTGCCCCCATACGTAGGACTGACTATCCTGCTATGGTAACAATACAGGGTTTTCGAGGATTATATAGACATGTTAAGCGAGTTGTACATTCGTTCAGGCATATAATAGACTCTTTCAGCGAGATATAGAATTGTTCGGAAGTAGGCGTTGACATGTTCAGCGATTCTGTAGAGCTGTCATTTGTTTTGTTTACACACTGTGCCACAGGGTTCAAATTTTCATTCTTAAAAGTCTTGAAAGTAGCTAATAATCATTCTCCAAGCTGTTTAATACATAAATTAGTTGAAAAAAGCATATTTTTTCGAAAACCGTTTGTTTACATTCTGATGAGAATGATCCAACTTGCAGTCCAAGGGGTACGAAAGTGACAGCTCTACAGTATAATCGAACATGTCTACACCTACTTCCGAACAATTCTATATCTCGCTGAAAGAGTCTATTATATGCCTGAACGAATCTACAACTCGCTGAACATGTCTATAATCTATATAATCCTATATCCTATCCTATCCTAATCTATATAATCCTATCCTAATCCTATATAATAATATAATCCTCGAAAACCCTGTAAGTCACTGATAGCCAAGCCTATTAGTGATACAGGAAGGCTTTGAGCGACAATCGTAGTTGTGTCAAAAAAGGAAAAGAAGTTTTAAATAATGCTGGGTAGTAAAAGCGTGCTTGATATGACGGACGTTTAATAATGACGTTTTCACGAAGAAACTGAAAAAAGCATACACCGAAATTCGTGGACTGCTGAGACATGGTAAAGTTCACTGGGCACAGATTAAACCCATTTCACATTTGGTTTCAAATTGAAGATTGCTCTCTCCTTGCTCTCCCCTGTTTCTCAGCGTTCTTTTCTATCCGGTTTAGAACGTCGTTCTCTTATCCTTTGCTGGTTTCTAGTATGGATTAGTGTTGGCCGTTCCAGTTCGAACCTAGTAAAAAAGTTCCGTTCTTTATGTAGGCCGTTTCGTTCCGATCCTTTATACAAAATCGTTCCGTTCCGTTCCGTTCCGTTCCGTTCCGTTCCGTTCCGTTCCGTTCCGTTCCGTTCCGTTCCGTTCCGTTCCGTTCCGTTCCGTTCCGTTCCGTTCCGTTCCGTTCCGTTCCGTTCCGTTCCGTTCCGTTCCGTTCCGTTCCGTTCCGTTCCGTTCCGTTCCGTTCCGTTCCGTTCCGTTCCGTTCCGTTCCGTTCCGTTCCGTTCCGTTCCGTTCCGTTCCGTTCCGTTCCGTTCCGTTCCGTTCCGTTCCGTTCCGTTCCGTTCCGTTCCGTTCCGTTCCGTTCCGTTCCGTTCCGTTCCGTTCCGTTCCGTTCCGTTCCGTTCCGTTCCGTTCCGTTCCGTTCCGTTCCGTTCCGTTCCGTTCCGTTCCGTTCCGTTCCGTTCCGTTCCGTTCCGTTCCGTTCCGTTCCGTTCCGTTCCGTTCCGTTCCGTTCCGTTCCGTTCCGTTCCGTTCTTTCCGCTAATTCCGTTCTGTTCATTCCGTTCTTTCCGTTAATTCCGTTCCGTTCCGTTCATTCCGTTCATTCCGTTCCGTTCCGTTCATTTCGTTCTTTCCGTTCATTCCGTTCTTTCCGTTCATTCCGTTCCGTTTAATTCGTTCTTTCGTTCGTTCACTCCGTTCCGTTCTGGTCTTTGCCGCTTCAATATTGTTAGCAAGGTGCTATCGTTCGTGCGTTCCGTTCTTTGAAAAAACCGGCTTTGTCCGGCTGTTGCTTGCTGCATGCAAGATAACTGTTCACTCTTTCTCGCATACAGTATGTGTTGCCTGTGCACTCTCCCATGCTCACAGGAATATTCATCGCACTTCGTCGCGTATCGTTTAACTATTAATAACTATTATAAAACTTAAATCTGTACTCATATGGCAGAACGGGTTGGAAAAGATATATTATAATATGCGAGTATGAACAACGCAAAATAAAATGTATTTATTTTTTATACCACGATGTCCACATGATCTTGGAACTCGGCATGATTCCAATATTTGGCCATTCGATTCGAAGCATTCTGTTACATTCGACAACCGTTTGAGTGCCGTGATCTTGTAAACGATTTATGTAAAAAAAACTATTTGTTTTAAATAGTAAGTGAAATTCAAATAATTAGTCAATCTCGTGATACAATCTTCAACTCGTACCACTCAATAACATCGGCATGGGTAAAAGCCTCGAATGGATCGTGGCCCCATACGCTGGGATGATTATGACACTTTGGATGACCCCCCCCCCCCCCCGGATGACAGTTCGGCTTCTAAGCTCTGGGTCGGTTCTTTTGCACCCTAGGTTCACGTTCCGTTCTTTTGGAAAAATAAACTAGTTCCGTTCCGTTCCTTTTTTTTAACGAAATTCCCAACAATAGTATGGATACACATACACACTCTGTGTATGTGATTGATAACAGCGCAAGCCATACTCTCACAGAGATAACCCCAAGCGCCACAGATTAAGCTTAAACGACTGGAAAATCAAATATCCATAAAAAAAACGAAAGCTCCATAGCTTCATTGGTTTGCTCAATAGATGGCGGCGAATTACAACTCATTATTATATTGCTGTCCTTTTCTTGCAATGCGTTTCGACAAGTTTCATCTTATCATGGCCTTTATAGCCTTCTAACTTTCCGAGCAAAAATCTATATCATGTATGATATGATCGTGTGGTCAAGATACGTGGGTAACGACACCAACGACCATTACATAAATCTCACTTACTTCAGTACTGGTCTTGAATATTGGAGTTTAATATTTCAACAATCGAATCGCCGTTCTAGTTTTAGCGATGCATAACTTCAATGCGAAACCATACAACAGTACAGAGGAAATGAGAAAGCTCTCCTCCAAGCGATGAAGCTCAGCTTGTTGGGGTATCCCACCAACAGATAGCGCCACCAGCTTTTTTGCTATTTTTAGAATGCATGAGTCGTTTGCCGTCTGCTAAACGAAGTCTTTCGATATTCCGTTTAGGTTGTAAGCTTGAGTCGTTTAGAACCCGTGTAGTGGTCGTTTAGTGGATTTGTGGCACTTGGGACGGTACTACACCAGCGCCATGAAGCCAGAGAAGGATAGAGATTTTTGGTGAGATGAGAAGTTAATCGTCAAAATTTAAAGAGACAATAATGCACTAGCGGCAAACACATTGAATGAATTGCTTCTCTTCTGCCAAATACATTTTATTGGTATTGGTGCGTTATTTGTACTGGATTGTGGCTATGAATGAATAGCTATGTGTTGGGTGCTGAGCTGTTTCGTTGCAGATACATCTTCAATGAACGCACTCGAATTTTAACATGACAAGTTTAGCCTTCCGTAATAACTTTTTGCACACCGTTTATTGGCCCGTGGGGCAAACGGACACTCCGGTAGTGCACCATACAGTATAATATCAACCCTATGGAAACAGCTTAACACTATAGGTATTTATTATAGACAGATGTTATTGGATCAAGGTGGATTAAAAATATCAGGAGGTGGATAAGAGCCTTTGGGGGGTCGCCATAGTTGAGGGACTTTACGTCATTTTAAAACCGTTAACTAATGGTTTCCGCACACAAAACATAGCAAATAGAACAGATTTCTTTGTTACTACGTGCATTTTTGTGTGTCTATTGATTTTATCGAAAAAAGGAGATATAATAACAAAAGATTTGATGCTTTGTTTCGGCACGAAATTTAAAATCATATGAGTAAGAGTTCTAATCTCACTAAAATCGTCCAGGTGTCTCGTAGATAATTAGGAACATATATGTTAAAACAGAAAAAATAAATGATATCTTAGTTTTAATCATCAAACATGTTTAATTATATAAGATTACATCAAACACAATCAATTATATAATAAATTTACGAAATCATACAAAGTAACTCACTTCAATCGATGTTTTATTGTAAAATAACAACTCGCAAAACCCAAAATATATTTTTAAAGTATATTTAATCGAAAAAAAGTGGTAGATAAATTAAAAGAACCAATTAAATAAATGTAAACAAAGTTTGAATCCTGGGGACTTTACGTCAAATGACGAATTGTCAAAATGCACTAGATTCCACCACCTGATCTTATTAATCTATGTCTTAACTGAAAATGTCTTAACTTTTCAATTTAAAATGCAATGTGTAGTGGGTTACTTAGTGTCATAACCAGCCCGTACAGCAAGTTATCGTATGAGTCACCCTGACATGAGGTAGCTATCAAAAACCGTCAAACGGGGAATGGGAGAAAAGTGCGCCAAGAAAAGCAGCGTCACTTTGAACATACGAAGAGCGTTTGTAAGCAGAATACCACAGAAATAAAAGTTCATGCATTATAATTACGATACTTAGGTTAAGCGGTTTTATTTATGTATATTATATATACTCAACAACAATCAGTTTCACACAAGAGAGAGAGATTCGTTTTTCTCATTCAATAAACTATTGTTTAATTTTGTTTGAATTGAAAATGTGTGATTATAGCGCATAAACAATATTCCATGGATACTTTAAAGTTATCCATATATCAAGTGAGCAAGTGAAAAAGCGTAATCATGGCAGGTGATCTTAAACCTGCGCTCCAGTTCCGTTCTTTTTCTCTAGACTTTCATTCCACTAGTCTGGTGGAGCCAAAGAAGGTTCAACGCCTGACCTGAACTCGCTGCACCAGCAGGTCGATGTCACTTATGCTTCATTGCACCGACTCTCCCGTACCACGGGTCGAACTTGATTTCGATTCCGACCTAACGCTCAAGCTGCATCCCTGGGTCGGAATCGATTGCGATAGACACGCATCCGACTCCGAGGTGCGTCGTGAAATGAATCTTTTGACACAGTACTGGTCCACTTTACTCAAACACATAGTTTGACATACACATAGTGTTCAAAAGTGTTATATATGTATGTATTTCCAGGAATTTTGTGCTGTAGTGTAGAGCGTATGGAAAAAACAAACCTTAGATATTTGTGTTAGATACCTTAGACGTTGTGTTTGATTTTTTAAGATGTTCTTAAGAACTGTAGCGGGGGCTCTGAAAAGAGTCGATTATGTGCTTTTTTGTTTTATCCAGCTGGGTGTTTTTGCTTGGAGTTCTATGCCACGCATGTGCATAGGAGCTGTTGTTAGAATGATTTTTTTTTAAACATATATATATTTGCGAGTAAAGTCTAATGCTTATGAACTAATTTATGTACAAAAACAGAATGACGCAGGGAAAAAAACATAACATATAGTTATGCGAGGGACATATTAAGTCTTATAAAAAAACATTTATTTTTCTTAATCAACCTAATGCGTCTATCGCTGGTGAGTTACAATTCTGAACTGACTTAAACTCCCTAGTCCTAACTAGCTCGAGCCTAAGCCTATTGCGCCGATGTTTCACGATGTCATCTTCGGGCGGATGTTCTACGACGGTTGTCTTCGGGCGGATGCTCCACGACGGTTGTGTTCGGGCGGATGCTCCACGACGGTTGTCTACGGGTAGATGCTGGTGATCGCTGCTCCATCGGGCATGGCACATTTTATGCTAGCTCAGCATAAAATGTGTTCTGCGATGTTTCGCTGTGCCGAACCATGGGAGGGTGCTATGATGATCTTGTGGTGTGGTTCTCGCGAGAGGAAGTAGATGTCTGCTTTGCTTCCGTTTAGCTGGAACTACACCCTATGTGTGTAACATAACTCCTCCGGGGGTAGATTGAAGTTCGTCCTCGAAGTTCTCGCTGGGTGGTGTCTTCTTGACTTTGCGCGATCTTCTGATGATTGCTGATTCAATGGTGATATTCGTGTATTTTCTTGTTTTTATGTACACGAATACAATGATCGTCAGTATTGCTATTGTAATAGTTATGCTTCCAAATATTGTGAAAGTAATTTTCACATGAGAATACTGCTTTAATGCGATATGTTCGAGATGTTTTCTGTTGGAAATCATTTCATTTTGGATTTTTGTAATGTTTGTTGTTTCTATGATATTCCAATTTACTGTAAGGTTGGGGAAAGCTCCTAGTACTTCTCTTGCACTTGTTGTTGTTTCTTCTGACGTGAAGGTGTGGTTATCAATTGATATTGTGCAATTATTGAATGTAAGAATGAAGTTCCCGTTAAGTATTCGATCGTGCGGTCCACAGTTCGATTTTACTTGCGAATTTTTTACGTTATTCAGCAAGATTTTATTGTTCGTAACGAGAGTGACCATTGTTTTGTCGTCTTCAATAGCTTGGCAGTTGCTTTCTTTGCCATCTAATATTGGCATGAGGCAGGTGTCTTTGAACGGTTTTGTGTATTCGCCTAGCTGCACCAAGTCGAATGGTTTGTTTGTTAAAAATATTCCTTGTTTGCTCATAATGATGTATTGTGGTATGTTAACTATAGTTGAATCGTTTAAGGTGAGCGGTACGATTTGGAATATTTTACAATTATTTTCGACTTTGGGAATTTCCAATATGTAAAACAACATCTTTTCTTTTATAGCAATTTTTGGTATTGCGTATTTCAAGGCTTCTTCTGGAAATTGCGTTTGAATACCTTGGTTGTTGATTATCGTTTCGATAGCAAGTATCTCGTTAATGGATAGCAGTTTACTATTCGTTAGTTGTATACGTGTTCGTAGGATTGCATCTTCTATGTCTTCTAAAATGCGGTTAGTTGCATCCATGTATACTAGTAAAGTAATTGCATCTATTTCTTATAACAATAGCTTTTCTTTAGTTGAGTGTTTTTCTATCAGCAAGTTGATCGTTACAGTCATTTCGGCAATTTTGTTATTAATAACATTGTTAATGTTGATTTGTGCATTGTTTTCACTGATCAGGTCGTTTAGTGTTTTGTTGATGATTCGAAGGTCTTCGGCGTCTGGTGTACCCGCAAGCCATTTCCATGCTGATCCTAGCATATCCCAACGCTTGTGACGGTTTCTTGAAGGCGCTAGCTGGTTAAGTCTATCTTTGATTTCCTTACTCCTTTCTATTATTAAGTTTGATATAGGGAGTTTCTTATTGACTTTTCTTGCTATCTCTTCAAATTTAATTACATTGTGTTCGATATTTGTCATATTGATTGGATGTATGATTTTCATTATACCGTTTTGAATTTTACATTCTTGCTTCTCTATGAGTAGTACGGGATCCTGATTGAGATTCCTGATTTGGAGAGATGCACCATGAACGTAAGTTATTAGGATGGTCATCAATATTAGTTTTTGCATCTAAAAAGATAAAGATTTTATTCGTTTAATTTTGTTTTTGTTTCTTTTGATATTCTTAAAATTTTTAAACGTTCTTGTGTTATTTTGTAAAACTTTTGTTGGATTTGCCCTGGGGTCTAACTTTTTCCTAATGTTTGGTTTAACATAAACTTCATTGTTTTCTTCAAGGTCTGGGGGTTCTTCTTTTTGTTCATTTCGCTTGATTTGGATTAGTTTAGCATTTTCTAAGTTTTCTTTTACTTTCTTGAATAACTCCTGAATATTTTCATTTCGCCTGTTTGTTTGGTTAAAAACAATTTCATTTGGGGTAAATTTTGTTGACGAATGTACCGAGCTATTATATAAAGATACTGCTAACAGTATTTTTTCTTCGGTATTTAAATCGGGAAACTTGTGTTTATTTGTGTTAAATACCTCGATGATTGTGGAATGAGTTTTTCTACTTGACCATTTGATTCTGAGCAAGAGGCATAAACTAATTCAACATTCAGGTTAGCTAAATAGTTTTGAAGTTGTATAGATCTGAAGGTCGTCTCATGATCTGTTACTATTTGTGTAGGGATTTCGTATGTTGAAAAATATTGTGCTAATGCATTTTTAACATCGGTTAGATTTTTCGTTTCGATTTTTATAAGTTGAGCATGTTTTGAAAATGAATCCACTAGTGAAAGGAAGTTTTTATTATCGATTTGAAAAATATCCATGTGAACGCGTTGAAACGGTGTTTCAGTTACTGGTCTAGGGGATAATTTTATATTGTATGGTTTCCTTTCATATTTATGTATATTACAGATTCTACATAAATTGCATACTTTTTGATTTTGGATATCATTTTGGGGAAAAAATAAGCTCTTTTTAATTGATTTTCAACTTCAGTTATTCCTCTATGAGCTCTATCATGTTCTTTGGAAACAATAGCGTCTTGTCTGTTTTCATTGGTTACATCTTGTACAATTTTCTGAGTGAGAACAAAATGTCCTTTTTGATTAAAAATTTTACGGTATACAGACTGTACCAATGGAATTATCTCTTCCGGTGCCATTATTGCAGATTGTTTATTGTTGTGAAAAGCTATCAGTTTTTCTTTAATATCTGATTCATCAAATTGAGGTTTACAGATAACTACTCTTCGAAAATTAGGAAAGGGACTTTCTGTAATTGTTGAATCGATATGAGAAATTTTAAATATTATTTGGTTACGATAATTATTAATGGGTCTTTCTGAAAAGTGAATGAAATAGTTGTCAGAAGTTTCAGCTGAATGAACTGTATCTGCATCACTTTCGGATGTTGGTGGGTTATTATGTTGAGAATCTGAAATGGAATTTGTTTCGTTAGCATTCATATCCATTGTGAGATGGTTCTTCCGTTCTTCAAGTGGTGCCTTGTTTTTGTTTCTGAAAGACAGGAAATGGTATTAGTTTCATCTTTTCGACTCAAAGCGTCAGCAACAACGTTTGCTTTTCCTTCTTTGTATTGTATATCGTAGTCAAAGTTTTCTAGTTCCAATCTCCATCTAAGAATTTTAGAATTTCTGGTGGAAGTTTTAATAAATGTCAACGGTTTGTGATCCGTTATCAATGTGAATTTTTGACCATAGAGATATGGATAGTATTTATTTACTGCCCAAATTATTGCTAAGGCTTCTTTTTCTGTTGTAGAATAATTATTTTCTGTTTTATTTAATGATCTGCTTGCGAATGCAATTGGTCGTTCTATTTTGTCTTGTACTTGTGATAGTACTGCTCCTAATGCATAGTTGCTTGCATCCGTCGTTAGGATAAATGGTAGGTTGAAGTTAGGGTATGAAAGTATTTGGTCCGATGTCAAGATGTTTTTAAGTTTCTCGAATGCTTGTGTGTAATTTGTATCTTTAACATTTACTGTTTCTTCTTTTTTAGGTATTGTGTCAAAGGTTTGGCAAGTTTCGAAAAGTCTTTAATAAAACGTCTGTAATATCCTATCAGTCCAAGGAATTGTTTAATTTCTTTCTGGTTGGTTGGGAGTTTCCAGTTTTTTATTTTTTCTATTTTAGTTGGGTCTGGTTTTATCCCTTCTGCTGTTATTACATGTCCTAGGAATTCTGTTTCTTTTTTAAGAATTCACATTTATCAAGCTGAATTTTCAAATTAAATTCAGATAATCGTTTCAATATAATTGAAATATTTTGAAAATGATGTTTTAAATTGTTACCAGTGATTATTATGTCATCTAAATAGACATAACAAAATTTTCTTATAAATTCTTGAAGTATGTTATTCATTGCTCTTTGGAATGTGGCAGGAGCGTTTTTGAGACCAAAAGGCATTCTTGTAAATTCAAAATGACCTTTGTCTGTAGAAAAAGCGGTTTTTGCACTGTGTTTTGGATCCATTTCGATTTGATGAAATCCAGATTTCAAATCTAGTGTTGTGAAATATTGTGATTTTCCTAGAATATCTAAAATGTCTTCGATTTGTGGAATAGGAAATTTATCATCGATGGTTTTTTCATTAAGTTTACGATAATCTATGACGACTCTAATTTTCTTTTTACCAGAAGCGTCTGTTTTTTTCGGTACAACCCAAATTGGTGACGAATATGGACTTGATGAGGGCTGTATAACACCTGTTTTTAGCATTTCTTGAATCTGTTCCTCTACATCTTTTTAAAGTGATGAGGATATCTGTAAGTTTTGTGTAGGTCGGCATATTATCATTAGTGATAATTTTATGTTTTACAGCTGTAGTGCAGGTCAGCTTTTAGTTTTCCCGTAGTAAAACATTTTTGTTTTCGAGAATGATTTGATATAATTTTTCTTTTTCGAAATTTGAAAGGTGGCTTGTGCGAATAATTTTATCTAGAGTTTTTTCATTGATAGCATCGTTATATTCTATTGGAATAGGAGTTATAGTTTCAAAATTATTAACGTTGATATTAAGTTCTTTGTCATAGGATTTTATTTTCTTTTTACTGCTCAGGATTTTAACTATAGTTTTGTTGTCACTGGCATTGTAAAGACCTGGTTCAATAACGGTGTCATTATCAAATTTTTGGAAGGTTGGGACTAGCCAATCTCCGTCTGTATTTGTTTTTACTTCGATGTTATGTGAGTATAGTTTTTTTGCCGGATAATATTTTTTAAATGGTATTTCAATATTTTCAATTTCTAGTTGTTCTTTTTTGTAATTAATAATGGCATTGTTTCTAGCCAAATATTCGGATCCTAAGATTCCGTCGAAAAAGTGATGGAAGTTTAGTTCATAATAGGTTTGGCAAGGAAGGTTATAGCCAATAAGATTTGCTTTGCCTTTCTTCTCAATGGTGTGCTTTCCTGAAATATTTTTTATCGTTATATTTTCAGTACTTTCGCAATTTCTTACTATTCCTGGGCGAATGACATTTTTGTTCGCTCCAGTGTCTATTAATATTTTTATGGTTTGTTGGGTTATACTGTTTTGACTTGTTAGGTAAGGAAGGTAGTCTACGTTTTTTCTGGGTTTATTATTCCCCAACAAAAATTTATGTCGATATTTTCTTCTTCATCTGATTCCGAATCAGACGGTACTTCGTTGGAGCACACTTCATTGTTATGAAGTTGCTTCCGGTTGAGGGTCAACTTACTTTTAGTTGATTCCACTTCCATGGGTTGTGGAAATTTTTCTTTTTTGCTCTCATATTTTTCGTTGCCATGATTTGGTGAATATCTATCTCTCGTTTTATATTCTTGATTTTTGGGTTTTTGAATCTGATTTTTGGATTGAGATGGTTGTGTCGAATCGATACGATTCGCGACATTTTCCGAACATTTAAATTTGCATACGAAAGCGTATGCTGCTTCCAAATCCTTGGGAGTAGCTGCTTGCGCATAACCGAAATAAGGTTGTTTTAGGCCAGCTAAAAATGCTGCTAAACCATCCTCTTCAATAAAATCATTTATAGCGTCCCAATTTTTTCGATATTTCTCGTTCTGTTTAGCTTGGGTTTTTATACTTTGCATGATCTCATTGATTTTATTGTAATATTTGTGAATGCTCATATTATCAGTCATTTTAGTTTGCCAAAGTTGACTTTTATAATAGGTAATCTCTTGTCGATCTCCTAAGGCGTTTAAGAGAATCTCTTTTATTCCTAGAAAAGTATTAGGGTTTCCAGCAAGACAAATTATATCTTTTGCTCTTCCTTCTATTTTATTTATTACGGCTGTAACAAATATTGACATTTGTTGTTCTGACACGATGCCATGAAAAATCTGTAAGGTGCTTTCGGCTGTGTTTAGCCATGATGCTAATTGTTTTCTATTACCGTCGAATTTCGGTAATGATTTTATCGGGTCAGGGATTTTGCATAGAGATTCGTATGAGTCCAATCTTAGTTCTCCTGTCGTTTGTCTCGATTGATTAGCTTGCAAATTCTGCACAACTTGTCGCAGAGCAAGAATTTCATTTTGCAATGATTCCATTTCCATTTCGTTTAAGTTCAACGAATTGACTAATGGAATATCCGATTTAAGTGGAATATGTGAATACTCTTCGGAGTGTTCCGAACTAGAGTTTTCCGTATCCGAATCGGTGTTGCCAAGTTTTTTACTGAACAGTTCCCTTGCTTTCTTTAAAGCGTTTTGTGTTTTGGGTAACTTCGGCATTAACTTGTTTTGTTTTATCTGGTATCGCGGGCCCTATCTGGTAGTACTCCCTACGATGTCACAAATTTCGTCTATCTTGTAGTGCGAAAATTGTGTAAAAGTAACACCTATCTAATAGTATGTATACTTTCTACTTGCACGGTATATCTGGTAGTGCCTTGCAAGGACGTGAATGTCACAAACTTGTACACTCGCGATTTTCGTTTGTAAGTAATTGTCACCAAATACTTACGTTTTGCTGTCGTGTCGCGGGTTCGTGCTAACTTTATACTTGAAGCGCGGGGGATCCTCAACTCCTCGGCGGAATGTTTCCTTTGGTGCTCTGGATGCTTTTTTTTTTTTTGCGGGATCGCTTCGACGAAATTTGTTAGATTCCGCCTTTCCACTTTTAACACTTTAAGAATTAAGAATTAACACTCCGGACGGCTGCGCCAGTTATGCGAGGGACATATTAAGTCTTATAAAAAACATTTATTTTTCTTAATCAACCTAATGCGTCTATCGCTGGTGAGTTACAATTCTGAACTGACTTAAACTCCCTAGTCCTAACTAGCTCGAGCCTAAGCCTATTGCGCCGATGTTTCACGATGTCATCTTCGGGCGGATGTTCTACGACGGTTGTCTTCGGGCGGATGCTCCACGACGGTTGTGTTCGGGCGGATGCTCCACGACGGTTGTCTACGGGTAGATGCTGGTGATCGCTGCTCCATCGGGCATGGCACATTTTATGCTAGCTCAGCATAAAATGTGTTCTGCGATGTTTCGCTGTGCCGAACCATGGGAGGGTGCTATGATGATCTTGTGGTGTGGTTCTCGCGAGAGGAAGTAGATGTCTGCTTTGCTTCCGTTTAGCTGGAACTACACCCTATGTGTGTAACATAACTATATTTTATAACGTTAGACAACAATTGAGTACACCTAGATCAATCATACCATCGTTGTTACCAACGATGTGGATGATATAGTTTGCAAACAAACGCAAAACACCTATTCTCTGTTCAGTACTAACTCCGGCTAGTACTGGGAATTGCAAACAGTTAAAAGAACGAGCACAACCTGGAGCTAACGCAGTAATTTTCTGTTGCAATAGCTCCCAAGCCGCAGAAACTCTTCTGCAACATGAAAATTTATGCTCCAGGGTTTCCACGAACGGACAAAACAGACATGAGTTGGTAACAATTCGCCCCATTCGGAAAAGGAGATCGCGTGTTGGAATTTTTCCGTTGACCAGTAGGAAAAGTGTCGAACGTTGAAGCGATGATAAGGCTGGACAATTGACGTTTCTCCAGATCCTTCTCCAGCTGTGTTGTCGTGTCTCACGCACTATCTTAGCGTCTGGTAATCTGCTCGTAAGCATACGCCGCAACAGCCGAGACGATGGCCTTTGACCGTACTCTGGTGGCACGTACGCAAGTTGTTTGATCACGTTTCTCAGGCAGGGATATGTAGTCGGAATGCTTGAGAGATCCGGTGGATTACCGGCCCTGATGATGTGTGGCTCACCGATTGCTAGGCACTCTCGTTCTGCAACATACCTGTTCGTCAAGAGAACATGAACTGTAACTGCTGGTATGTGCAGATTCAGACCACCTCGCTTCCGTGGTAGTGCCAGCTGATGAAGTGGGATCCGGATTCCTCCAGTGCCATGCCACAGAAAGGAACCAATAACACTAGTGACCTTCGCAATGTCCAATGCTCTGGCGCCACAAACTGACGCCACGTACCACAGCTTCGGTAGCAGGAAGGTGTTGAGAAGGTATACCTTCTGCACAAGATTTAAATCTCTCATGCGATGCAGCCACACTAGAGATCTAAAGTGCTGGATTACGACGTCCCAATTCTGTCCCATGTCATCTCGGATGTTATTCGAAAATAGAATTCCGAGCAGTCGAAGCCGTTGAACAGTGTGTAGCCATGGGACAGATACTATTGTGGAAGCACTAACGATTCCTACGTCGAGTGCGTTGGTTTTGTCCACGTTGAGACGAGCACCAGAGACACTTCCAAATGCCTCAAATAGTTCCCGCACACGCTCGATTTTGTCAGGAGAGGTTGTCACCACAGAGATGTCGTCGGCATATGCATTGACCAGGTCATCCTGATCGCAACAAATACCTTCTAATCTTGTGATGAGGGGTTGAAGGTAGAGGATAAAAAGGTGCATGGAAAGGGGATCTCCCTGACGGACGGAACGAAGGATCGGGAAGGAAGGAGAGAGGATTCCATTGATAAGGATACGGGAGGTGGACCGTTCACCAATTGTTCTCAAAAGCCCTACTAGCCCCGAATTGGAACCCCAAGAGAGCATGTTGTTGAAGAGAAAGTCTCTATTGACGCGATCAAAAGCATGTGAAAGATCGAAGGAGACAAGCTTACCACACTTTCGTTTCCTCTGCAAATCTACCACCCTCTCCTTAACGAAAAGAACAGCCTGAAAAATGTTGCATGGTTTATTACAACACTTTTGCGCTGTCGAGACTATCTCCCACCTACCGATGATGCCATCGATTCTGTGTTTGACAATCCGCGACAGAAGCTTGTAATCTACGTTAAGGAGTGATATAGGTCGAAATGCAGACATGGTTGTCCCACCTCCCCTTTTCTTAACCAGCACTATGACCCCGTCAACGAAACTTGGAGGAATCTCTCCTAAGAGAGCCTCATTGAGCACGAGCAGAAGCTCACGCTGAATGGTGCTGAAGGCGCGGAGATAAAACTCTCTTGGTATTCCATCCGGGCCGGGGGACTTCCGCGAAGCTGATCTTTTAATTGCATCGAAAAGCTCACAAGAAGTGATCTCGTCCATGCAACGATTGTTGGTTTCACAGTCCTCGGGAATAACGCGTGTGCTTGTGAATGTGTTGTCTGTAATTGTGTTGGGTGTATCGTATGTCGTGTAAAGATTTCTAAAGAAGCCCTCAATATGAACATTTATTTCGTGAGGCTCAGTTAAGTGCGAACCGTCATCTAATGTAAGCTTGTCGATCACCGTTCGCCTTTTCCTCTGCTCCTTTAACTGGAAAGTTGAAATACTTTCGCCACATAGACGTGTTTCGTTTATGCGGGCGAAGTCCTCAGAAAAACGCCTTTGGAGCATTAGCATTTTTCCTTTCACACGATTGATATTTACTAACTCACATGGGTCAGAAAGATATCTCTCGTATGCGGACTTCAACTCTCTGTAAAGGAGTTCATGATGCAAGCGGAAACGATTTTATTTTAGGCTTCGCGAGCTCAACCCACCACTGCATCCACGAGCCGTATTTTTTTCGCTGTCTGGTCCAATAGTTCCACTTGCATCTGAACTCCCCCAGATTTTGTTCGGATAGCACGTGTGGTCTCAGTTGCCAATAGCCGTTGCTGCGCATACGACTCGGCGCAATTGGTAGGCAGAGACGAACGGTGAGAGCCTTGCAATCCGAAAAGGAAAGGACATGCATACCGGTCGCTCTTAACTGTGTTTTCAGTGAGGAAGAAACATAACACCGATCGATACGTGATCCAGAACCACTGGTGACATAAGAATACTCCACCTCGTTTCCTCGGAGAGCCTCCCAGCTGTCACACAAACCCATGTTATTTACCGCGTTTCGCAAAGAAAGGCTGAAATTTTTCGCGCCCGTCACATCCTTCCATTCCAACACACAGGTGAAGTCGCCCGGGAGAAAAACATGATCACATGCATTCTGCAGATAGAATGGTAACGTTTGTTCGAAAAAATCCTCCCTCTCCGCTCTCCGCTGACTCCCTGATGGAGCGTAAACATTGCATAGGGTGGCATTACTCTCAAGCCGAAGACAAATTAGACGTGAATCCAAGCTGCGTTCAACATGAGAGAATTTTAGGTGGTCACGTAAAGCAATCGCCGTACCTCTCTCCACCACGTTAACATTGCTAATTACATTGTATCCAGGAATCGAGAGATCTGCACAACACACTTCCTGAAGAAATATGATGTCCAAGTCCATCGTCCGGATAAACGTCCTGAGGGCTTCTAATTTTGTCGCATTAGATATTGCATTAATGTTAATAGTTGCTAAATTATAGCTACCATTAACACCACGATTTGTTTTGTTTGTATCCATTGCGACAAAATTAAAATCATGGTTGTGTAGTTGTGAGCCGCTTGGGAGGCCGACCAGGCTTGCGCTTGGTCACGCTCGTAAAGCTAAGTGTTGATGAACTTGAGGCGTCACTCTCGTTATCCGTCTCCGGAAATTGTTTGCGTTTTACCGCAAACTGTTCATCTAAGGAGCAGATGGTAAAGGAGGAGGAAGGAATTATGAGCGGTGCTTTGAACATTACCGCCGTGCAGTCCACTCTCATGTGTTCGTTTGCCGTGGCGGCTAGAACAGTGGCATCAGTAGCGGCAGCGGCAGCAGAAGCAGCAGGTGCAGCGGCAGCAGAAGCAGCAGGTGCAGCGGCAGGAGCAGCGGCAGGAGCAACAGCAGCAGCAGCGGCAGGAGCGGCGGCAAGAGCGGCGGCAGGAACAGCGGCAGGAGCGGCAGCAGGAGCGACAGCAGGAGCGACAGCAGGAGCGTCGGCAGGAGCAGCGGTAGGAGCGGCGGCAGGAGCGTCGGCAGGAACAGCGGCAGGAGCGGCGGCAGAGGCTGTGGCTGACGTAACTGCAGCATGCATAGCAACCACCGTAGTGCTTGAAGCAGAATAATTAAAATTCGCTTTTCCTTGGGGTTGCTCTTCCCTGGCTTTTTTGTTCGGTTTCGGGCTTGAAGGCCGAACGTTAGAAACCGGCACGACCGGGATGACCAGTCGGTTAGCTATTTTTGATGCGCCTGCTGGACGTTGCGGTGCTGTGTTTTGAGCAGCACTTGACGAGGGCGGTGTTGTATTAGTAAGCGTAGTGATTCTTACCTTTCCTCTACGTCCGCGTCCTTTAGTGTTAGTGCCTGCCACTGATGGTGAAGTTGTAACTTCTATTGGTGTGGGAGTCTGCCGTACGGCTCCAGCGTATGATTTTTCGTTGTTCCGAAAGTGACACACGCGGTTTTGGATGCAGCTGAGACCGTAGTGTACGGCTTCATTGCAGTGACGACACGTTTGTTGTTGTCCTCGGTAGATCACCCCTGTCACCTCTCCGCACACAGTGATGAAAGATGGTATGGGCTTAGCCAGTTTAATGTGGACAATGCGCACACCCGACGGGATCCCAGCTAGCCGCGTTTCTGCGCCCCAAACGCCGGGAACAATCGTGAGTACCTCACCAAAACCGCCCAGTTCAGCAACAACATCTGCGTCGGGAATCCCTGGTGGCAGATCGCGCACTTTCACCTCCGTCGCATCATCCACCATCTCGATTGCGATCTTGTGCTGCTTCCCCTCGTGCGTGACGAAGTGTTTCCCGTTGTGCTCGTTCACTATGGCCAATGCACGTTCGAGTGCTGGCATGGTAACATATACTGCACTTTGTGCAGTGTTCCGTTGCACCATCGAGACATCCGCGCCAGTTTTAAGAACGGTAAACAGAAAATCTGCCGTTTCGTCTAGCGTTGGTCTAATAGGAGCTTCCGAATAATCGATACGGAAGGTGTTACTTCCGTACCGCTGAAACTTGCTCATGATGACTTGCAAATTGGTCAAAACACGTCCTCTCACTTTGACGTTTACAAGCGTACTGAATAATGGTTGACCAGAAAAGCGTGCTACTTGCTTAGTCGCTTTTGTTAAGAATGCCTGGCATCATCGCAGCTGACAATCACCGAGTGACGCAATCTGCGCCCTGACAGTTTTGCCGCGTTTTGAATTGTCAAGCAACAAGCCGAAGCGTCGTGTGAGAATGTTTTCGCTAGGAGATCGAGAACAGAGCACATGCGAAAAAGTTTACAGCAAATATCAAATATTAAAAAAACATCAAAAAGTGCCGCGTTAGATTTCGAATCATTTTTCTTATTTCGCTTAACAGCTGTATTTATACTATGTAGTTTAGTTGATGGTGTATGTGATGATGGTGGTTGATGGTGGTGTATTGACTATCTGGCTGCGTGATAATGAATTAAGTCTCAAAAGCCTGTATAGGCCGGCATGTCCGCGTAGGACGTTACGCCAAATAGAAGAGGCAAGTTGCTATAATTGGGACCGAACGATATTAAACACAACAAGACGTTAAATTAAATTTCTAGACCTTTTGGTGAACTATTTCAACGCACTTTAACTTGTTCGTTTTCTCAAAGCGGTACGTAAAGTATTGTGACCAAAGGTTGTAACTTGTTTTGTAAGTGCAGATAGTGGAAGTGTTTAAAAAGTGAGCAAATGTGATTTTTAAAGACATTAGTCAGGTGGACCCTCTAATTCCTAGACTTGGACATACCAGGAATGGTTTAACGATGAGGAAGGAGAGTAAATGTATCTTGTTCTGTTTACTGCATATGTAGAAGGTATGCCGCTACCAGACCCGTTCATAGTCGACAATAGTCTACAACAGCATGTTGGGCGACCGGTAGAAGGTAACCTAATTAATACAGGGTTTTACAAATCATTTTGCGATGTGTGCTGCATATTTTGTCGAGCACGAAATTCATTTTGACCCCTAATGCGTACTGGTCCAATATTAATTTAATCCGGCCCAAGTTCAATTTCGAAAGCCCTATCGAGGTGCAGGTTTTCCTTTGTTTTCTACATTATTTTACACATTTTGACACATGTTTTGCACAAAAACGGAAAGAGGAAGACTTAAGTTTTAGAATGATGTGTCGTTTGATCAATAACTCGTTTTATTCACTGAGTAATTAGCGTTTGAAAACGCACTCAAAAATTTTTTACATTTACATTTATTTAACGAAATAATACCAATTCTACCAATTCTTTCCTCCTCCGTATTGCTGCAACCCGTGTCCCCTTTGTTATCTGGTTTGACCCACTTCAAGTGATTTCCCGTACATATTATCCTAAACCCATGCTTTGCCTTGATTGTGCTCACTATGGTCATACCAGGCTGAGATGTAAATATCGTGGTATCACTGTCCATGGCGAATGCACTGCTCCACTGGAATGTGTTAATTGCAAGGCCACCACAGTTCGTTTGACAAATCCTGCCTATCTTATCTCAAAGAACAGGAAGTCATTAAATATAAAATTGACTACAACGTGTCTTTCTTTGAAGCAACGTGTCTTTCTTTGAAGCAAGAAAATACATAGATTCACAACTACATAAACAAAGCGCAGTTCAACCAAGTCTCACAATCCCTGAAGTTGTGTCCCCCAATCCACAAACTAATGTTGCCCCTTCCATTAAACCCGATTCTGGAGACGAAGAAATTGTCAATTTAAAAAAAAATGAAATGAAGAACTTTTGAAAAAATTCACTCCATTTGTTGCCACTTGTGATGTGCGTTTCGGAGCGCAGCAACGGCTTCGGAGCCGGCTCCTACTCTTTCCCGGAACCGGGTCCGCACCAACGGTTCTGGTGCTAATCTAAATAAAAAAATTGATCTACTCGCAGAATCTATCAAAACATGCAAATCAAACAAACCAAATTTATAAATCTTTTCAATCAAAACGGATCAAGTTGCAAAAATTGACCAAACCGAAGAGTCTGACTTTTCTTTCTTGCTCCTTGTCCCATCTGAACGGAAGCAAAGCAAACGCTTCAAAGGCGCTTAAAAAACGAGCCCTCTCAAAAGCTCAAACGAGCCCTCCTCCTGAGAAGAAACCTCCCTCCCTCCAAAAAAACCTCTTCACAAAAAATCCTCCCCATCCCTCATCCCTATCTCTTTTTTCTCCGATTCCCTCATATCCGAGGGGGAGGAGCCTAGCTCACCGCTATGCAGTTTCTGTGGCGTCGACATCACCATCCTTCAAGTTGTTACAAATCCTTCGTATAATTAGCCTGCATAAAGAACTCTAACCTAAATTACAAGCGAAATAAATAATAAAATCAACGTATAGCTTTAAGTAAACCGAGACTACCCGTTATAAGGTAACTGGCTTGGCCACAAATGGCTTGCAAAGAAGAATTTTAGTTTATAAGCTTAGCTCAATTTTAAATAAAATGAAATGTATTGCCATCCCTAGAATTCCATTTGAGCGCCGCACATTTCCGCTACCGACGGATTCAATGCCCGCGTATACACGCCGCCCACGGGCCTGCTCATGCCCGAATACAGAGGCCATATCATACAATTCTATCTTCACCATTAACGTAAGAAGGATAGACTAATACCACGAACGTGTTCGAAAGGTATGCCTACTTCATTCATCAGGATATGGCAAAAAGGACAAAGAAAAGTTTTTTTCACGGCTACATGTTGCTAGATGCGTTGTCTATGCGTCTCACTTGGTATCACAGCGGCATGCGACAGGTAAGCAGTACAACTCCTGCTAACTGATATGCATACATATTACATACATACATACGGTAAACGTCGGGTGGACGCCAGAAACGCAAGGAAGCAGTTTTTTTCGTCAGATTTTGTATGACCTCACGTGTGGACGCTCGCAATAATGATACCAGTTAATGTATTTAGAAAAAAAAACACTAAACCAATCGTTCACTTTTTCAATGACGATAATCATAGTGAATTACAAATATCTTCTCGATACTAATCAATACAAAATTGTTCGAATGACATTTTTTGCAGCGCATTTGTGGTCATGAAACCAATTTTTTCACTTTTCATACAAATCGTATGGAAAAGAGCTTCCCGCATAACGTGTGTTTCGTATAACGAGCGAATTACTGGAAAATATTAATCGTTATGAGGGGTTCCACTGTACTTTGATGCGGATGGCACAGGTTTAAAGAATTTCAAAACAGTTGTCAGGAAGAATTTGAACTGATAGGAAAAAATCTGATACCAGCGTTCTTCCTCATTCGTTCCCCGTTCATCGCTCCCCGTTCACGGCCTCGTTCTATCTCTGCTTCCGTTGTTACATAAAACTGAGAATGTTTTTTCATTAACAATACTAGCAATCATTGGAACAGATTTGTAGATCTGATGCGGATCCCAAATGGCTTGACGCGGATTTCGCTTTGTTTTAATGAAGACTTCTGTAACAGCTCTGGATTTATTGAATTGTATTTAAGATTTTAATTGGGTTCTCGATTATGATTTCCAATTCCCGTAATTTTTAGGGTCCGTCTCACGACTTATTCACCTTTTTCGATATATTTTTCGATCGTTTCTACATATATTTTCGGTATCGTCTTATTGGACATTAATACAATTCAACCAAACAAATATTGATAACGCCAATAAATCGTGGGAGCGAAAAAAACACAATGGGAAGCATCCAAACAACTCCGGGACATCCCCAAAAAACCTTGGAAACCGAATATCTCATATCTCTTTTTTAAAGCAGAATCGGTATAAACTGTCATGTTTAGAAGAAAACGAACGATAGAATGATTTATCCATCCAAATGATTGGGATGATCTTTATAAACGAACTAGAACAAAGCCGATCTTCAAAAAGACACCTCTAATTCTAAAGTTAATGATTATTGAACACAATCCCCTACTAGCAATGAGAATGAAAAAGTGTGCAACTTTCAGGCGAGGGGCATGTAGAAGCATGGGGAAACGGTTGGAAATACGCGGAATTACGCGGAGGCGCGAGCACCCGCACGACAAAATCGAGCAGTTTTGTAGCTCGGATTTTCGATCGCTTTCCGTCAAAAGCGATTGAAAAAGCGAGCAGAAATGTCAGGGAAAACGCTTGGATTCCGATCGAAGAAATATTTCAATCCAATAACTTCAGCATTGAAAATTTCGAAATATATCATTTATAAATTTTCAACAATTTTCAATGCGAAATATTTCACAGCCATGAGCCGGCATCGCGAATGAATGAACTCTTTTTAACAGTCGTTTAAAGTTCATTTTGGTTTAACCTAGCTCATTTTTTGTTCATACCTGTTAAAATAAACGACCGTCAAAACAGTTAACGACTGCTCGATATCGCATATAGGCAAGCACGGGGAAACAATCGAGCAGTATAATTAAAAGACTGTTAATTTGTATCGCATACGCTCTTGACCGTCGTTTGTTTAACGGCGGCATAGGACCAGTCGTTAAAATTAACAAATGAACTAAATGCGTTCGCGATGCCAAATTCTAGCAATTTTTAACGACTCTGGTTAATTTTGAACGACTGTTAATTTTAAACCAATTCTTTCGCAATACCAGCTTATGTTTGCAGTTTGAGTATGAGAAGATTTCGATCGCTTTGCGCAGCGGGCATGTTTTGGTTTCTACACAGTTTTTGCACTCAACAATCTAACATGTGTGAATGTGTGCGTTCACTTTCAGCCTGCGCGCTCAGTTTGGTTTTCTCGCAGCGGCATGCGGGTATCGGTGTCTCGCTCGCACTAGTGCAGCGAGTGTTCCTCTGTGCGCTCCCTTTCTTGCCACCACACGAAATCGTCAGTGCAGCTCATGCGTTCGCAGTGTGAGGCCGCGCGCGTGTTAGCCTAAATCCCGGGCGATCGAAGTTTCGCTAAGTGTTGAAGTGTTGTGCACTTTGAAATGAAGCTGCGCTTTTCTTTCACCATTTAACTTAAATGTGTAATTTGCTCTGCTTTATTTCAATGTTTTTTTTCTGTATTGAACATCAACAACGGGATCCACGCAGTTAGACGGCTATTTCAAATACGACGATTTTTTTTATATAATGAATGTGTGTGGTTTGAAGCAAGATTGTGTGAAGCTATGTACTTAAATGTGCTTTTATTTTCAATAAAAGTGATAAAATATAAACCGAGTTTGATGTGTTTAAGTTTTTGTTTTGATTCGGGTGCACCAAGTCCGAATGAAGGAAAGCGCACAGCGCGCTACGAAAGAAACGAGCGGGAGGGGGTGTCAGTCCAGCGCAGCGCAATTCGCTGTCAAGTGGGAAGGGGTACCAGTTCAGCGTTGCGCAAGACGAAAGAAACGGGAAGGAAGGGGTATGATGAAACAGCGCGAGCGAGCGTTCTTTACAGCGAGAGCGCCTCGTGTATTTTACCGTCCAAATAGACATAGAGCGAGAACGTCGCGCGCGACGAAAAATAGCTCAAAATTTCACTTGGTGTAGATCAAAGTAGCTCATTTGACTCAGTCAACCAACTTGTTTTTTATTTGAAAACAGACAAAAATATGTTAAAATGTGTTCAAATCTATTTTTTTGCGTTTGGCATTAATCTGTCTTATAAAAAAACTAGATAATTCGATTATTTAGGATGAAGCAAAATTGTCGCGCGGGACAAGTAGCTCTGTTTGCAAAATTGAGCTACTTTTTTCGCGCGCGAAGTCGTCGCGCGCGACGTTGTCGCTGTATGTCTATTTGGACGGTTAAAGGCAAACAAGAGAGCGCATTCCGTGGTAGCGCTCCATCCGCCATTTTTTATTCTCAGCCGAAAACAACGGACTTCGGATCCGAGCTTGGGCTGGACCCCCACCGCGTGTTTCTACCTACCCCTCGCCTAAAAATTTCGTTCTCTTTGTCTGTCGGGTCACGTACATGTAAAACCCGTTACGAAGTTGTGTAGTGTGCTTCAATATCTTCAAATAACTATAAAAAAGTGTCATGTAGCACCAATAGCGACCGTATTGGTTACAAATAATTAAGGTGACCGAATTCTACCGGTCTCGTAGTACAGTCGTCAACTCGTACGACTTAACAACATGCCCGTCATGGGTTCAATCCCCAAATAGACCGCACCGCCATACGTAGGACTGATTATCCTGCTATGGGGGGAAATCAATTAGTCACTGAAAGCCAAGCCCACAAGTGGGTACAGGCAGGCCTTGACCGACATCGTTTGTTGAGCCAAAGAAGAAAAAGAAGAAGAAGACCGAATTCTATCAGAACTGGTCTTTGTTCTGCACGATGGGAACGTTTTGAGTAGGGATAGGGTATTACAAATAACAAAGATTGTTTGTTTTGTTCCTAAAGATATACGCATCATGTGAATGCTAAAAGGTTCGTCTTTTGCGGCAGTTGTGGGGAAAATAATTGCAGTCCAATTCTAGTAGCGTGCGAGCGAAACTTATTGCTGCTCATTAATATTATCCATCGGATGACATCAAAATTTTAAGTCTAGATTGAGAACTGGACACCAAATTTGCAATAAACCTGTTAAACAAACTGCTAAACGCGCTATAACGCGCTGCTTGCTGTTAGAACTAGAATCACTAAGTCATAGGCATAAAGTTGCTTCCTGTGAGTTAGGTGCTAAATTGTTAGTCGGAGAAATTGATGCTCCTAATCTCTTAGGTAAATTGAATATTTATGCACCTAGTCGAACTCTAAGAGACCGTGATTTTTGCGCTTGAACTGCGTGAGTATGTCTCCAGTGACAATGATCCTATCCTCGTCTGAATGAGAAATTTAAATGAAAGCTACCACTTATTTGATTTAAATTTCTCAACCTTAAACTATAAAAGCAGACTGCTTCTTTGTATTCGGCGAATAGAACATAAGTTTAATCTAAGATAGTGTCTTAGCTAACTGGATGACCATATACATATTCATGAAACAAATAAACTAATAAACAATTCGTGTATCATCAATTTATTGAGCCTTAACATTTTATTATGATTATTCATTACCAGATTAAACCATGCACCGAATTTTATAAATTAGTTTGTTTAATTAATGAACAGCGATTCACCAATTTCTAGAAAAAAATACGTAAATTCTGATATCAATGGAACAATATTTGTTGCTTTGATTGATACTTAAGAAAATAAAATTTTGTTTTTTTTTTTTTTTGTAGATTGAAGATCAGGCGGTGGACCCAAATCTACGTGATGGTGATGGTGCTACACCTTTACATTTTGCAGCATCGCGAGGACACTTGAGCGTGGTGCGATGGTTATTAAATCATGGTGCCAAATTGTCACTGGATAAATATGGAAAAAGCCCTATCAATGATGCGGCTGAGAATCAACAGGTCGAATGTTTGAACGCATTGATACAGTATGGAAATAAAAAAGAAGGTAACAGAGTAGAGTCTCAGGATAATCAATTGATGCCTAGTCAGCACCGCTATGCATTAGAAGATGCCTATCAGTCTCAAGCAATGCCAGAATCATCAGCAAAACAGACACGAACGCGTAAAGCCTTGGTTGGGACTCATACACACGCTGGAAAGGCATTCACTGCTGGTCATGATTATAATCACCATAATAACACGATAAAATCGTCAAAATCTTCAACTGGCAGCTCAGATTCCGAGCCATTTTATTTACATCCTCCAACTATAAGTAAAACAAAGGTATGACATTTTTAATGTAATGAAGTGTTAAGTGGTTTGTAATTAAGTATTTTTAAAATATTTTTACACGGATTAGGATGGTCTGTATTCTCGCCTCACGCCAGATAGCTATTATGACCCAGTGTTATCAAATGATGGAGTCTATGTGAATCCTATGCGTCATGGGTCCACAACGCCACCCAGCCCGAGTGGCAGTGTTTCTGGAGAATCCTTTTTTTTGCACGACCCCCAAGATGTTATTTACAACCGTGTCAAAGATTTATTTGATGCAGATATTACTATAAAGGAGGATAATGTCAACAATAATCGATCAATAGGTATGTAAAATCATTTTTTACTCACAATCAAATTTGCAAACAAACGAAGCATTTTCAAACCGATGTATGTTTTCAACATATCATAATTACCTAAAATAATTAAACTTTTTACTTACTTACTTCAACGGTGCTAAAGCTACTTTGCGGACCTTTATTGCAAGAACGTTCGAATGTTGTCACGTCATCTCGTCATCCCAACTCATACGTGAAATAATTCCTCTTCTTATCGAAGCATCTTCCTATCGAACGCGGCTAAGAGGGTTTCGTCAGATTTGGATAGTGTGCATGTCTCAGAGGCGTATATAGCTGTATCTTCATCTTCTATTTGGGGTAACGTCCTACGCAGACATACCGGCCTATACAGGCTTTCGAGACTTAATTCATTACCCCGTAGCCGGATAGTCAATCCTTGCTACGGGGGGACGGTCCATTCTGGGCTTTAACCCATGACGGCAATGTTATTCAGTCGTTCGAGTTGACGACTGTACCACGGGAACGCCCTCTATATAGCTGTATATAGGTGCTATATAGTCCCAGCTTCGTGCATCGTGACAGATTCTTTAGAATAAACTGCTTTCTCAGATTGAATAATTGCCAGATGGCAACCAGTATCCTTGTGCAAAATGCAGCTTCCATGTTGTTGTCGTTGCTGACCTTTGACCCTAGAGAGGCGAATTCTTAGACTATTTCAAAAGTGCGTTCACATAACTGTTCTTAACGCCTACGTGATCTGCTGAATGGTTTTCCGTTTCGGAATCCTATTTGATGGTTTCCAACTATTTTTTCGATGTGCGGATTAAGTCGATCCTGAAGGATCAGGGAAAATATTTTGTAGGCGGAATTCAACTCGGTAATACTGCTGTAGTTGTTGTAGTCCAATCTGTCTCTTCTTGTGTATGGGGTAGATGATGCCGAGATTCCAATCAAAAGGCATCGATTCGCTTTCGTTGATGACGATATCATAGTTAAATTAATCTATCTTAACAGATAGATGCCAGTCGGAAAATCGGAATTCGGCATGCTCAATTTCGATTTGCTCGAGAGTAGATTTTTACTGTCAATGTCGGTAGAGCGTGATCGCGCAAACCCCTACGTTGTGTTAATTTTTATGTTTTACTTAAAACTGCTTTATTGAAGAATTATAACGCGAAACTTGTGTGTGCTTACGCAAAGCCGTTGCTCTTGGTGTGTCGGTTCTTGTATCACTTCGATCGATCTTTTTCCGCTATCCTAATCGCACCAATACATACAAAACAGAAACTGTCAAATATACGCACAGTCCGATAAAAAACGCAATTACGTGAAACGCAGTTGAAATATTACAATTACACGGACTATGGGTAACCGTAACACATATTCCGAAACAAAGCGTATTGCATTTCTTGATAATGATGAATAAAAACAACAAAACTGGGAAACAACGAATGATTCTTTCAGATGAAATTAAATAATAAATGTGAAAGGTGACAGAACAATTCTATCACCTTATTACACGTACGAGAGGTATATTTGTGCCTAAGTCTAAGTTTGACAGATAAATGCCAATCGGGAAATGACAGTATTTTCCTCCATCTAATAAGGCCTTAACGCTAGCGTAACGTAGAGGTCTTAACCTTACTTTTACCGTTTTGATATTTTAATTAATTTTCCAAATATTGAATATATAAACCCAAAATCCAACACTTATATTTTTTTACTTCTAATTTGAATTATAATATATAAAGAAAAATTTTATCATCATGATGAAAGATCGTGATGACAAATGCAGCTCTTCTTCTTCTTCTTCTTTGGCACAACAACCGCTGTCAGTCAAGGCCTGCCTGTACCCACAAGTGAAGTGAGCTTGGTTTTTTTTTGTCAACGAAGAGTGAGCATATTCCATCCCCCTCTCCGACTCACCCAACCCGGCCGGTACGCTGTGGTGCGTATTACTTCATGTGGAGTCGTGTGTGCGGTTGCACCCTGGTTCACGACGCATCTTCTGCGGCGATCTGGTCTGCTAATTCTGCTTATTACGCTGCTTTCCGTGGTGCGACGCGGTCCCTTTGGTCCTATCGCCCACACTTCGGGTGGGCAATGGGGGGTCTGCATCGTTGGTCACCACTCCAAGCACGTAAGGCAGTTCTCCTGAAACGAAATTTTGATAGAGGAAACAAGAGAAAAGAGAAAAGAGATAGAAGAAAGCTGAAAATGGAGGAGAGAAGAGAAAAAAGAAAGCTGGAAAGAAACGAAAAGAAAGAAATAATAGATTAGTAACTTTCCAGCTTACGGTGGCCCTTGCGGCGCGGGTTGTTGCCGTGCCGCAGGGCCTTAGGGACCACTATTTGCGTCCCTCGCCCGCCGTCTGGCCCGCCTGCGTCGCCTTGCCGTTTATGGACGCTCAACATCCCATCTCGCTTGGAGAGTGGAGAAGATTGTCCTGGCGGCGGCGCGGACGGCCTCCCACGTATCGCTGCGGGCGCACATTTCCGAGACAATGTTATCCATTGTTACTCATTCGGATCCGATCGAACCGTGGACAGTGGAACAGTACAACACGTACTGTTCCACTGTCCACGGTTCGATCGGATCCGGAATGAGATGCAGCAGCGGTGCCATTCATGTGATTCAACGCAACGTCTTCCACGGTGTCCCTACATTCAGGGCAGTTGGACGAGCCTTCCAGGATGCCTTTCTTGACGAAATAGGAGCGCAAGAATCCGTGCCCCGTAAGGAGCTGGGTGAGGAAAAAGTCGACTACCCCATGCTTGCGGCTGACCCAGAGATTAATGTCTGGAATCAGCCTCCTCGTCTTCAGTCCTGGTGCTCCTGGTTGCCCTGCACCCGTTGTCCACTGGTCCAGCCAGCGCCTCATCGTCTCCCGTTGCCGCTTCCGTATGTCCGATTGAAAACCACCACTCGCTACCTTTTCGTCGTGGCAGCGGATATCCTCCTGCATGAGGAGGACTAACGGGGTGGTGTTGGCGACAACGCAAGCGGCATCATAAGACACGGTCTGGAAGGCGCTGGCGACTCGGAGAGCCCCCGGTCGATGCGCCCTTTGGACCGATTTGCGATGGGTCTCCTTGTCGAGCACCCATCACCCCCAGGTGGCAACTCCGTATCGGATTTTACGACGTTTACGAGTTGTCTCCTACTGCGGCTCTTAGGACCACGCTTATTCGGCATCAGGCAGGTTTTTTTTATTCTTTTTGTGTTTGTTTTTTTTTTTTTTTTTCTCTGCGAGCTGATGATTTCATTCTTTCTGGTTTCTTTTCTCTTTTTTTCTTTTGGTTTTGTGTCGTTGATGTGTCGTATCAGCCGGGAATTTTTTTTTTTTTTTTTTCTCGTGTGTGTATTTTTGATTTTTTGTGTTTTTCGCAACCTTTACCTTTGTTGTGTATGTCTGTTTCATCGTCATATGGTACGAATTGATTGTACTTCTGATTCGCACTGGTGCAAAACTTACGTCCGCCGAATCGGGTACACGCTATTCCGTGCGCCTGTATTTTGTTTTTGCGGCAGTTTTTGGGTGGAATTCCACATTATATTTGTCCAGGCGATATGTTTATTTTTGGGAACTTGTTATCCCCCCTTCCCCCTTAACAATTTCAACGTATCAACCACATATCACCAGTACATTGGCCTTTTACGTTTCGGTTTTTCTTTTTTTTTGTGTGTTTTTTTTTTTTTGTTGTTTTTTTTTTTTTGCTTTAGCCCATCCATTCTGCTCTAGTAGTATGGATGAGCCTTGCGGCGTTTCCGTTCCTGAGAATCGATGACAAACCGTTTCGATAGCGCATCCGTGATCGTGTAATGGTATGTGTATAGAATGAAATCAAAAGCTTAAGCTGCAACAGAATAATGGATGGAGTATATAAGAGTGGGTTGGTGGGGGGTGGGGGGCAGGAGGGTTCGAATCGCTGGTTAGTTAGAGGCTTCGATTGCTGTGGTTGTGGACACTTTTTTCATTTTGCGGTTTTTTGATTTGTGATGTTTTTTTGTTGTTGTTCGTTTTTTTTTTTTTTTTGTTTTTTTTTTTTTTTTTTTTTTTTTTTTTTTTTATTTTTTTATTTTGTTGCTATTATATTTCATTTTTTTTTTTTATTTTTTTGTCGTTATTTTTTTTTTAATTGTTGTTTTTTTTTTTTTTTTTTTTTTTTTTTTTTTTTTTTTTATGTGTTTTTTTTTTTTTAATTTTTTATATTTTTTTTTTTTTTTTTTTTTTTTTTCATTTTTTTTTTTTTTTTTTTTTTTTTTTCTTCAATACTGTTTTTGTTTTTTTATTTTTAGAACTTTCTTCTCTTTCGCTGCTTTTTGTGAGTTTTTTTGATTTTTGTTACTTAATAATACGGAAATGATTACTGGTGGTTTTGGTTTTTGATTTGGTTTGCCGGCGGAACGGAAAGTTAATGAAAATCAGCATCGGGTGTTTTTTCATTTTTGCGATTTTTGTGTTTTTTATATGTGTTTTTAAATTAAATATTTTTTTTTTTTTTTTTCATTATTTGACTTTATTTTTGTATCATTTTTAAAAAGTTTTTGTAATAATTCATGTATTTCATAATAGCTGGTATCGCGAAAGAATTGGTTTAAAATTAACAGTCGTTCAAAATTAACCAGAGTCGTTAAAAATTGCTAGAATTTGGCATCGCGAACGCATTGAGTTAATTTGTTAATTTTAACGACTGGTCATATGCCGCCGTTAAACAAACGACTGTCAAGAGCGTATGCGATACAAATTAACAGTCGTTTAATTATACTGCTCGATTTTTTTACCCGTGTTTGCCTTTATGCGATATCGAGCAGTCGTTAACTGTTTTGACGGTCGTTTATTTTAACAGGAATGAACAACAAATGAACTCGGTTAAACCAAAATGAACTTCAAACGACTGTTAAAATGTGTTCATTTATTCGCGATGCCGGCTTATAATCCAGAAGTACATATAACATATTCTAGTGGGGGTCTTAGAGAATTTTTTTTTGATGACGATTTTTTTTTTGAGTTTTTCAAATTGTATTAAAGGTTTTATGAATTTTACAAGGATCAGCCTGTAATTTTGAAAAATATTCATTTTTCCTAAAAATAATTTCTTCTTAGAAGTTTTGATCGTTTTGAGAATACAGACCAAAATGTGCAAAAAGGTTTTCAAAAATTAGTTTAAAATTGCCTAACAGCCTTACCCATAAATTGAATATAGCTAATCCGATCAGACAAAAGCCAGATCAGATCACAAAAACCTCAACAATGTTATAAATGTTATCTTAACCTGATTTTTTTTTATCCCAACACCCACTTCACCTAGATCGCTATAAAGGCGCCCACAGCCGGGCGTTTGTTTGTGTATTCGCAATGTATTTTATGAGTATAAATAATGGCTGGATGTTGATGATATTTTATTTACAAGAATTAGTAAAGAATTTGTGATGCTGGTTGTAGTATGTCTAAAAGGCGATCTTTACTTCGTTTTTTTTAATAATTAGTCATACAATAATGGTTTTAACATTTTAAAAATATACACTGATATGCGGAATAAAATATTCTGCAAATTATATATTTACAGCAGTGTTCTCCAACCTTTGTAGGATCGCTGACCACTTGGCTTTGATAATACATTTGATGCGGCCCACATCTTATTTTATATACATAGTTCAAAGTTTTTAAGCATTTCTTTAACATCATAAGATCGCCTTAGACATTGCGTGAAAGTAATGTGCAATTTTAGATGTTTTGCTATATTTCATTTAACATTTATGAGAATATGGCCAATCAGACACCAAAAGAAAGAATATTCAATTCCCTAACTATTTCAACTGTAAAACATATTAAAATATAGAATTAAAAACATTTTGTTATGATTCTCCGCTGACAATTATTGTTTCACCGTGAACAAAAATCTGGGAGTCGCAAGGAAATGCATTAGACTTATAAATGAAATATGATTTCTAGTCTACATAGTTGGGGAATTTAATTTCCTTTCTTTTGGTGTACAATAGCCATATTCTAATAAAAATGTTTTGAAATATAGTCGAAAACCCCAAAATTTCACGTTCAATTTCACTTTATTCTATACGTAACTGTTAAAATTGTTGTCTTGATTGTGGGAAAACAACTGCACTATGTGTATGGCAATAAGCAATTGTTAGAAAAAAACATTTTTTTCGCGGACTGTTAATGCTGCGGACCACAGGTTGGAGACCACTGATTTACAGTTATGGTAGATGGTGTATAAACCAATAACTAGCAATTAATTTACACTGTCACGAATTCTGTAACTTAAACTTAATGGTTAAATCTATATAGTGTTGTATAATAGTAGTGCTATGTACGCAAAAATATGATTATTAGATTTTTAAGAGAGCTCTTTTCTTCTTTTTTATAGACCCAATCGTTGGTAATAACTTGTTGTCGTCATCTCCGTCACTTCCTTCACTTTCCACTTCAATGGCTACCCATATCACAGCTTCAGATTATTCCACGAACGCTGATAATCAACACTCTAAGGGTTCCAACGTCTTGAACAGATTCATGATAAACGAGCAAGTTACAAGTGCTGAAATTGTGTGGACTCTGGAAACTATTGCCACTCATAACTCCTATCGCAGTGCTGGGGCTAACACTAATTTGTTCAAGACAATGTTTCCGGACAGCCAAATTGCTGCCAAGCTCGAGATGGGACGCACAAAACTTGCGTATTTAATAACGTTTGGTTTGGCACCTTATTTCACAAACGAAATATTTAAGCAACTTGATGTATGTTCCGAAATAGTAATTGGTTTCGAACTTTGTTCGAACATTGAACAAAGTTTCACAGCGCCAACAGATGGATGTTTGTGTGAGATTTTGGAATGAAAATAAGGAACAGGTAGAATGTCGATACATTGGATCAGCGTTTTTAGATTCTTCTCGTGCAGTCGATCTCCTTAACGGATTGAAACAGTGCACAGAAAAAAGCCTGCTCTACTAAATAATGTGATTCAGCTAAGCATGGACGGGCCGAATGTAAATTGGCGTTTAATGAAGGACTTAAGCGAAGAACTTTGAAATCTGCGTGGGGTACCATCTTTTGATTTGTTAAACATAGGTAGTTGCGGCTTACATGCTATTCATAATGCTTTTAAAAATGGCATGAAGCACACTGAATGGAACATTGATGAGCTTTTGACATCCCTCTATTCAAAGACTTTCCGATGCGCCGTGCAGATAATAAAGAAACTACCGGATCCAATTTATTCCCCCTGAAATTTTGTCCTGTTCGATGGATTGAAAATTTGAATGTGGCTGAGCGCGCTTCTAAAATGATTCCTCATTTGAAAGTCTATGTGGCTGCAGTCAAAAACCAACGTGACAAAAAACTCAAGGAAGGTCACCATTCTTTCAAAAGAAGTTTTGCAGCAGTTGCTCAGTCTAGGCCATTCGCTGTAATAGAAAAGGCCATTTCTGATGAAATGTTGAGCCCAAAACTTGCCTTTTTATTTCATCAGCTGGATGTGTAGAACCCTTTTTGCGAGAATTTCAATGTGATGCTCCTATGGCGCCATTTTTGTTTGATGAGTTAACTTCACTTACCCATTCTATAATGAGTAAGGTTTTAAAATCGGAATGCCTAAATTTAAAAGTTAAAGCGATCACCGATATCGAGCTCAAAGATAACAACATTCTACCGACATCGCAAATTGATATCGGTTTTGGAGTCAAAGCGGCAATTAAAACAATAATGGCACGTGGAAAAATATCTGAAAAGATTTTCCTACAGTTTAAAAACAATTGTAAAGCTTATTATATTGCCTTTTTGACAAAAATTGGTGACCGTTCTCTACTATCACACAGTTTTACACGATATATCTCATGTATAAATCCAGAGACCTTAACAAAATCGCTTGATATTGTCTTGAAACGGTTGGAGTACTGCCTGGATTACATGGTCCAAAGAGAACATTTAACGGGTAATGTAGCTGACAAAGTTCGTCAAGAATTCACAAATGCGGAGGAAATTTCTAGCATAAAGTCATCTCTAGCTGCCTACAAGCGACATAAATGTCGATTAGATAATTTTTGGTTTAAAATTCTTGCGGATTCGGGAAAAGAATTCTCGAACTTAAGATTTTTTTTTAAATTTTAATTCTATCACATGACAATGCAACTCTGGAGCGAGGATTTTCTATAAACAAAGAGTGTCTGATTGTTAATTTAATTGACGAAAGCTTAGTGGCACAGCGAATAGTGTACGACGCTATTTTGAACGCTGGTGGGGTTTTAGGGGTTGAAATAAATAAATCACTCATCCAGTACGCTCGAAACGCGCATGGACGATACGTCAAGAACCTAGAGCAAAAGAAGAAGGAAAGGGCACAAACGGACGATGCCAGTGCTAGAAAAAAGACAATGCATCAAGCGCTCGAGGAGTTAGAATCAGTAAAAGCCAAAATTCTCGCAGATGCTCAAAAAGAGGTAGCACTGATTGAAGAGAAAATTAATAATTTTAATAAATAAGCTTTCGGAAAATGTTTCTAAACGTTCTAATTTCGTTCTTGAATAAATCTTATAAAAACGTTTCTATTGCTTAATAGTTTTATTTTTAAATAATAGATTAGGGTTATTGTATTTAATTCTTGTTTATTTTTCTCTCACTGTTCAAATGCGAAACTAGAACTCATCCGCCGATATCCGAAAAAATACAAATAAATCTCATGGCTTGTTCAGAATAAATTCAGAACTTTTTGTATGGAAAAACTTGCCAAATAAAAAGCGTTCATTCAATCATTAACAGTGGATCAAAGTTCAACCAGTGAAGTCAGTCTATATTATGAAATATATCGATAACATGTAGCTTTGCACTTTCTTACTAATTACAGACAAAGTTATAAATACTATTATCTATAAATTGTTTAAAAAAATGCTTTGAAATTTTAGTATCGCTCAAGGCTATCAACTACGGGCAAATGAAGTGAAATTAACCGGGAAAATCCCTAAAAAATCCGGAAAAAAACCGGGAAAAAACCGGGAATTTCAAATCCTGCTTCGAGTGGCCACCCTGTGTCCGCTCGTAGTCCTTCGAGCGGCAAGCGGAGTAGGTCGTCGTACATGACGTTCCATAGTGTTGGTCCTAGAACCGAACCCTGAGGAACGCCAGCAGATACTGTCCTCGTCACTACTCCTTTATCCGTATCATAGTGGAGCGTTCGGCCAATGACATAGTTCCACAGCAACGCCTGCAAATAAGGCGGAGTGTCTTTACGATGCAGAGCTTGGCTGATCGCTGTCCAGTTTGCCGAGTTAAAGGCATTCCGGACGTCCACCGTTACCACCGCACAGAGACGATCTCCCTTTCGCTTCTTGTCCAGAGCGACTTTCCCGTTGTTCATCACCCGAGTGATGGCATCAACGGCATTCCGGTCGTCCACCGTTACCACCGCACAGAGACGATCTCCCTTTCGCTTCTTGTCCAGAGCGACTTTCCCGTTGTTCATCACCCGAGTGATGGCATCAACGGTTGAACGCTCTTTACGGAAACCGTATTGGGCGTCCGAAAGTCCTCCGGTCGACTCCAGATGAGTTGTCAGCCTCCGCTGAATCAACCGCTCCAAAATTTTCCCCAGCACACTCAGCAAACAAATTGGCCAGTATGACGAGGGCTCCCCTGGTGGTTTCCCCGACTTGGTAAGCAGCACCAGTTGTTGCCGCTTCCACGCGTCGGGGAAAGTGCCTGCCTCCAGTAGCTGCTTATAGCTTTTGGCAAAAACTTCCGGAAAAACCAGAATTGCCGCAGCTGCAGCCATATTTGGAATGTTGTCGTCCCCTGGAACTTTCTTGGAGTTGAGTGAGCGGGCAATCTCCTTCAACTCTTTCGCCAACTCCTCCTCCGAGACCGGATTCTGTGGATCGCCACCTACTTCCGTCTCGGGCCACTCCATCGGGGGACGCTCGAGGAACAGCTCATTCACGATGAAGGGGAGCTTATTAGCATCCCGTTCCATCGGAACCCGAGCTCCTTCCCACTGCTGCTTGCGGATTTGGTACGCAGGGCCAAAGCCGTGCGGTTCCAATTGTTCCGGCAATTGTAATGGCCTGGGTCAGCTCCTCTGGCGTTGCAACATGCCCAAAAATGTCCTGTTCCTTAAAGATTTCAACGAAAAAATCCTTGTCGAAAATCTTGTGGACCACCTTCCCTCATTCACTGCTGAGTGTCCCACGTTGTTTGCGCGCTGTCTCGGAACCCTGCCGACCACAAACTTGATAGTATTGTGGTCACTAGGGGTTTCGTCACACACGCGCCAACTATTTTCCCCTACCAAAGAGGGGCTGCAGAAGAAAACGTCCACTATGGAGTTGCGACCATTTGCCCCAATCCAAGTGCTCTGGTTGCCCTGGTTCAGGAGAACCAATCCCAAAGCAGCCGCCGCATCCATCACAACTCCCCCCCTAGATACCCTTTCCCCATCGTTGGGTGTCCGCTCCATCCCCCATGCACCTGACCAGGTGTTCCGGTGGTGATCACGGTGTCCCGATTTCGTGGGAGTACAGACACAATTTCGGTCCATTTGCGTTTGTACTCCTCGACGATTGCATCCGGGCCCTCGCATCCCAAGCCCTTCCGCTGCCTAGTGCACGGTCCCTCGTGCTTATCTTCTGCACAACGGTGGCATTTGCTACTGCGGTCCTTGCCACGGCAACGGGCAGCAGTATGCCCGTATTCGTAGCACCGGTAGCATTGCCGCCGACGCTCCAAAAGCCGAAGCCTGCAGCATTTGCTAAAACCAACCGTGTATTGTCTCGCAAGGGCCTGGTCTGTCACCGCTATTGCTGGGCAGTCGAAAAATGCGACCAACGTACCGTAATGCGTTTTTACGGTCGTGATCTGGTCGCTAAAAATTTCAACTTCCAATGCGACACTCATTTCCAAAGCAATTTCTTCGGACGAAGTGCCCGGCGGAATGTTGGTGCAGTTCACCCGCACTGAGGGTGTCCGCGGACGGCATTTTGCTTTGCCATCAAGGGCCCCAGACACCTCTCTCCAAAGGGTCATCGTTTCCTGGTGCGACATGGGTGCTAATTCCAGGAGTAGATGACCCTCAAAGTTTGTGTGAATTCTCTGCACATCCTCTTTTTTCACCGTTTCTCTAAGGATAGGCATAAGGTCCGCGTGCTTGAATCCCCCAATTGATTGAAGCTCGATGGCATTTGGCATTCGGCCGGCCCTGGGATTAGAAGCAGGTGCCGGCTTTTGCTTGGGTTGGGAGGCGGAAGGTTGCGTGTTTGCGGCGAGGCTGGCTGCTTGCTCAGCTTCACGCTGCATCTTCCTCTTCCGTCTCTCCCGGCGCACGGCGAAGGATTTACCGTCCGCGATTCTTGCGCCCCCTCTTGCCCCTCTGATGGTCAAGATCACTGGTCCGCAGAACAACTTTCCCCTTCGCACGGTTCCTCTGCCACAACTGCCTTAGCATTTTCCCCCTTCCCACCCTTTCCCTTCTTTTTGCCCTTTTCCCTTCTTGACCCACCAACTGTTGTCCCTATTCCCCATTTCCTCCTGTCCTGTGTGTTTCCTCCTGAATGAGGCCAATCTCCCTAACTATTATGTTATACATCTCCCGCATAATTCCCCCAAAAACAGTTAAAAATTTGGTGACATCAGTCTCGTCCAAAGGCAAAGATCCCGGTTGCGTCTCCTGATTAGGGCCTGCCAAAGGCCCTAAGTGTTGCTCCAACACCGGGTCCTCCACCACGAGATCCTCGGTTCCCGTTCCCACATCAATTCCTGACCCCACCTCTCCAAGCCAAATTGCTGGAAGGTTCTGCAGCAGGGCTAAAACTGAACCAATACGGTCTTCCCAATTAGAGAATTGAGGCGTTTTGGCTAAAATAGCCCTGTGCTTCACGGTGTCCCTGATAAACAGCATGAGCTCATGTTTTGCTTTTTGCAATGGGCCCATGGGATTTGACTCTGCTGGATATGCAGTAGCGAAAAATTTCCTGTTGTATGTTTGCCCTGCCTTAGAACCCTCCCCTTGGCTGTCTTCCACAATCTGCGGGAGAACAGATACCCTTTTTGCTTTTGGCTTTCAGCGACTTATTGTTACCATAGCAGGGTAGTCAGTCCTGCGTATGTGGGGCACGGTCTATTCGGGACTTGAATCCATATGACGGGCATGTTCTTACGTTGCACGAGTTGAAGACTGTACCACCAGACCGGACAACTGCAGTTACATATTTAATAATGACATGGGATTTCTACACATATTTCACTCTATACAGTTTGTTTAACATATATGATACACTTATGTGCAAACAAGCTTCTCGCATTTTTAATTTCACTGGGTTCTTCCGTTGAATCTCTTTGAAAAAACAAAAGAGTTTCTGGTACTTTGAGAATGCAAGCTAGGTACCTTTGGATCATTAGTCCTGCGTGTGCGGTGCCGATGGATGTCGGAACTCGAAACTAAGCTCTCCCCCAGATACTCACATTTTAAACATCTAACATTTTAAAAATAAAGATCATGGTCTGCTACAATCCACTGCTATACTGACATCCATTGCAGAATATCTAGCATAACGGTAGACGGCGTACGTCGACTGCACCCCAGAACTAACCTCATGATGCGATTTTGTAACCTATGAAGCCTTTTAATTCGCCCCTTGTTGCCAAGAAGTAGAATGGACGAGAAAATGTCTAAGACAACAAAATCGAGCAGTTTTTGAGCTCGGTTTCTAGCTCGCTTGCCGCCGAAACCGATCGAGAAAGCGAGCAGAAACGTCCGAAGAACCGATCGAAGTTCTTGATTGATTGCAGTGTTTACGAAGGTTCGAGAGAGCGCGCTGTCTGTGTTTATCTCTTCTTGAGGAAAAGGCTCCGGTACGCAATCGTGTTGGCGCAAAAATCATAATGGCCGAAAAATATTTCACACCAACGTTCTTTTTCTCCCCTCCTTCTCTCTTCACCATCCTTTCACCTCGCTTTATCAGTATTGGTTCTTGCTCTCTAGCTATATTGAGCGGAAAAATTAAAAGTTTTCGATCGCTTTGCGCAGCGGGCAGGCTAAAATTTCAGCCTACGAACTTAAAACGGAAAGGGCCCCAATTATAGATTCCTTCTTATCCATCAACACCTTTCACCTCGCTAGTCAAAGCAGTCTCACAAGAGTGTCTTTGCCGGTATCCTGATTGCTCTCGGATCAACAGCTCGTTTCTGTACAGAAATTGGAAAAAATGCTCCTTAATTACTAGCCGGCATCGCGAATAAATGAACACATTTTAACAGTCGTTTAAAGTTCATTTTGGTTTAACCGAGTTCATTTGTTGTTCATTCCTGTTAAAATAAACGACCGTCAAAACAGTTAACGACTGCTCGATATCGCATATAGGCAAACACGGGGAAAAAATTCGAGCAGTACAATTAAACGACTGTTAATTTGTATCGCATACGCTCTTGACAGTCGTTTGTTTAACGGCGGCATAGGACCAGTCGTTAAAATTGACAAATGAACTCAATGCGTTCGCGATGCCAAATTCTAGCAATTTTTAACGACTCTGGTTAATTTTTAACGACTGTTAATTTTAAACCAATTCTTTCGCGATACCAGCTACTGTCTCCAGCACCTTTCCGAGCACATACAACATGTTTATGGGGCGAAAATCCTCCGCATTGGCAGCTCCGTTCATTTTAGGAATATGTATAATCATTAGCTGGCATCGCGAATAAATGAACACATTTTAACAGTCGTTTAAAGTTCATTTTGGCTTAACCGAGTTCATTTGTTGTTCATTCCTGTTGAAATAAACGACCGTCAAAACAGTTAACGACTGCTCGATATCGCATAAAGGCAAACACGGGTAAAAAAATCGAGCAGTATAATTAAACGACTGTTAATTTGTATCGCATACGCTCTTGACAGTCGTTTGTTTAATGGCGGCATAGGATCAGTCGTTAAAATTAACAAATGAACTAAATGCGTTCGCGATGTCAAATTCTAGCAATTTTTAACGACTCTGGTTAATTTTGAACGACTGTTAATTTTAAACCATTTCTTTCGCGATGCCAGCTAATGAATCAAAATAGCCTTTTCGATGCCTGCTAGTAAGTATACATTGGCAAAAGTATTGCAATCAGGGGAAAACCTTAAGGTGCTACCCTCAGTTCCCCTACATTGAGAAACCAAATGCCTTTCAATGACTCGTTTAAAATCACATTAAGGACAATATCACTTCTGGCTAAAGCTGTAACACCTCCTGTGTGACGCGAATGACATAAACACGACACTACCCTATAACCTTTTTTATAAAATTGCTCAAATGCCTTCTCCTTGATCACGTGGGTTTCAGACCAACAAAGGTTGAACTTTTTCTACTGTCTCACGAATCATAGCATATTTAGATGAAAGACCGTTAACATTGAAATATAAAATCTCTCTGAACCGCCGTAATTCCGCCCCTTCCTGCTATTGAGAATGTTGCATTCGTTTCACTACCTGTTTTTTTTATTAACACCGGACAGTCATCGCTATTAGCCGCATGTTGTATCTGTAGTTTAAGGTCCCTAGATGTGTTAGCTAAAACACAATTTACATATTTGAGGATGGACGTAGTACAATCCGACGTTCGGTGCTCACTCCTGCTCTTTGAACACGCTGTCTTATTTTGGCAGTCAGTGCTTTTATTGCTAAATTGACCGCATTCAAAGCAGCGCATAACGTGAATGGATCTTGAAATTTTACACCGATCAAAACCAATATTGATTTTTTCGAGTTTAACTAGATACTTATCGGTTTAATGGTCGATTTTCAAACTCGCATTATGTTTCTGGTTCTTGTAGATCTTACTTTCACTCATTCCAATTACATTCACCTGTTACTCGGGAATTCCACCGTTTTGAGGTTTCAAAATATCTACTTAGTCAGAAGCAGAATATGTTTCACTCATTCTAATTATTTTAACGCATGTCGTAGGTACGGATGTCGAATAATCATCTCCTAAAATGCCTTCTACTTCATTTCTAATGTTGTCTAAATTTGCCAGAGCAGGACACTGTACTTGACCGTCTCTACCGTAGCGGAATCCCGACAATTGCTGCTTCCTCGGATCCAATTTAGTGCGAAGGTCAGCTCGCAAGACTGCACCACCTTAGGAACAATTATTCTTCTGTTTCTTCTTTTGGCTCAACAACCGTTGTCGATCTAGGCCTGACTGTACCATTTGTGGGGTTTTCTTTCAGTAACTTTTGGATTACGCCCAGTCAGTCCTACCGGCACGGTCTATTTGCAGCTGGAACCCATGACATGGGCATGTTGTTATTAGGATGATTGTTTACCGTAGGAACAATAACCAGAGTTTTATTATGATTTTTTTTATTTTTCCCATGGGCTCCTTCACATCGTTCATTTCCTCAATTTTGGGAGAAACTTTATTGTTTCGCTCGTCAAATCTATTAATAATAATTTGAACATTGAGGTCTCCCCTATTCGTGCTTTTTCTTTTTTTCGTTACCGCCCATGATTCTAAAGTTACTTCCTGCATTGTATTGCTGGTTTGCGGAGTGTCAGAAGTTGCACGCAAGACCGCCTTCGACATTTTCGAGGCTTCTATAGCAGCGGGGGCGACGTGGCTTCGTGGTACACTATCCGGCTGCGTGGTAATGAATTATGTCTCGAAAGCCTGCGTGGGGCGGCATGTCCGCGTATGACGTTACGCCTAATAGAAGATAGCAGCAGTCGGCAAACTTTTTAATCAAAGGGCCAAATTTAGTAAATGATCAAGACCCGCGGGCCAGGAGCAGGCTCTTTCATTTCTTCATCCTCTCACGCCTCAAAAAATATTGATGATATTCTGGGGATGATACAAAAGTCTCAACGGCTGAAAAATTATCGAAGCAAATGTGCATTCAGTAATTATCTAAATGGTTTATAGACAAGTAATGTCATGTCAGATGAATTGATAATTGATTCCTTAAGAAATAGCACTTTGACAATCGTTGTACTCGTAAACAACAACAGTTTGGTATCGTAGTTCTCGTTAAAACAACAGGCATTTTTTAATGTTCGTTTTTGCTTTCAAATACGATTGAAAATATCTCTTAAATAGACAAAAAGGAAACCATTTGATTTGTATGAAATTAAGAAAAACAAATAGCAGAAAAGATACTGTCGCATGAAAAATTTATGGACCTATTTCACTATATCTAAAAATTTGTATTGCATGTATGGTTAGTGTACCAATTGTGGCTATGTCACCAATTATGGCTACAAAGAACAATATTTTGGCTCTAAAACAGTCAAATTGCGTTTTGAAACCACGGTAGTATTTTTTATTTCAAATATGATCATTTTAAAACATTTGTGCTCAATAGTTCCATGCTGGCCACTTCCGTTTCTTAAATATCACCCTTTTAAAATGTGTTGTCAAGATGTTTGACATCTCTTACCATTTTGCTAAGGGGAATACCGTTGAGTAATAAGGAATATTTAATATTAGAGACCAGTATTTCTTCGAAAAAACAACATCATTTTACAAAATATTAGTTATTTAATCACTTCACTTCAAATTTTTCTGACATTTCATCGAAAAAGGGCGTAATTTTCCATAGTCCACAATTGGTACAACTAAACATTGGGGTACCAATTATCGCAGCATGCTATGAATGCATTTTTCAATACTGTCAGTTTGGTCACAAAGCTAGCTAACGAGTGTTGCAATTTATTTGTTCGTGTCGGTTTTCTGTAAAATTTGTATAATTCGCTAAACAATCACCAGGTATGTAGAGTTTAGATTGAAAAGAAAACGTTTGTTCAATTTATGTGTTGTTTTTTTTTAGAATGGCTCCATCACGTAATTTGAAAACGTACACCGAAGAAGCGATAAACGGCTGTATTAAGTCTATTAATGCCGGTAAAACATTGTATACTGCCTGTAAGGAATTTGGTATCCCAATGTCCACCATCCGTTACAGAATAAGTGGTAATTGGAGAAATAAGTTTAAACCGGGTCCACAGTCTGTACTATCAGCAGATGAGGAACAAAACATTGCTGACTGGTTGAACGAAATGCAGGATCGTGGATTTCCAGTCACTCGAAGAGTTTTGCTCTTTACAGGGTTTACCTAGCCAATCGGGCGTCGTCAAAACGTTATCGGTCGCCGTAAATACTTTTTCGGGCGACGTAAACCCTCAATTGGGCACTGTCCTTTCTATTCAGGCCTTGTGAAGTATGAATCGGGCAAAGTACAGAATGAATTGGGCCTATTTTATATTTTGTTGCTTTCTAGCTATAAAACCATACTTTTTTGCGAGTAGTTTAACTGATATGTAAGAAAAATCACTATTTTTAAGTTTGATTACATAAAAAATTATTCAAATTCTTTTTTTTTAATTTTTAATTCTACACCGTACAATGCAATTTGGTTTTATATTTTTTTAAAATATAATATGTTTGGTGATTTAATTAGGTAAACATTTTAAAATAATACATAATAAGTTAAACAACATCCAAAATACGTATTTTTAAACAACTTGATGGATCAAACACACCGGATCGACCGATTAGAGTAGGACGCTTTCATTCTGTACTATGCCCGATTCATACTTCACAAGGCTCGAATAGAAATGACAGTGCCCAATTGAGGGTTGACGTCGCCCGAAAAAGTATTTACGGCGACCGATAACGCTTTGACGGATTGGCTAGGTAAACCCTGTAAGTTAGAAGAATTTCTAGAAGCTAATCCAGATCGAGTGACTCCTTTTCGTAACAACAAACCGGGTAAGAAGCGTATGAGTCAGTGTTTAAATACCAATAATTCACAATATCTCCTCACTTCAGGTCGCAAATGGTTACGCGGCTTTATGCGGCGCAACAACAGTTTTTCCTTCCGTATGCCCGAAGCTTTGTCTAGTGCTAGTAGCCGAGTTAGTGAGAAAGATATCCGCGGATGGTTTAATTTGATAGATGGTTGGCTAACTGAGAATGGAATGCGAGAAATATTGAATGATCCGGCTAGAATTTTTAACGCAGACGAAACCTCATTTTTCCTTCATCCAAAATCAAAAGAGGTTATTGCTCGTACTGGTTCCCGCAATGTTTACGAAGCAGAGCAAGCTGCTGCCAAACATAATGTAACCAGTGGCGGATCTAACGGTAGGCGGACCAGGCGGTCGCCTGGGGCCCCGTTAATTTAGGGGCCCCGTAAATCGCGATTCTATAGTATGCCGTATGGACAGAGTACTAGTGACAAGGGCCTCCGGAAGGATGGACGTAGGGGCCCGAGTCTGGTTAATCATTTGCACCCCCCCGTCAGCAAAAATTTTAAAGCCTGTTACTGATGATCGTATCGGACCGATCAGGGCCCCGACAGCATTTCAAGTTTACTCTTCAATCTACCAACAATAGGCTTAGTGCCGTTACCAATCCCCCCCCCGCGAGCACCATTTACCATTCAAAAGGGGCCTCAACTCGTCTTACCGCCTAGGGCCCCCGATACCCTTAATCCGCCTCTGAATGTAACAGTTATGTTTGCATTCGGAGCAAATGGCATTATTGTACATCCACATGTGATACTGCCAGGTAAACGTTTGCGGCAAGAGGTAGTGCAAAGTTTTCCTTCCGAATGGGGTCTCTGGTCAAAGCGAACGCGGTCGGATGGATTCTCCTAATTTTAAAGGATTTATTCATAAAATATTTCACCCTTTTGTCATCAAACAAGGGGTGAAATTTCCTATAATATTATTTGTTGATGGCCATGCATCGCACAATGCACTAGAAGTAGCCGATCTCTGCAAATCACTGGGCATAATATTGATATGCCTATATCCTAATACCACACATATTACACAGCCCGCAGACGTGGCTATATTTAAGCCATTAAAAAACGAATGGAAGCGTGCAGTAGAAGCTTGGAGATTGAAAAATCAAGGTTGTGCTCTTAACATCTTGCACTTTGGGCCAGTTTCATGTGAGGCTATTGAAAAAGGAATTCAAAAGCCATCGATTATCAATGGTTTTCGGGCATGCGGATTGCATCCATTTGATGCTAATGCGGTAGACTATTCCAAGTGCATCGCCAAGACAGCAGCTGCTTTTAAAGTTGAACATTCTGAAGTTGATGACTCTTGCGAAGCTTCATACATCAATTATGGAGCCAAATAGCACAGATAGACAGGAAGATAGCGGTAGGGACAACATCAAAATAAGCATAGAACGTATAATTGAGGCATACGACCTGATTGGTGATGATATGAGATCTAAAATCGAAGGAGACGTGAACCTCTTGTCTCGTGAAGAACGTGTCATTCGATTTTTTTTTAACAGAGAATTTGTTCGTCCTCATGTTGTATTCGATCAACAAAGATCTCCAATGAATAGCTTTGAGACCAATTCTACGGACATCGATGTAAGCAAATGTGAAACTGTTCACATTGAAGACAGTGAAATTTAAAGTTGCCAAATATATTGCCTTTAAATGAATATCTTTTCGATGAACCACGAACTGGCAATATTATGTTAGAACAGCCTAAGGATTTCGAGCATGGTAAGTAAAAAAAACTAAAACGTTTGCAAAAAAAAAAAGCCAAACGAACTATAGAACATTTTCCCAACTGATATTAATTTTGTAATTACAGTGGAGATAGACATCTTGGACGGTCATAATACTACACTTAGCCTGCCCGAGGTATTAACTCTACCGCCAACGCCGCGTCGTAGTATTAAACATCGAAATTACAAAACAAATTTTCACCCCGTACTAACGGCTGGAGAGCGTACGGAGGCATTCCGGCAGAAAAAATAACAAAAAGAGAAAGAGGAGCAACTAAGAAAAAGAAAGGCTGAAGAACGCCGAGAAGCCAAAGAAAAAAGAGAAGAAGCAAAACGGGCAAGATTGGAGGAACGCGAAAAACATAAGAAAGGAGGAAAACCAAAAAAATCAAAGCAAAACAAAAACCGGAACTAGTTATGATTCGCAATTAATTAATTTGACTTGTACATAGATTATAGATTATGATATTTTTGGTTCTTGTGTGTACAAATAAGAATACCTACTTGCCACTAAAAAAAATCTTTTACTCTTGAATAAAAAAAAATAATGGTTTATAAAATGGAAAAAACTACTTTATTTCATATTTGCGATCAAATTCAACTGAAATTGTGTTAAATTTCTAATTTTGTCATGGTTGGATAATATAATGAAAATGGTTTTTCCTACTAAGATTTAAGATTTATGGTTTATATCCATCATAGGAACCCTTATGGCGAATTGCTAGGAACACTATAGCCATAATGGGTACCTAAAGATGCAATTGTTATTTAATTTTTTTCCCGATTTCTATGAACAGTGAGTCAAAATAAAAAATATCCACATGTTCTACACATTTAAGGCTTCCAGAAAATGATCAGTTTTTTGCAATGCACCTCATGCGACTTCTTTCATTCCGAAAGTCTTATTGACGTATTAAAAAACAATGTTAAAATTACATTACGGTTGCATTAAAAAATGAACAAGTAAATGGGTTTATCATGGGTTTTACTTCAGCTACACTAACAAAACGTTAATTGCACTTTAAATACAGTAGAACGTCGATTATCCGGGCAGCTCGGGACCGAACGGTTACCGGTTAATCGATTTGCATGGATAATGGTCCAAGAAATGTCAAATTCGTATAAAAATTATAAAATTCATTAGTTCACTAGTCACTTTGAATTGATCGATTAATCGTTAGTAGAATATTATTTTATTCAATAACTATAGGTTTGGCAACTTTTCATGAACAAACATGAATTTCGAAAATACCACTAAACACTACAGAGCTGCACAAAAAACTGGTTGCCCACTTGACTATCGCCGCAAATGTTCGCCGTACGTTTGAACAGCTGTCACATTTATGCGTACGGTTAAGCCGCCCGCCGGTTAATCCGCCCCCGGATAATCGACGTTCTACTGTAGTAGTATTATATCAATCAGCAACTGATTTTGTCTGAAGACAAAATTTGACACCTCTATCGGTTGAACTCTAACCATGATAGCAAAAAAAAAACGAACCAACGTCGTTCAGAAGCGGGCGCGATCAAAGAATGGCACCCTGTAGTGTCTAAAATGGACTCCGTGCGGAAGTTTGTGGGCGTGACAATCTGATGACAGCTCCATAATCTTCTTCTTCTTCTTTGGCTCAACAACCGATGTCGGTCAAGGCCTGCCTGTACCCACTTGTGGGCTTTGGCTTTCAGTGACTAATTGATTTCCCCCCATAGCAGGATAGTCAATCCTACGTATGGCGGCACGGTCTATTTGGGGCTTGAACCCATGATGGGCATGTTGTTAAGTCGTACGAGTTGACGACTGTACTACGAGACCGGCCGGACAGCTCCATAATATGCTAGCAAAATTCCTCTAGTCGATTGCAACACTCCCCTATATGATTGCAAACTTCTACAGCTATGCAAGCAACATTCGCCTTCTGATTTGCAACATTCCCCTAAGTGATTGAGCTATTCCCTGGGTGTGGGTGTAATACACCGACGGTGAAAAATAAACCCATAACTCCCTGTACAAGCTATCGGGTCATCACTGGTTCCCACCACAGCGGAGCATTTTAAACACTCCATGCCGTGTAAAAAAAACAAATACGGGCGAAATATATAAAATTGTTGTCTTATCAAACGTTGCTTACCTGTTATCAAACGGTAGAGAACGAGGCTTTGAAGAGGAAAACAAATGAACGAGAGCAATTGATGGCTTTGCGTGAGGAAAACCAGGATGGAAAGTCGAGTTTTTGGGAAAAAGTTTCGCACAGCAAATGATGGTAATGCTGACCTAAATTGTGCGTTAGTTTTTGCAACAATCGAAATTTATAAAATTGTTGTCCTTTCCCTTACCTGTTATCAAACGCCGGCACCAAACGACACAAACACTACTCTATTAATTAGCTACTCTACCCTCCCGGTGTCACATATAAATAGATAAATATAGTACAAACACCTATCTACACAAAAAGGATCGGTTACTGTCACCAACACAGATGCTGTTGACCGCACCAATCTTGTGTTTTTTTTTTTACAAAATAATTACTATATTGGCTAAACACAATGATACGAGGGAATCCAGGAGTATTTATGTACACACGTAGTAAAAAAGTTGAGCACTAAGCTCTATTTTACACAGTTTTTTTTTCACGTCACAACATAAAATCAACGTCTAAAGTTGTGACTAAAGTTGCAATAGGGCAAAATGGTATTACACGAAATGTCAAAACACATCAAAACAAAGGGGCAAAATTGACAACAACATTGGACTTTAGGCTTTGGTTTAAGCTCTTGCATCTTAGTAGAATTGTGAAAATAGATATTTTAGTTTAGTATTTAAGTTTTTTTGTAGGATAATTTAGTAAAAAGCTAGAATATTTCAATAATTCACGTGTTGTCAGTATTTCTTCTTGCTGCTATACATACAGCAAAGTTTTATTTTTGTAAAGCTATTATCTTGTAGCGATTTTAGCATATGCCACAGCCTCATCATGTTGCTCCTATCAAAACATACTGATCATTTTGCCCCAAGTGAAACATTTTGCAAACTTTAACTTTAAAAATGTTCTTCCTTTTTTGGCACAACAACCGTCATAGGTCAAGGCCTAACTGTGCCACTAATGGGCTTGGCTTTCAGTGACTTACTGATTGCACATAGCAGGATAGTCAGTCCTACGTATGGGGACACGGTCTATTCGGGACCCACCAGAGACTGTAGCAGACTGGCCCAAAAACATTACATTAAATTAAAATGGATACTGATCTAACGTAAATCATAGATACATTTTATGTGGTTGGATACACATTCTTTTTTTCTCTAATCACATGTTAAATTCTTTCGAAAAATTATTTTCGAGACAGTGAAAATTATGTAGTTTTGAGCAAACATTTTATTTTTTATCTTATGTGGTTTGAACATTGTATTTGATGATTTTAAATCATTAGAAGTCTTTATAAATGTGTTTATTTGACAATAATGCACCATCATTTTGCTCAAGGTTCCCCTATATCATGTATCATGCTTAATATCATATTAATAATTCCACTTACCTTATCTGTTTTAATTATTTTTATATAGTGCTAGCGGAAGTACACTCTAGTAGCAGCGGAGCCGCCAGTGGTTCAGATGAGGATCTCTCCGTGTCTTCTTCGCATTCCGATGGCGATGGCATAGTTGGCAGTAGTGGAATTTGTAATGGTAGTAGTATCGGTGGCATTGCTAGAGATATAGGAGACGCAGGTGGAAAATGTGACTCAGTAGTTGGTGTCATCAACAACAATCAAAAGTCATCAAACGATAACACAGCAAGCCATGAGCATGACTATGAAGATATCTATCTTATGAGAGATGAAACGCAGTTGGCGGGTAGTACTTCTACTAGAAATGCAATTGGGAGGAGCCGTTCTAGAGATAGTGGTTCCCATAGTCGATCGGCGAGTGCTAGCTCAAATAGAAGTGATATTGCTCTACAGCTGACTGGCAACACTAATGATCAGGTAAAGTTGAACAGCTTTTAAAATTATCAATGGTAATATGTTGCTACCTTTAAACTGTTTCAATAATAAGTGAATAATTATAATTAGTAAATTAAATTATCCATGTATGCATATTTGTCCCTTATAATACTTTTTACTACTAACATTATTTATACTAGTAAAAATAATAAGAATGGTGAATTCTGGTGAGCGGTTACAAAAAAGCACAACGTATAATCGGAATAATGAAAAAAAAATGAAATAATAAAACTACATACTATATAAATAATAAATTAAAATTAAAATTAAACTAATAGTAATAATAAAAATAATAATGCATTAACATACAAAAATACACTTTACAGGGTTTAACAAGTCAGAATCGAATGCCAGCAAAACATGTTCAGTAGCTCAAGATGCAATTTAGCTGTCAAAATTTGTTGTTTCACCGCACCGATGCTATTTTTATAGGCGCAATATGATTTCAATCGCACAAGGTGTTTTTAGAGGCCTTTTGCATCGTTTTGCGTATTCAATACAGTCCTTCCCCGAGTTACGCGACACTCGAATTACGCGAATTCGAGTTACGCAAATTTTTATTTTTGACAGTTTAGATGTCAAATCAGTACAATTTTCTAAATCAATTGTCAAATGAAAAATAATTTGCAATGTTTTAAATGTTTAAAATCACTAAGAAGACAGAAATAACTGAATTTTATAGAACAATTGTAATAAATAAGTAATAAACAAAAATGAACTAAATTCAATGAAAAAATTATCAATCAAATAAATTTTGGCTGTAAAACGTGATATTCAACTTACGCGAAAATCCGAGTTACGAGAATGTCTCAGGAACGCATTATTCGGGTAATTCGGGGAAAGACTGTACAGTGTCTCTCTAGCCAGCTCCACACTGTAAGCTTCATTTCCAATCCGTAAAATCCCTATTCAACATTGTCAAATGGATATCGTGCGTATACGGAGCAACCGATGACAGATCATTCGAGTTTCCATTTTTATTGTTGAAATTTATTTTATGAGATTGAATTTTTCGTTTCCGATGTTGAGTTGGCTAGAGAAATCCTGTAACGGATTTTGAGATCATTTAATTGAAATAAATGCTTTTATGCGCTGTAGCATTATATGTATAAAAAAATACGTATTTATTGTAAAAATGAGGATTTTCTGCGCAAAAAAACTACATACACTTTATACACGTTTACATTCGCTTGTGCTTGTTGCTTTGAATGCTGGGTAGTTCTCTCTGCAGTTCGAGTTAGTCCAGCGAACGTAAGAGCGCCATAGGGACAATCTCGGTCCCTGATATGACTACCGGAACTATGTGGAACTATGATATCCTCCAGGTGCCACAGCTTCTTCAATTCCTCTGCCAGGTCATGGTACTTCGTTTCCTTGGTGAGAAATGGTCTTTGTTTCCTTCTTTTGTAATTTAAAAATGGTTACTGTTTAACTTCTCACTTTATACTTGTGATCGCCCAGGTGATCTTGGAAATTTGTAAAAAAATGCGCTTACTGGAATCCTTTGAGCTAAGAGGCATTATCTTAGGTAGGGAGACACTCGCAGCTCATGAATTAAGATACGTGCAAAAGGGTGGCCATTCGAATCAGGATTGAAAATTCCCGATTTTTCCCCGGTTTTCCTTGGATTTTTCAGGGGTTTTCCCGGTTCATTACATTTAATGTGTCTGTAGTCGATAAACTTGCGCGATACTTGAATTTCAAAGTATTTTTTATAAACAATATAATTGGTAATTAGAGCATGATACTAAAAAGCCTGACTCGTTTTGTTACATCTCATGAATAAGTGAATATAGAAGAACACATTTTTTAGTACTGTTCAGTTACCCATATTGGGGGCCTTCGCGATTGTAGTAAGTTTTTTTTTTTTTGTATGGAGTTTGACAGTTGGAGGCTGAAATCATGTAAACACTCCATACAAAACCGCACCGAAAACTAGCATGCAATTTTCAGTCTATATTACAGTGCTTTTTTAGTCTTTTTAGCCTCAAAGCTAGAATTAGATTAGAATTAGAATTAGAGTACCTGCTCGAAAAATGGCAAAAAAAGCTCGCACAACAAAATCGAGCAGTTTTTGAGCTCGGTTTCTAGCTCGCTTTCCGCCGAAACCGATCGAGAAAGCGAGCAAAAACGTCCGAAGAACCGATCGAAGCTCTTGATCAATTGAAGCGTTTACGATCGTTCGAGAGAGCTCGTTGTATGTGTTTATGTCTTTAAGAACAAAAAAGCGACCGTGTTGGCGCAAAAATGATAATGGCCGAGACATAATTCACACCCACGTTCTCTTTCTCTCCTTCTTCTCCTCTTCACCATCCTTTCACCACGCTTTATCATAGGGGCCCTTTCCGTTTGAAGCTCGTAGGCTGAAATTTCAGCCTGTCAGCTTTTTGCATTGTATAGCAGTTTTCGAGCAGCTATCTAATTGAGTATAATATACAGGTGGGCTTATCCCAAGGTGTATGAATTTAGAAGACTGATTTTTATCGCTTCTGCTTCTGAATGAAGATTTTAAGAGTGTTTTGAGTATTCGTCAAGCCTCCAGAAAGCTCGTTGGAGCAAAAGTTTTCACTCGTTCTGTCAAAAAGTGATATTCAAATTTGATTATAAAAAAATGTTATGAGACCACCTGGACTACATACACTTTCATTCCAGATTCCACCACCTGATCTCTTTAATGCACCTTGGAATAAATGTAAACAACACCGTCTTTTCGAGCAGGTACTCGAATCTAATTCTAGCTTTTAGGCTAAAATTTTCTAGACTGAAAATCGCAGGCTAGCTTTTTGTGTGGTTTTGTATGGATTGTTTACATGATTTCAGCCTCCAACTGTCAAACTCCATACAAAAAACTGACTAGAATCGTGAAGGCCCCCATTATTGGTTTTTGCTCTCTAGCTACATTGAGCGAGAGGTTGAGAAGTTTTCGATCGCTTTGCGCAGCGTGAGGTTGTGTTTACATTTATCCCAAGGTGAATTAAAGAGATCTGGTGATGGAATCCAGAATTAAAGTGTATGTAGTCCAGGTGGTCTTTTTATAACCAAATTTGAACATCACTTTTTGACAAGATGGGTGAATATGTTTGTTCCAACATGCTCTCTGGAGGCTTAACGAATACAAAAAACACTCTTAAAATCTTCATTCAGAAGCAGAAGCGATAAAAATCAGCTTTCTAAATTCATACACCTTGGGATAAGCCCACCTGTATGTTATACCCACTTAGATAGCTGCTCGAAAACTGCTATACAATGCAAACAGCTGACAGGCTGAAATTTCAGCCTACCAACTTAAAACGGAAAGGACCACATTTTTAGAATTGTATGACAGTTTACAGGCGTCCCCCGAGTAACGACCCCCTCAAGTTACGACGATTCGTAGGTACGACGATTTTGATTTTGAAAGTAAAAAGTTGTGATTGAGAAAAAATTTATGTATTATTTATTTGAACACACACACACACACACACACACACACACACACACACACACACACACACACACACACACACACACACACACACACACACACACACACACACACACACACACACACACACACACACACACACACACACACACACACACACACACACACACACACACACACACACACACACACACACACACACACACACACACACACACACACAAGCTCTTCCCCTAGAAGCATACCGAAAGGTGAATCCATAGGGAAGGGTGTATGGCCCAAGGGGGGGTTTACTTGGTAAGAATCCCATGTCAACACCCGTGCGACAACGGGAGTCTTTCGAAGATTCCCCCTCCTTGTAAAACAAAAAAAACACGCACACACACACACACAAAGATTTCACAACAGAAGATTATAGATCTTGAGTATCTATATCGTGTAAATAGCTTTTGGAGTAAAATTAATACATTATCGGACATTGGGCCTCATCGCGAACGAAAGTCGATAACGGAGTGGATAATTTAGTCGATTGGTTAGCAAACTTCCAATGTTATCCACTTGCGTTTTCTCAATCAGAATCTTCGCAAACCGATCGGTTTGGCAGTGGAGTGGAATGGTATTTGCCGCCATAGCAACGAGGTTAAAAAGTCGAGCAGTGGGATATGCAGTTGAAAACTTCATATAAAAAAAAGCATTTCAGTCGGATAGCCATATCTAATGCACCACCCCAGTTGATATAACAGTGGAAAACTAAATAATATTAAAAATCATGTTTCACAGCTCGCAAAAAAGGATGTTTTATCGCTGTTTGAGTTATTTAAGATGTTTTATCACTCGATTTAGCTAAAATATTATTTTTTAGAAAATATAAATTTACCTGTTTTTTTATAAACAATCAAAACACATGAATTAAGGTTTATAACAGGTATTTAGTTTTTATAGTTCAAGCTAGGAAATAAGAAACCAAAAAAAAAACCTTTTCTGCTAATCCTTCTCTTTTATCCAACCTTATGTTATGGCCTTATGGCATGTTAGAATCGGTTCCGACACGTAAATGCAACGAGATTGGGAAGACCAGTATTATCACTAGGTACAAGAAATTACAAGCAACTCATATCCGTTGGAGCGGCGAGTTCCGGTCGGAATCGTTTGCGTTGTTTTGCACCTATCGAAGGTGTTGTGCCTACTTGTACCTTCCGGACTATCCAAAAACTCAGGGTCGCTTATGGAAGGGTACAGCCCGGGAGTGTTCGGATTGACACACACATCGCTATGTTCCACGCCTCGTGACAAACGTGTCACCCAATGATTTTTTTGTTCATCCATTTAAACAAATATGTACACTTGAATAGCTTCTCTTCTGAATCACATACATTACAATTTTAACGTAGTTATTTTATTTTTATCAAATCTGACGCAATCATCATCGTACGTGTGGAAGCACACTCATTGTCGTATCAAGCTCGCCAGTCTTCAGTGGACGGTCCTTGTTCAAGGCATGGAAACGATCGTCCCAGGTGTTGTGCAGGGTGAGGAGGGGGGAGATTTCATCTCTTGGCTTTGAATCAAATACACTTTAATTTTTTTCTTGGGGGAGTGGGGGGTATTGGTCGTAATCCCTCATATATGGGCTCCTGTAGTCTTTGAGTCCCTTCGTCAATGGAGCCTCTATCGTTCATGGAGGCCCGCGATGAGACTACTGTACACACCATATATGCTGGACTTTATATCCACGGAGCCTCCTGCGGTCAATCAGTCCGCTTACGGTTAAATTCGCAATTGCGGAGAGGGCGTAGTAGGTTTAAATTTAAGTGGGCAGAGGACTTGGAGGCGTCAGTCATTAAGGCCAGGATAATGGACTGGCGAGGGCGAGAGACCGTGAGCGGTTTCGGACACTCCTTATTGTACGGAATAAGTGTACCGCGCTGTTTCAATATATTTTTGCACGAGGGCGTAAAATACGGACGTTCACGGATCCAACGTTCGCGGTGGCTGGAGTTGATGGACGCACATGGTACATGGCACAGGACAAGCGTCAGTGAAGGTGGCAAGCTCAGAAAGGATTCAAACCTCGTCCTCCAGTTCATACGATTTTGTTTCAATTAGACTTGTTCAGCCTACAACCCGTTTTGCACTTTACTCGGATCGTTTGAACAGGCCTACAGTCAGTACTGTCTAAGGCCACTTCTGGTGTGGATTCTTCACTAGATGGTCCGTAAATAAGCAAAATTTACTATTTTATTCATTCCGCAAAACAACACCTCTAAATGTAAACAAAAGTGTGATTGACAGATAGGCAAAATCAATGGCTACTCGAATCGGAAAGAGTTATCCACCGGTGGAGAAATTATCCACCGGTGGAGAAAATTATCCACCGGTGGAAAATAAATTCCACCGGTGGATTCGAGCAAATTAACCGATCGGATAAATTTTATCGACTTTCGTTCGCGATGAGGCCCATTATTTGAAATAAAATACACGATAGTGTCGATTATCTGATTGACACGGAAATGTGTCAAACAAAATAGCGCTTCACGAACTGAAACGAAATCGGTATTATACAAGCTTGTTAGAGACTTCTTTCGTTAACTCGAGACATTGCTACCATATTGATCTGAAATGGATTTGTTTGTCAAAACAAACTGCAACGCGTAACACAGGAAGTATCGTAACAATTTATAATTATTTCTACGTTTGGCATATTATTGTTCTTCAAATATGTTTGGCAATGTCATGAAAAGTAGCGCTTATGGTATGATTTTCGAAATTTCTGTGTATTTTGTTATTCCCACCCTTTTTCCAGTGAATAATTACAAAAAATCCCTTTAGAATGTAATTACATGCAATTCGTGTAGTTTAAATAGCGGAATTTGGGGCAAGTGTGCCATACGGGGCAAGAGTGCCACCAAGCATTTTTCCTTAAAAACTTTAGTTTAATAATCAATTGTGTATACAGTTGGTTGCTTTCCAATGACTAAGTATTCTGAGCCTAATTTCATATAGACAAATAATATTTCCCATTGTTTTGAACTTATTTATATTGAGTTTCAAAATAGAGCAGAATATTATATTTTTTTAATCCAACCAAATAAGCTCTCAAAAATCATGCGAACAATCAACCGAGAAAATATTTACACCACCGTATAGCTGAAAAAACGTGTAATTTTTTGTGGGGTTAGTTGAAAAAAACTTTTTTTTTTGTCACTGAAAAATTCAATTTCAAAAAAGATACAACTTTTGGGGCAAGTGTGCCATCTCTGTTTGGGGCAAGTGTGCCACCATCTTTCATAGGCGCGAGCTGTCAAAAATGTAAACATTGTTGTAGCGTGCTGCGGAATGGTGCGCTATTGTGAGCGGATTCCACGCCAGAAAAACAGAACAGTAACAAACCATATTGTGGTACAATTGGTGGTCAAAAAGGCTTCATTGGTGACTAAATACATGTAGGAATACATACACTAGTGGTACAAACGTAATAATTTCCAATTATCTAAGAAATACGGTTATTTTAACCAGGTGGCCGTCTTGTCCCATACGAGTGGCACTCTTGCCCCATAGCCCAAAAAAGAACGTCTTTTTGGATCCTTTTTAAAACACTTCAAAAACTGTTTTGTTTGCACTTTTTTCAAGCGAAACTCATTTATAAGTGAGGAAATAGATGTAAAATGGTTATGAGATTTAAATAGGCTTTTGAAAAACATGTTTTAATGAGTTATAACTTGAAATGCTTAAGGTGGCATACTTGCCCCAAGTTCCGCTATATGTATTTAGTAGTTAAACCGTAAAACAACACGCTTTCCGTAGCTTTGACCTGACGGAAAGCTGTTGGATAAAAAACGGTCTCCGTTTGAGTCAGGTAATGTAAATGACCTTCGTTCAGTTCGATGTATCAAATCAGAGACAAATCGCGTGCTCTAACACGGATCATAATAGTAAATGAGCATTTTTGATACTCAAGCAGTTGAGTCACATCATCGGCACAGAAATCGTTATTATAGAAGCTTGATAGAGACTTTTTTACTTTCGTTCAAAAATTATTTCGTTGACTCGAGACATTGCTTCCAAGTTGATTTGAATTTGATATGTTTGGCAAAACAAACTACAACGCGAAATTCAGAAAGTATCGTACAATTTTATAATTACGTTTGGTGTATTATTGTTATATAAATGCTTTAGGCGACGCCAAGGTAGCGCTTGTGTTATGTTTATCTACATTTTGAGCATTTCGTTAATCCTTCACATTTTCCAAAAATCCATTCTGAATGTAATTATATTCAATCAGTGTGGTTTAAAAACATTGTGTTAGTAGTAAGACCATAAAACAAAACACTTTCCGTAGCTTTACTCTGACGGAAAAATTTTCGACAAAAACCGAATTGCCATTAGTACATATTTGTAGAATCAATAAGGTCATCCACATTTTAAAATGTGTAATGGCTGAGTATGGTTTGTTTAAATTTTTAAGAATTGCTAATCTTGTTTTTTTCCTTATAACTGCATTTAATTCGTGTGTTCGTTTGTTTTTTTTTTTTCGTTCATAGTCGCTGGTGAACAATAATAAGGAACATATGCTGCTGGCGAAACGCAACAATTTATTGCATGAACATCGACGAAACCAACATGAGGCGAAGCTTCTTTCAAAATCAATGTACACCATGGGCAAGAGCAACATTGACCCGAGTCAAACATTTTCTGGAGCTGCTTCGCAGCGTAAGCATGCCGAAGACTATCCCATAAGTACAATCCGTTCTTCTTGCACCATAGATAATGCCTACGAAAGTGTATGTTCACCTGAGGATGTATACGAGAGAACAGCAGATATGGAAATTGATGTGAAACAGCTGAAACGCTCCCAATCTCACCAGTTTCTTAATTTATTAGCCAACTCTAATATTTCACGGGAAACAAATGGAACAACCGTTATTATAAATAGTGTCACTAACGGAACAGATACACATTCAACAACCATGTCCACATCGCCATCATCAGCCAAACAAATCGAAGAAACACAAATTGAAGGAAAAGAAAATACAGGTAAGTGATATATTTAATACCTTAGAACAGGGACTTCCATACTTTTCAGCTGGTGGGCCGCATTCCTTCAAATATAACTAGGTTGAGGCAGTGGCGGATTAAGTATATCGAGGCCCTGAACGGTAAGACGAGTTGAAATGATGAATGATGAGGATCAAGGGAGTAAAACTAATCACACATACGGATCCAAACGACCAAAACGTGTACGACGGTCCTCGATGGCGATAAGATTGCGGGGACGAAGTGTTCTAGTTGGAGCTTATAAGTTTATTTTAGATTGAAGAATACGAGAATCAATACGATGGTTTAGCAGATCGACTATAAAAGCCCTTTGTGCGTTACGGTGGCGCTCTTCGAGGGACTCAAGTCCAAGTAGGGCGCAGCGAGTCCTATTATCGGTATTGTACCATCGGCGTAAAGCGTAGCGGGTGGCTTTCCGCTGGATGGATTCGATACGCGCCAGTTGACGGGATGCAGTGGGCCACCATATAAATGAGGCATATTCAATAACAGGCCGGTTTTAGGAGCAGTAAAACATTATCACACATGTTGGGTCGCATAGTTCTCTAGTTAGATGTGTCAATAGACCTACTAGCTGATTGCCTATATATAACATATTTAAAAGTTTGTCTAAAATGAGTTTTCCATCAAGAAAAACTCCTAAGTCGCTAACACAATCTTTACGCACCAAAATTCAACCGCCTATCGTATAGTTGCTCGAAAGAGGGTTTCGTGAACGGCTGAATGTGATAGTGGTACAATTTTCGATGCTGAGCACGAGGTTACTTGTGCACCACACGAAGAAAGAGTCCAAAATACTTTGCAGATGTGCTTCGTCGCAGGAAGTTTCAACCTGGAGAAACAGTTTAGCGTCATCAGCATACATCAGGCGACAATTGTCCGGAAGTGCGAATGAAAGATCGTTCATATATAGTATGAAGAGCAGTGGTCCTAGATTGCTTCTCGGGGGCACTCCTGAAGTTACCTTTAGCTGACGAGAGGAATGTGAGCCCATCCTTACAGAGTAAGTGCGATCATCAAGATAGGATCGCAACCATGCCATAATCGAGCAGGGAAACCCCAATATATCCAATTTTTTTAGTAGGATTGAGTGCGGGATCGAATCAAATGCCGCTTTGATGTCTGTCTAGATTGCATCAACTTGCATCCTAGCATATAACGCGGTGTGGCAGATGCTTACGAATTCCATGAGGTTAGATGTTGTCGATCTTTTGGGTGTGAAATCGTGTTTAGCTGGACTCATATATTTCGAAACACTGGCTAGGAGCGGTTCGTACACGAGCAACTCGAAAACTTTAGCTTTGGCGCAGAGGGAAGTGTTTCCACTATAGTTGGAGGCAGCAGCTTTATCGCCTTTTTGTGGATAGGTACCAGCCATCACACTTTCCAAGCCGCGGAAAAGACTCCTGTTCGAAATGAGGTGTCGAAGATTTTGCACATAATAGAATTGAGGTGATTAGTGCATCATTTTTACATGGACGCAGGAATGCCGTCCAGGCCCAGTGAGAATGAAAGTTTTAGCCTGTCAATAGCGTCCTTAATCGAGTTTTCATTGAAAACCGGAAGGCATGGGTCGATGGCACAAACTGGTGTGTTTCCAAGTGCAGTTCTGATTAAATCGGGATTGGTGACGTCAGGGCGGAAGGTATCTTGGATTCTCCTGGTGAATAATTCACAAATTTCCGGAGCAGTATTTCCATTCACATCATTGTAAGCTATTGCGCTGGGGAAAAAATGATGATTTGCGTTTGAAATAAATAAAATTTTATAATCCTCGAAGGCGGTAGCGAAAATTTCGCTCCATTCGTCGAGAGTAGTTGCGATAGCAAATTTTGTTATATCGGCGGTAAATTGAATGTACAGCATTAGAGTAACGTCGCGGGCAATCGAACAGACATCGAACAGACATCGAACATGGAAAATGTATGAAATTTGATATGTTCGATGGTAAAAGTAAGGCTGGAAATAGACGAACCGAGATCGTCGCGGTACCGCGAAATTCGCGCCTTGTTTATAACAGTTGTATAACAGTAGAGCTGTCAAATCTTCCGCGCCTCCAATCGCGCCTGCTGTTTCGCAGAGATACCCAACTTCGGTATTGCTGAGATTTTCGCGGTAGCGCGAACCGATTATTTTTACTTTTTCTGGCAGATTTGTGTGAAAACTCGTGTCGAGAAACGAGTTTTGTATTTTATTTTGCATACACTATGTGAAATAAATAATTTGATTCGCAAATTGATAGAAAAATATTTCTTCTTGGCACATTCAATCGTCACCAGACCTCGGATGGTTGGTTCCATATCTCGCCTATCTGTCAGATTGTCAGAGCTTAATACGCTGTACGACAGTGAGGTCGCCGTACATCCCGTATAGCTCGTCATTATAGCGGCTCCTCCATTGTCCTTCCACACATACGGGGCCAAGTATCCTTCTGAGCATCTTCCTCTCGAACGCGGCTAAGAGGGTTTCGTCAGATTTGGACGGTGTCCATGTCTCATAGGCGTATGTGAGTACTGGTACTATGTGAGTTCTTGTATAACATCAACTTTTATTTTACACTGTTTTCATGATTTTAAGTTTTTTTCATTATATTTGGTAATTTTAATCCATGGATAAAGGGTGAAGGCATACAATAATAAAAGAAAAATTGTGTTTTGTGCCATGTTCAGAGGTATATTCAGTAAACTGCTTAACATGTCCGTTTTGACTGCCCCCCTCGCTTTCCGCCACCCAACAAACAATTCGTCATTTCCCAAACGTCGATCGTTTTGCGGGATGTAAGCAATGCCAGCAGGTAGCCGTCGATTAATAAGCGCGTGCACCTGTAACTTTTTAGACGATAAGCGTTAGTTGAAAGTACCCATGGAAGCTCACACGAGAACGAGAAACTTACCTTAGAAATTTACAAGGATAAATCATTCCATATTTGCACAAGAACGAACACAACACAAAACGTAGACGAGCAAAGTACGGGGCACAAGAAATCACACATCACTCCAGCACATCCTTTCACAGTGAAAGCTCTCGACAGACTGAGGATGTCTAACACCCGGATGAGCACGATAGTAGAAAAATCGAGAGAGATGAGGTGTGTGATAGCGAATCGATGCCTTGTGATTGGAATCTCGGCATCATCTACCCCATATACAAGAAGGGAGACAGGTTGGACTGCAACAACTCCAGGGGTATTACAGTGGTGAATACCGCCTATAAAATATTCTTCCTGGTCCTTCAGGATCGTCCTGTCCCGCACGTCGAAGAGATAGTAGGAAACTATCAAAGAGAATTTCGAAACGGAAAATCAACCACTGATCAGATCTTCACCATGCTGCAGATCTTGGAGAAGATCGACACATATCATCTCTTTATTGACTTCAAAGCCGCATATGATAGCATAGCCAGGGTAAAAATGTACGACGCTATCAGCTCATTTGGAATCCCGGCCAAACTGATAAGGCTAGTTACAATGACTATGACTAACGTCACATGCCAGGTGAGAGTGGATAGAAAACTCTCAGGACCTTTTGCTACCACCAAAGGTCTGCGCCAGGGAGACGGGCTTGCCTGTCTCCTATTCAACTTGGCGCTAGAGAGGGCCATCCGCGACTCGAGGGTGGAGACTACGGGAACCATCTTCTATAAGTCAACCCAGATCCTGGCATACGCTGATGATATAGACATCATTGGTCTGCGGCTCTCCTATGTAGCAGAAGCCTACCAAGGGATCGAGCAGACGGCAGAGAACCTCGGATTGCAGATAAACGAGGCAAAGACCAAACTGATGGTGGCAACATCAGCGGACCTACCAATAAATAATTGGAATCTACGTAGGCGTGACGTACCGATGTGGGACGACTTCAAAAGTGTGTTCACCTGATTCACCTATCTTGGGTCAAAGGTCAGCAACGACAATAGAATTGAAGCTGATTTGCGCGCAATAATGCTGGCTGCCAACCGGTCATTCTACAGCCTGAAAAATCAGTTCACCTCAAAGAACTTGTCGCGACGGACGAAGCTGGGACTATATAGTACCTATATAGTTCCGGTACTCAAATACGCCTCTGAGACATGGACACCAAATCTGAGGAAACCCTCTTAGCCGCTTTCGAGAGCAAGATGCTCAGAAGGATACTTGGCCCCGTATGTGTGGAAGGACAATGGAGGAGCCGCTGTAATGACGAGCTATAAGAGATGTACGGCGACCTCACTGTCGTACAGCGTATCAAGTTCGCCAGGCTCCGGTGGGTTGGCCATGTTGTACGCATGGAAACAGACGACCCAGCCCGTAAAGTCTTTTTAGGCCGTCCACAAGGACAGAGGGGGCGTGGTAGGCCCAAATTGAGGTGGCAAGATTGCGTGGAGGCGTCTGCCATTAAGGCCGGGATAACGGACTGCCAGACGAAGGCGCGAGACCGTGAGCGGTTTCGGACACTCCTGAGGCAGGCCAAGACCGCAAAGCGGTTGTAGCGCCGTATAAAGTAAAAAAATGCATATTGAAACCAGCTTACAGCAATTCCGCAACAATAAATTAATGATGTTTCATACCTTGATTATTTGTAAAACAGAGTGTTCATGATGATGTGAAGTTAATTTTTGTTTTTATATTACACCAAAGTCAAGTTGAAAGTCCAAACGTCTAACACTGTACACAATCATTTTACAGGGTTTAACAAGCCATTTTGCACTGTACACTGCTTAGTTTTTCGCTCACTAAATTTACTATGACTCCAAGTACGTACTTAGACTGGTACAAACTTAATTTTATCCCATCCATATTTAATTTTTACAGCCCTATTGAGGTGCCGATTGGCCTATGTTTGCTCCATTATTTTACACAGCTCGCCACATTTTTTATGCACAAAAACGAAGAAAAGAGAAGACTTAAGCTTTAAAATTATAGGTCGTTTGAATTATAACTCGTTTTATTCACTGAGTAATTAGCATTTCAAATTTCTTTATATCTATATATATATATATATATATATATATATATATATATATATATATATATATATATATATATATATATATATATATATATATATATATATTTATATATATTTATTTTTAATTTTGTTTATGGTTTCAACTCAGGACCTCCACCTCCTCCACTACCACCACCATTAAAAGCAAGCAGCTATGGTAATAGCGGACATAAACCAATTCATGTTGCAGCTCCTGCATCCGGCGCAACAGCACCAATTGCATCTTCTCGACACTCAACAGACCAGCAGATCGGTGCAATATATGGCGAACAACAAAAGTACCTGAATGGTATACACAAATTCGTTCTTTTCCGTGAAGGAGACAGTCACGAAGAATGCGCAGAATTGAACAGATCACAACATCATGATTCAGATTCTGGACTAGAAGTATTAGAAGAATCTACTCTCAAACCATCAGATCTGATTCGTGGGAACCACAATCGTAGCATGTCAACTATTACAGGTAAATAACTTTGTTTTAACACTTTATTTATATTTGTTATTTTTACTCGTTATTTTTTATTGAGTCCGCTGCTAGTGTTGGCTATGACAACATAATGCTATATTGTCGTGACAAGAATACCATCTATTCAATCTTACTGCATGCAGGGCTTTACCTTGGATATATCCGGTGGTATCTCCCTCGCAAAATATATATACAGGGTTTCGAATCATATAATGGACTACTTGATCCACTCGGTGGAATGTTTCAAATGGTTAGGGGATGTATGCAACGTTGCTATGGAGGTTTGCAAGTATATAGGGGAATATGTCAAACGCTTAGGAGAAGTGTGCAAAACAGATATGGAGTTTTGCATCCAGCTATGGAGCGCTCGGATGTAGCGCTGTAGAAATTAATCCTAGAATTTTTTAAAAAGCACCGCGTGATGATTTAAATGTTTGGGGTGATTAAATACATGTTTTTGGTATTGTCAAGCAACATAATAATTTATTTTTAAATTGAATTTGCTATTTAAACAATAATCTTTGTAAAATTCTCTACTCTACTATTTTTTCTTTGCGGCAACATTTTTCCTCATATTTAAACACGCATATTCAAGTAATGTTCATCATAGTCCTCCTGCCTAGTGATCAAATTACCCCCCTTCTTTAATCACCCCTGTTAAATTTAGAACCAACTAAGAACCAGCCTGAAATTCCATAAAATAGTAAAGCCTATCTCAAACGATTTCTTTTAAAACTTTGACAATACCCTCAAGAATCATCATGTTTAAATACGTGTGAAAGTGTTGATGATGTAAAGAAATAGTAGAATAGGATGTTGAATCGGATAGGACGTAGAGAAAGTTTAGTCCGAATAAATATTATTACGGATTAACCATTATTTCCTTCTGATGATCTTAAAACAAGTGTTTAATCACCCCAAACATTTAAATCATCACGCGGTGCTTTTTAAAAAATTCTAGGATTAATTTCTACAGCGCTACATCCGAGCGCTCCATAGCTGGATGCAAAACTCCATATCTGTTTTGCACACTTCTCCTAAGCATTTGACATATTCCCTTATATGCTTGCAAACCTCCATAGCAACGTTGCATACATCCCCTAACCATTTGAAACATTCCACCGAGTGGATCAAGTAGTCCATTATATGATTCGAAACCCTGTACGTTGATCTTGATTTTTATAAACACATTACTGCTTTACACTTTAATTCAGAATGGAATCTTTAATTATCTCATGGAAACCCTATTATAAATGCTAATATGCAACATCTCTCCCCTAACTCATTCAATATGGATCAAATCTGGCTGATAGCTTACGAGTCCTTTGTTGCCTTTCCGTTATCTGCACGGGTAGAGCAGAATCTGCAGGCATTGTTCGAGTGGCTTCTATAGTAACTGCAAACGGTACAACTGAGCATAGCAGTAAAAAACTGTTGGAATTGTTAAAATTTAGCTTGAGATTTTTCTGGTGGTCTGTTGTTCGATAACATGTATAGCGGGCTTAAAATTTTCTTGGCGAGCATTGCGCGGAAAAAGGACGTACACTCGAAAACTTAGATGAAGTAATGGTCAAGATCGAACCAACGATAGCCCTTTTATTATATAATAATTGTTTGTGGCTCGGTCGATGGGGTAAGGCAGGTTCTGGTTCGGGTTGCGCGATGAGGTGCGTATCGTCGTCAGCAGAATGGTCGGTGGAGGTCCGGAACACAGGGCGGAACATTAGGCGAGCATGGCAGCGGGTTACCAATCAAGGCGTCCGATAAGGCGTGCGTCGGCGTCAATAAATCGGTTGGTTGAGATCCGACGCACCTCCGTGACTGATCGTTCCGTTGATGGTGCCGTTCTTCTTGTTCAGTTAGTCGGGTGACCCTCAGGTGTGCGTTGAACGCTATGATGCAACTATGCTGACCGTGCATAGTTGGTTGCGAGTTCCGTGTTCGTCGTTGGACAGCATACCGCTGGTATGCTCGAAAGACATGGCTCGTGCGTCGCATGCTGACATTGGAATTGACAAAAAGATGCTTCACATGCAGAAACGCCTGCAATACTTTATCTAAAGTCTTTCCTTCTGCTCGAATTTTATTTTGACATTGACATAGTTGCATCATAGCGTTCAACGCACACCTGAGGGTCACCCGACTAACTGAACAAGAAGAACGGCACCATCAACGGAACGATCAGTCACGGAGGTGCGTCGGATCTCAACCAACCGATTTATTGACGCCGACGCACGCCTTATCGGACGCCTTGATTGGTAACCCGCTGCCATGCTCGCCTAATGTTCCGCCCTGTGTTCCGGACCTCCACCGACCATTCTGCTGACGACGATACGCACCTCATCGCGCAACCCGAACCAGAACCTGCCTTACCCCATCGACCGAGCCACAAACAATTATTATATAATAAAAGGGCTATCGTTGGTTCGATCTTGACCATTACTTCATCTAAGTTTTCGAGTGTACGTCCTTTTTCCGCGCAATGCTCGCCAAGAAAATTTTAAGCCCGCTATACATGTTATCGAACAACAGACCACCAGAAAAATCTCAAGCTAAATTTTAACAATTCCAACAGTTTTTTACTGCTATGCTCAGTTGTACCGTTTGCAGTTACTATAGAAGCCACTCGAACAATGCCTGCAGATTCTGCTCTACCCGTGCAGATAACGGAAAGGCAACAAAGGACTCGTAAGCTATCAGCCAGATTTGATCCATATTGAATGAGTTAGGGGAGAGATGTTGCATATTAGCATTTATAATAGGGTTTCCATGAGATAATTAAAGATTCCATTCTGAATTAAAGTGTAAAGCAGTAATGTGTTTATAAAAATCAAGATCAACGTACAGGGTTTCGAATCATATAATGGACTACTTGATCCACTCGGTGGAATGTTTCAAATGGTTAGGGGATGTATGCAACGTTGCTATGGAGGTTTGCAAGTATATAGGGGAATATGTCAAACGCTTAGGAGAAGTGTGCAAAACAGATATGGAGTTTTGCATCCAGCTATGGAGCGCTCGGATGTAGCGCTGTAGAAATTAATCCTAGAATTTTTTAAAAAGCACCGCGTGATGATTTAAATGTTTGGGGTGATTAAACACTTGTTTTAAGATCATCAGAAGGAAATAATGGTTAATCCGTAATAATATTTATTCGGACTAAACTTTCTCTACGTCCTATCCGATTCAACATCCTATTCTACTATTTCTTTACATCATCAACACTTTCACACGTATTTAAACATGATGATTCTTGAGGGTATTGTCAAAGTTTTAAAAGAAATCGTTTGAGATAGGCTTTACTATTTTATGGAATTTCAGGCTGGTTCTTAGTTGGTTCTAAATTTAACAGGGGTGATTAAAGAAGGGGGGGTAATTTGATCACTAGGCAGGAGGACTATGATGAACATTACTTGAATATGCGTGTTTAAATATGAGGAAAAATGTTGCCGCAAAGAAAAAATAGTAGAGTAGAGAATTTTACAAAGATTATTGTTTAAATAGCAAATTCAATTTAAAAATAAATTATTATGTTGCTTGACAATACCAAAAACATGTATTTAATCACCCCAAACATTTAAATCATCACGCGGTGCTTTTTAAAAAATTCTAGGATTAATTTCTACAGCGCTACATCCGAGCGCTCCATAGCTGGATGCAAAACTCCATATCTGTTTTGCACACTTCTCCTAAGCATTTGACATATTCCCTTATATGCTTGCAAACCTCCATAGCAACGTTGCATACATCCCCTAACCATTTGAAACATTCCACCGAGTGGATCAAGTAGTCCATTATATGATTCGAAACCCTGTACGTTGATCTTGATTTTTATAAACACATTACTGCTTTACACTTTAATTCAGAATGGAATCTTTAATTATCTCATGGAAACCCTATTATAAATGCTAATATGCAACATCTCTCCCCTAACTCATTCAATATGGATCAAATCTGGCTGATAGCTTACGAGTCCTTTGTTGCCTTTCCGTTATCTGCACGGGTAGAGCAGAATCTGCAGGCATTGTTCGAGTGGCTTCTATAGTAACTGCAAACGGTACAACTGAGCATAGCAGTAAAAAACTGTTGGAATTGTTAAAATTTAGCTTGAGATTTTTCTGGTGGTCTGTTGTTCGATAACATGTATAGCGGGCTTAAAATTTTCTTGGCGAGCATTGCGCGGAAAAAGGACGTACACTCGAAAACTTAGATGAAGTAATGGTCAAGATCGAACCAACGATAGCCCTTTTATTATATAATAATTGTTTGTGGCTCGGTCGATGGGGTAAGGCAGGTTCTGGTTCGGGTTGCGCGATGAGGTGCGTATCGTCGTCAGCAGAATGGTCGGTGGAGGTCCGGAACACAGGGCGGAACATTAGGCGAGCATGGCAGCGGGTTACCAATCAAGGCGTCCGATAAGGCGTGCGTCGGCGTCAATAAATCGGTTGGTTGAGATCCGACGCACCTCCGTGACTGATCGTTCCGTTGATGGTGCCGTTCTTCTTGTTCAGTTAGTCGGGTGACCCTCAGGTGTGCGTTGAACGCTATGATGCAACTATGCTGACCGTGCATAGTTGGTTGCGAGTTCCGTGTTCGTCGTTGGACAGCATACCGCTGGTATGCTCGAAAGACATGGCTCGTGCGTCGCATGCTGACATTGGAATTGACAAAAAGATGCTTCACATGCAGAAACGCCTGCAATACTTTATCTAAAGTCTTTCCTTCTGCTCGAATTTTATTTTGACATTGATTGTTTACGCTCTTTTTATATGTCTCTTTCTCTCTTGTTGGCCTGCTCACGATAGAGCACGTTTTCATGACATGGTCCGGTTAACAATTATTCTCCAGGATGCTTGGTCCCTGGCTGCAGCCTCCCAAATATGTAGGCACCCGATCTCCAAAAAGTTTTGCTTCACCTGATCCAACCATCGAGTTCGCTGTGCTCACACCATTTTGGTGGGGCAAGAGTCCATTTGTGTTGATGAGTATTGTTGCTCATTTAAGATTTTTATATCATGGCATTGCTGCTGTTTCCTTGTAGCTTGTATGTTTGCAAACTTAGCCGCGATGATCTTTACAGCTGCAATACCGCAAAAAATGCCTTTTTCGACATATCATTAAGGAGTATTAGCAACGGTATTCGAATTTGATTTTGGTTGACCCTGATCTTTTCACGTGTCGGATCTGGAAGACGTTGGCAAATGGTTCCTTCACTTAAACTGTTAGCACGTATGTTTCGATCATGATTGTTTTTTTCATTGGAGCCCTTGACGATTCTAGTAATCTTTTATAGACAAAACACAAAACTAGCCTGCGATTTTCAAAATAGATTATTTCACCCTCAAAGCTAGAATTAGATTCGAGTACCTGCTCGAAAATATGGCAAACCAAGATGGTGTTTTCATTGATCCCAAGGTGAATTAAAGAGATCAGGTGGAGGAATCTTGAATCAAAGTGTTTGTACACCAGGTGGTCTCATAGCATGTTTGTATAACCAAATTCGAACGCCACTTTTTGACAGGACGGATGAAGATACACCTTGGGATAAGTTCACCTGTATATTATACCCACTTTGATAGCTGCTCAAAACCTGCTAAACAGTGCAAACAGCTGATAGGCTGAAATTTCAATCTCTATAAAAATAAAAGAAAATGTCCCGAGCCTCCAATCTCAAGTTCTTTTTCCTTGGGAGGGTCTGAATCATTTGTACGAAGGTGGCTTGCAAGGCCTTTCCCCTAACCTCAAGTCTCGTCGCAGGGCATACGCTCCTTTGCTTTTTAGAGTCCTGCAGCGAGCCAAGACGGGAGAAGCCAGCGAAGCCTTTCGGGAAGAGGCATACGCTTCGGGGAAACCGCTCCTAACATGGAGAACAGACGCTCCCAGGTAGAGTCATAGAGATCTATCATCTACTCTCCTCTCAATTTAGCCATGCAACCCATCCGCTCTAGGGGTTGGGTTTCCCCGTATACCCAAGCTTGGATATTTGAGAGACATGTTACCGTTCTTTACGACGTGGACGTATTGAGTAAGGGTAGGGGGTGGAGAGCCTATGATAATCTTCTAGAGGCTTCGGATCCAACCCCGTACCAGGGAGGTATTGCTACAACGCTGCCAACAGAAGGCTGTCAAGTTATATGTCCTGGGGTGCGATAGTGTGCACGGGAAAGTGTGCCGCAGTCTTGCTATAGAAAACTGCAGATCCCGGTATCACGTATGGCTGGAAATAGACGAATCGAGATCGTCGCGGTACCGCGAAATTTGCGCCTTGTTTATAACAGTTGTATAACAGTAGAGCTGTCAAATCTTCCGCGCCTCCAATTGCGCCTGCTGTTTCGCAGAGATACCCAACTTCGGTATTGCTGAGATTTTCGCGATAGCGCGAACCGATTATTTTTACTTTTTCTGGCGGATTTGTGTGAAAACTCGTGTCGAGAAACGAGTTTTGTATTTTATTTTGCATACACTATGTGAAATAAATAATTTGATTCGCAAATTGATAGAAAAATATTTCTTCTTGGCACATTCAATCGTCACCAGACCTCGGATGGTTGGTTCCATACACGAACCGCGATTACCTCGCCTATCTGTCAGATTTTATAACATAATTGACAGCTCAAGTCATACCCAATTTTGCGGTACCGCGATGATCTCGGTTCGTCTATTTCCAGCCTACTGAGTACAGAGTAACTGATATCATTTGAAATTCAATGTAAAGCACCTTCTAAAACTATATGAACAAAGAAAGATGAAAACAGTGAATGTTTGAATTGTGTGGTATGCTGTGTCAGATAACATATTGCCATTAACATATGCATTTAACAATCATCCAAAAATACAAATAACTTACTGAATGAGAATAACGCAGATGTACATTTTTGAAAAGTATGTCTATGACTTTCTGACAAAGGGGTTATTGCTAATTAATTTGTGCTTGTCACAGGGCTTGAGCTCGACGGCATCCTCCATCGATAGAAGAAAGTCTAATTTACGAACACACCAAATCTTAGCGCTTACAACACACTTGATCACACACAAATTGACAATTTCAGGCGTATCGAGTATTAATCGAGCAGATATGGAAAAACAATTTCGAGCAAATGTCACTTGCGTAAGAGAAGTTTAAGGTGCCAGTTTAAGGGAATTAGCTCAAAACCCCGATTTTAGAACTCGAAAATTTCATTTTGTGAGGCGTTATTTCTTGAAATTTCGGAGTGTTTTGAAACAAAATGGCTACATGACCAGTGATTAGGATTGGAAACCTTATTGTCCAAAGTACAGAAACAAAAGCAACGAAAAAGCCACATCACATTAGATGTTAAAGGGTTTGCTCTAAAAGTCCCTTAAACTGCTGCAGTTCAAGGGAAATTTAAGGCGCCAGTTTAAGGAAAATAGCTCAATTCCTCAATAATTCGTGTTCGAAAATGTCAATTGGGTGGGTATCTAAAGTTGTATGGACTGCAATGTCTCAGATGAGCTCGCAAACTGCTCGAATTTCTTTTGCGGATGACGTTAAAACTATGCAATCTACCATAGGGCCTATATAATAAACCCAATCTTCCCGGGAAAATACGGTTATACCTGCGGATTTTTTCCCGAAATTTAAAATACCCGATTTGGTACATCCCTGCATGGGGATAATGTTTAGCAGCATTACTTTAAGTGATTGAACTATTCCTTTATATGACTAGAAACCCTGTATTACAAATTCGTGTAGCTAATCGATACAAAAACCCCTCTTTTTATATTCTCTCCTGATTGCTCATGGCAACGTATTGAAGCTCACAGGAAACATTTTATTTTACAAACTGATTTTTTTTCAATGCTACCAAACTAAATAAGACAGTACATAAAATAAAGGCGCGTGCTATTTAATTGAGGTTGTTTCAATGTTGTGTGGTTCGCAAACACCTTAAAGATTGTGAACTGTGGTAGTTTTCGTTATCACAAATTTAAATGTTTTTTCAATAAAGTTTTCAGCAGTGTAAAAATGTATACAAACACATAAAATTTGACTTACAGGGTTTTCCAATAGAACTCAAGGTGCGAAACACTTTGATAAATCGACGTGAGTCAAACGCACGATTGCGGAACGATAGGCTGGAAATAGACGAACCGAGATCATCGCGGTACCGCGAAAATCGCGTATGACTTGAGCTGTCAATTATGTTATAAAATCTGACAGATAGGCGAGATAATCGCGGTTCGTGTATGGAACCAACCATCCGAGGTCTGGTGACGATTGAATGTGCCAAGAAGAAATATTTTTCTATCAATTTGCGAATTAAATTATTTATTTCACATAGTGTATGCAAAATAAAATACAAAACTCGTTTCTCGACACGAGTTTTCACACAAATCTGCCAGAAAAAGTAAAAATAATCGGTTCGCGCTACCGCGAAAATCTCAGCAATACCGAAGTTGGGTTGGCTCTACTGTTATACAACTGTTATAAACAAGGCGCGAATTTCGCGGTACCGCGACGATCTCGGTTCGTCTATTTCCAGCCGTAGAATATTTAGAAGAACTCAGTAGAATTGCCCTAGTCAGTTGCAACACTCCCCTATATACTTGAAAATTTCTACAGTATGCTTGAAACATTCCGCTACCGATTTGCAGCATTACTTTAAGTAATTGAACTATTCCTTTATATGACTAGAAACCCTGTATTACAAATTCGTGTAGCTAATCGATACAAAAACCCCTCTTTTTATATTCTCTCCCGATTGCTCATGGCAACGTATTGAAGCTCACAGGAAACATTTTATTTTACAAACTGATTTTTTCAATGCTACCAAACTAAATAAGACAGCATATAAAATAAAGGCGCGTGCTATTTAATTGAGGTTGTTTTAATGTTGTGTGGTTCGCAAACACCTTAAAGAATGTGAACCGTGGTAGTTTTCGTTATCACAAATTTAAAATTTATTGGATAAACGAACATTGGTATGAGTAAGCCAGAGAAGCAACTTTTTCCTTCCAAAGTAACACAAAAAGTAACACTGAAAAAGAAAATAACAGTTTTCTTCCTCTAAAAGTGTCGGATAAAAAAGGCAAAAGAAGAAAAAGTCTCATAAAACGGCTTTAGATGGATAGCCCCTAAGGGAAAATGCTCGAGTAGTGACTAAAATGAATAGAAACGGAAGAAAATGTTTGGTGAAACATTGGTTAAGTTTTTCTTTCCTCTTTTTCATAATTTTTACTTGATCTTCTTTCAATTCCACATCCCCTACCACTCAATCCATCCTCGATTGCAACGTGTGCTGGACCGTGACGTGGCAACTGTGGTAAAAACCTACCGCGAGCAGCGAATAAGAAAGCCAAACTAATTCAAGCCAACGGCAGTGGTGAAGGTAATGGTGGTGGATACAACCTACATAGTCAATGTGCACCTGAAAATAGCTCACCATACGGCTCCAAGGCATCCCGCGCCGCACCAGTAGCGTCAGTCGACGTCCAGCTCTGCCATCAGCAACATCACCATCAACCGCGGCTTGTTAACGTCCAGCCAGTAACACCAAACAACCTTCAGCATCAGGGACCAAACTTGGTGAATAAGCAGTTGGTCCTACCATTTGTGCCACCCAGTTTTCCAAATGGTACAAGTGACGGCTCGAACCATCTGATCAAACCATCAGAATATTTAAAAAGCATCAGTGACAAAAAATCAAATGCAGGCTCGCAAAGGTAAGTTGTTCGTAGTCAAAATATTCGAATTTTTCCAGTATTAAGTGTGAATGGTGATAATGTGTTTTTCTAAAAAGTTGAAAAAAGTTAAAAAAAAAATGTGTTTGTTGCAAAATCAAAATCATCAAGGGACTTATGTGATAGACTTTGGTACAGTGATAATTGAATTGGCACATAATTCTACTGGCAAAGTGCTCATTATATTATCAGTCTGTAACGTGTGGTTCAATACGGTTGATTTTCATGTTTCTCTTGTTTCCCGTAATTCCATTGTTTCTGAAAAAATTCAATCTCTATTTCTCACTTCGTTGTGCTCTTTTTTGATTGCCTCATTCAACACGTACAGCGCTTCTAACAAAATCGACATGCTTTCTCAATCTATAGGTTTAATTGTTGGAAAAAGTGAGAAAGCATCATACTTTCACGTATCCATTCGCCACGTGGATTGATCAAAGGATGGTCGATGGTAGTTCATAGTTAGTTAAAACAAATGATGTTGTTGAAAGTTTTGCTAATACTTAAGGATGATAAGACATAATTAGGAATATATATATATATATATATATATATATATATATATATATATATATATATATATATATACATATATATATATATATATATATATATATATATATATATATATATATATATATATATATATATATATATATATATATATATATATATAAATAATACATCTGTTCTTACCTGAAATCATATAAATGAATGTTATACAATAACAAATACAATACAATAAGAAAATGGTAAAAAGATAAAAAAAAATCTTCTCAACAGTAAATCATAATACAATAGTTCAAGCTCAGATTAATTGAAGTGATAGAAACATAAGTAATGAAAGTAATAGTATGTACCTGTTAATAATCAGACATATAAACATTAATTGTACTTGCAAACTAACTACTTATGTGTAAAATATTCCCAGATCATCTGATACTGAGGAATATATGCCATTGAACACTGCCCTCATTGTGCAGGCGGGATCGGAGCCGCCGAAACCGCCCCCGCCACCACCAGCGCCCCCTCTTCTCAACCTCAATAACGCTACAATCGCTGGCACGGCAACCCTAAACTCCACTCTGCCGCATAACAATACAGCAGGCGGGACCCGATTAGGCGAACCAGCATCCAGCGAGAAGGCACAACGCAGCGGAGTGCATCCACCGCCTCCTCCACCACCCCAAGACACAAATATTCGCAAACTACACCAGCCGCTCTCGGCCATTTCTATTCAAGACTTAAACAGCGTTCAGCTACGACGGACTGACAAGATGCTCGCCAAAACTTACTCAGCTCCAACACGCAGTATAAGCATGCAGTGTTTATCAAGCACCACCGAACAATTCCTTTCTCAGAAGACCGACCTAATAGCTGAGTTAAAGTTATCGAAGGACATTGCTGGAGTGAAGAAGATGAAAGTGGAGCGAGCTAAACTCGAAGATCGCCAAGCGACTGAAGTTTACTCAGAAGTAACACGTCAGTTCACCGCTCAGAACTACGTCGATCAGGTAAGCAATTTGCAGAATAAAACTAATAAATCCAATGTTTTATGTCATTTAAACATTTAATTTTAATTGGACTAAGTAGAAGGTTAAGGTTTTTCGTAATAGGGTTCATCGGTTGTCTTCTAAATTGGTGTTTATTGTTGTTTATATATATATATATATATATATATATATATATATATATATAATATATATGTATATATATATATAAATATATATTAAATATCTATATATATATATATATATATATATATATATATATATATATATATATATATATATATATATATATATATATATATATATATATATATATATATATATGAAATGAAAATATAAATTTATATCTTTATGTTATATGTATGTATATATAAGGCATCTATCTCGCTTTTGGTAATCTTTCAGTATTCGCATAATTAATTAAAGGATTAAGAAGGGAATGAATCGCTCCTACGAGTACATCGACTTATGATTGAGGAATACTTGATACACACTACATAGGATAAAAAGCAACAAAAAGGTTGAAAATCACTGGACCAGATTATTTATTATTACATGTATTGTGCACTTCTGTATTGTCCACTTCATAACATTATGCACGTATTGAATGTTGTATTAAATAGTATTGAAGAGTTTCTAGTAGTATCTCCTACTCGAAATCTTTTGATTTGTTTTATTGTAAATCATAATGTTCTATGAATAATATTTATTTTCATTTATGTTTTGCGTCATAACGATCACTTGCTATATTTTCGGGGGTTTTTCAAAAAGTTTCAAGTTATAATTTGCGCTGTAATAGTTCTTTCAAGCAAGGGCGCAGGAGCTAAGAACGATGTTATAAAACTTAGAGCCGCAGTCAAGAGGTAGCGGAAATTGGGGCCATCTTGTGCCATGTTGAGCATTTAAAGTAATAACTATTTAAAACTTGTTTATCTAAAGCTGATTTAAATCACATATCCATTTTAAACCTGTTTCCTCGCTTATAAATGAATTTCGTTAGAAATAAGTGAAAGCAAAACTATTTTTGAAGCGTGTTAAAAAGGGTCGAAAAAGATGTTTTGTTAGCTCAATGGGGCAAGATTGCCACCGTTATGGGGCATACGGCCACCTGGTTAAAGTAAACATATTTGTTTGATAATTGGAGATTTTTACGTCCGTAGTGTATGGGGTTGAGCCGGTCTCGTAATACAGTCGTCAACTCGTACGACTTAACAACATGCCCGTCATGGGTTCAATCCCCAAATAGACCGCACCGCCATACGTAGGACTGACTATCCTGCTATGGGGGGGAATCAATTAGTCACTGAAAGCCAAGCCCACAAGTGGGTACAGGCAGGCCTTGACCGACATCGGTTGTTGAGTCAAAGAAAAAAAAAAAGTGTATGGGGTGGCTGTAGTGTATATATTCATACTAGTGTTGGGTCATACGATTCATTTCACGACCCGACCCGGAGTCGGGTGCAAGCCAGTCGGAATCGATTCCGACCCGTGGGTACAGCGGGTACGCTAGGTCGGAGTCGGAATTAAATCCGACCCGCGGGAGCAATGAGCTCGGGTCGACCAGAATGATTAGTAGGTGCGAGAAAGCATAAGCGACTCCGACCCGTTGGTGCAGCGAGTTCGGGTCGGGTCGGGTCACGCTAGGTTCAGTTTGAGGGTGAACTCGCCGCACCAACGGGTCGGAGTCGATTATGCTTTCTCGCACCTACTGATCTATCGGGTCGACCCGAACTTGCTGCACCCTCGGGTCAAACTGAACCTACCGTGACCCGACCCGACCCGAACTCGTTGCACCAATGGGTCGGAGTCGGTTATGCTTTCTCGCACCTACCGGAGTCGTTGCACCCACTGAACCTACTTGTACCTTTCGGGTCGACTCGAACGACTCCGGGTCGCTTACGGATGGCTTCGACCCGATAGGTTCGGGTCGACCCGCCCATCACTAATTCATACATGTCTCAAGTCACCAATGAACCGCTTTTGATCACAAACTGTGCCGCAATATGGAAGTTGCTTGTCTGTTTTTCGGGGGTGGGATCCGTTCATAAAAGCGCACAATACCGCTGCACGCCACAACAATGTTTGCATTTTTGACAGCTCGCGCCTTATAAAATTAGGAAATTGCAATTGCCCCTAATAGAGGTAGCTCTTTTGCCCCAAAAGTTGTAAACTGTAATTTGTTGCTCAATTATAAAACTCAATACAAAAAAAGTTTAAAACAATGGTAAACATCGAGAAATCGATATGAAATTCGGCACAGTATACCTTGTCATTGGAACGCAACCATCGGTTTACACAATTGGTCATTTAACTACACTTTTTATGACGAAAAAAAGATTGGTGGCACTCTTGCCCCAATGGCACACGTGCCCCAAATTCCTCTACGCGTGCCCCAAATCCCCCACAATCGGCCGATGGATATGGCAGGTACGTGTAGTTTGGCTGTGAAACTGTCGCGATTGCGAGGGATGCGGATACGATTGCAGACTGGTCGATTTGTTTTGTGGGACACTTGCGTGTAAAAAAATTCACGAAATCCCAAATCTTCTCGATGGTGAAATTCGCCACCAACTTCATTCAAATACAGGGGTTTCGCAATAACTTTCCAATGTCAACATCATATTGCTGCAACTTCTTGCCAGATCCTGTAAAACAAACTCGACCCGTCTGCGAGCTCCCAGGAGGCCTCGCAATCATAACAGCTCCGCAAGCGCCCTCGCAAGAAAGCTCCTTGGGAGAGCAAGTCATTTTTTGGTGATAGTTTCAGCGGTTAAAATTATAGCATCTATAACATAACAATAGATTTTAATTTTTTCTACATTATTTTAAAACAACACAAAGAACTGCATAACTAGTTTAGTGCTAGTCCAGTTTAGTTTTTTTTAACATGTGGAAGAACTGAAAAAGAATTGGTATAAAAAATCAACTAAAAATAACAGTTGCAATACATCTTGCGCATGGTGAATAATTATGAACAAAATTTTAAATGAAACCCTGTAAACCTGTCTTAAGTTAACACTAGCTGTATGTAAATACGCTAGGACTCGAGATTTTGGAAAGCTCAAGGATTTATGAAAAAAAGTTTGCCAAACGGTTCGAGCAGTTTTGACCAACTTTATCAAAGTAGTATCATTGTAATGTATTGATCTCATAGAAACTATATTTTATCTTGCTTAACTCTTTTTCTCTAACTATCACGCACAATTACACGCCATCACACGATCACACGTCACGCTATCCATCCATTTTGTGTTTTTGGTCTTTATTCTCGATAGCCTTATCATACAGCTGATAAGATTTTTCAGGTACCTGAGCGCGATAATGCTGGAAATGTAATTCCCGATTGGAAGCGTCAGATGTTAGCAAAAAAAGCGGCAGAAAAGGCTAAAAGAGAGTTTGAAGAACGGTTGGCGCGAGAGGCTGAGGATCGTCGATTGTCAGCGATTCCGAAATGGAAAAGAGACCTCATTGCACGCAAGGAAGAAGCAGAAAATAAATTGAAGTAAGACAAAAAGCCTATTGCGGGGAACTGAACTTATGACACGTCCCTTGCACAAACCGTTCAATCTACCTTAGCTAGTGTGTGAACAAGATCGATACGGAAGTATCATGCTCGTTACTCTTCAGTCAGTCATCTAAGCCAGTGTTCTTCAGTTCAGTTGTCTTGTTTCAAAACTGTTCTATCTGTAAAAGTGGAAACAAAGCGTATATTTACAGGCCTGTTCTAGGATTTTTGATGATTATATTAACATCTTCAACAAGTTGTGTTGATGAATCTGCCTAATAACGATGATCTTGCATTTTATAAAAAAAAGTAAACTATCTGAATTTATAAAAAAAAATTAGCTGATATCCCAAAAGAAATGTTTCAAAATCAACAGTCGTTCAAAGTTAACCAAAATAGTTTAAAATTGCTCGACATATGCATCGCGAATATATAAAGTACATGTCCTTTTTTTAACGATTGATTCTAAGTCGTCATTAAACAAATGGTTGTCAAGCATGTTTGCGATACAAATAGACTGTCAATTATAGCATTACTCGTTTTTTACCATTGTTTGTCTTTGTTTTGGCAATCGTCACTGTTTTTAAAATCGTCAATGTTAACAAAAATGAACATGTATTGAACTCGGATAAATGTACATTACTTGGCGAATCCCGGTATTAGTTGTAACAATTGTAGATACTACCAACACTCTCGTTACTCGTATTTACAATGTTTGCAACAAAAACATGGAAATATTTGGTCCAGAGAATCATCAGTTTGATTCAGTTAAAATCTATATATTCCGTTAGCCGTCCGCTTCGACCAGCTGTGAAATATGATGGAAATAGAACAAAATATTTAAAAAAGCCTTAATTGACTCCAACGGAACCTTCTCACCGTTTGTTGTATCGTTCGACCCATACTATTATCGTTCTGCGTAAGGAATGTGTCATAAGTGTTTCCTCCTCATTTTGATGAATACATTTGATCTGAATTTGAATAACCGGAAAATTTAATTATTGTCTTTGTCAGGTCATCAATATATACGCCAAAAGTAGAGGAGTTGCCGCGCCGATCAGATTCATGGCGCACCCGGATCACTCAAAGGGCCATGTCGATCGACAATATTAGTTCATACGGCTCAGAATCAGAAATGGGTCTGCTGCGCTATAATAAGGAGAACCAATATCAATTCCAAGCTTCCAATTCTTCAGGATCTGGATATTTTGGACAAGGAAGCGTTAGCACTGGTAAAATAATGCACGGTGTTTCGGGAGGCACTGTAAGTCACCAAATACCCGGCAACGGCAGGCGTTGTTCTATAGAAAATATTAGCAATGCAAAGCTCGAAGGCGGAACTGCTCACGGATATCACCTACCTGATGTAACATCACCCACACAGTGTGATTCTGTGTGTGGTAATGAGGACAACGATGACAGTGAGCAGATTATCCCGTGGCGAGCTCATCTCCGGAAAACTAATAGTCGACTCTCTCTCATTGGCTAAGTGCTGTTTTATGAATAAACCTGTAATAAACGAAACTGGAGACTAAAAAGAAGGTAGAGAACAAAAACGAAATTTTACCAGGCGTCCATTTTGCCTATAGTCATCTTATAGGGTTTCCTAAGGTTTTTAGTTGCTTCCCGAATTTGTTTGGTTGCTTCCCATATATTTTTTGTCTGTTTTCTCTTAACGATGTGTTCTCTGTTACGATTTTTGTACATTCCTCTTAATTGTTTGGTTCAATTGTATTGATGTTCAATGGGTGTTGATGTTCAATTGGGGGTATGAACCAAACATCTATGGGAAATGGTTAATAAATCGTGAGACAATCCCAAACAATTACGGGCGCCAATCAATAAATTGTGGGAAACCCTGTTCAAATTTGTTACACGATTCTCTACAACTTATGCATGTAAGAAGGTTTTCATAGAAAGCATTGTACGTGGCGGGTTTAACAGTAAGCGGACTAAGAGAATGCCAAGGGTTATCCCGCCTTTTTGTGCCCCGAAGATATTAAGTCCAGCATATGTTTTCCATATAGTCTCTGAAGGTTCTGTAGTTGAATTCCAGTTGAAAAAATAGTAGTTGTGACTCACCTTTACTACGAATAATTGATAAACAACAACAACAACAACAACAACAATAATAATAATAATAATAATAATAATAATAATAATAATAATAATAATAATAATAATAAAACTATTGCACTTACAAACTACTATTCATACAGTCGCAAATCAGTCCTAAGCTAATGCATTTACTTATTCACTACAGTAATAAGTCGCACTTATCAACGCACCTCCCTCCCTTCCTCGTTTTTAATATTCTATTAACCGTTTGGACCTAGACACCCTAAACTCGCCACTGTACTGTTTATATGTAATAGTTGTAAGATAGAACAAATAGTTTAATAGAAATGGAAAAAGACTTCGATGAACTGATGTAGAAATTAAGAAAAGAAGGAAAAAACAGAGGAATATCAAAAAAGAAAACTAATAACCTAAGATTTCGTTTGCAATATTATCATCAATGATGTACTTGTTACTATAAATGTCATCATAATTATTGTTACTTTATTATAATTAACTACGGTTGGTTTGGTTAATCTTCTTAATATACATGTTACAATCATTACCTATTTATCACATTATTATTGATACGTTACTTTTAATACCCATCACAATAATTTTTTCACATTTATATCATATGAAATCCCTAAACATACCATTTCTAAATTGCTTTCTTGCATTCTCCGTTTGGTTCCTTTTTGTTGAAAGGTATTGAAAACAAAATATACATTTCAGAATTAATAAAACTGTATTAACTTGACTCAGATAGTCTCTTTAACCTTAAAAAAAAGGATAAAAAGATGTAGCATGGTTTTATTTCAGCTTTAGACCTTTATGTTCATAAAATATCAAATATATGATCTGTTAAAAATATATCTGGTTTACCTGATATCATATGAAAACAAATAGTAGCATCATTTAGCCAAGAGCATCATAAATCTGACAAATTTGGTAAAACTTGAGCTTTTCAACTGTTTTCTTATCTTAGGAAAAGTGATAATATAAATAAAAAATAAAGTTTATTCATGACGGACTAAAATAAAAAAAAAAGATCAACAAACTGTTGCTGTTTTATTTTCATATAATTTTTGTTACAGTTGACGGTCATTTGATCTAAAATATGTCCCTCAATTTGTTTTACCTGTAAGTTCATGTAAATGTTACTTTATGCTTAGTCGAAATATGTTGTAGTCGTTGAAAACTATAGATAAAAATACATAAACTTTATTACTAAAACGTATCATGAACGGTAACACGTATACATAAAATAAAACGCAGATACGGAGGATGGAGACCCGCTCGACGTCCTATCTTGGCGAGCGCTGATGAAAGAAGGAAATAAGAGCCCGCAGGATACACTGACACCAACAGGTGACAGTCCGTAATCTGTGAGTGGTGTTAAGCCTAGCGCGCACTAGACACAGTTCACACATTTCGCCATGTGTCACCACAATAAAATACAATCAAAATTATTGTTAGGAAAATCAAAATTCATTTTCTCTTTTATGCATTTGACAAGATTTTATAAGTGTTGAGAAATTTGGCATTATGATAAGACACACACTGTCGTGGCCTCCCGTATGTATTTTGTTTTTATCAGAAAGATCGGTCACAAGTGAACGGAATGCATACTGGAATGCATAATTTATACAATGCCAATCCAATATCCAATTCAATACCGCTCACCTGGGTGAACCTAACAGATCACCAACAAATAAATTCAACTGACTCTTCCTGGGTGCCGCTATAGTTTTTAGTGACAATTATACCGTTTTGCTAATGTAAATAGATCGGGGTAAGGAACGTGCCACTGCTATCAACCCGCCAACCCACAAGGGGCATGTTTTCTGCAACAAAACTAGTATGAGTCGCTTCATTAAAAATCTATTAAAAGAAAAAATGTTTTCCAGTGAAACTGCATTTTTTACATAAAATGTTCTGACTTTCTGAAGAACTGTCCGCTACTATAGAGTCCTGCGCGAGCTCCTGAAAGTGCATAAGGACGAGATCTGTTCTTGTCTGTCTGTCGAACGTCGCCACTGATTTGCCGTCACAACAACCCATTCATCGCAAACCAGCATCATCGAATCCTGGATTGTTTACTTCAGAGGTCAACAATATTACATCGTCACAACATTTTCCATCCTTGGCCGCTTCACTTAGTGTAAGTGCGAGCGGACCGTCGTCTAACACTATCATGCCACCACCTAATAATCCGCTATCACCACTACTTAGAGGATCCGGATCGCCGCTTGACTCGGATTCATTGGATATCATTCCACACACTGACATGCGAATGTGGTTATTCTTTACACGCCTTGCCCCATCGGTCATCACTGAGCAAATCTCACACGTGGTGCAAGTACGTCTAGCACCCGACAAGCGGTATGTGTTCGTTCACCGTCAGACGAAATTTGGCGCTGACACCAGTACACTCTCATTTGTCTTCATTTAAGGTGGGCATACCAGTCACTCTTCGCAGCAAGGCTCTCTCACCTGAGTCATGGGCCTCCGCTCTTAAATACCGAGAGTTCCGTGACTACTGGACCAATAATACAGCGATTCGTTACAAGTCAGAATCGAATGTCAGCAAAATAATTTCAGAAGCTCAAGAATCAGTTTAGCTGTCAAAAGTTGTTGTTTCACCGCACCGATGCAATTTTTCACATGCACAATTTGATTTTAAATCGCTCAAGTCGATTTTTGGAGGCCTTTCGCATCGTTTTGAAATTTACGGTTTGTTACATAGGGGAGAGGGGGGGTTCACATTCTGTTACGTAACGTAATACAAACCTATCACTGGTCACTGACAAATGATCGCCCACCTGGGTAAGTTTTGCACTTTTATTTCTTTATATCTTTTGATAGGGAATACGAACTTGACATTTATAAAATATCAAAACAGAGGTTTGACAGAAAATTGCCATGAAAAAATCCACCGTGTAATACAGGTTTAAGAGCCGTGTGTCTCAGGTAAAGACTGTAGTTTTCAATCTTACCGTCAACAAAATTCAAACAATTACATGTCATTCTACGCTAAACGCATCGACCTGTATATTATTGTTGGTAAACAACAGTCGTGCGGTGCTGCAAGGTGGATTAAACATATCAGGTGGTGGATTAGGGCCTTTGGGGGGTCGCCATAGTTGAGGGACTTTACGTCATTTTAGAACCGTTGACCATTGGTTTCCGCACACAAAGCTTAGCAAATATAACAGATTTCTTTGTTATTATGTGCATTTTAGTGTGTCTTTTGATTTTATCGAAAAAACGTAATATATTAACAAAAGATTTGATGATTTGTTTATGCACGAAATTTAAAATCATGCTAGCATGAGTTCTAATCTCAAGTAAATTGTCCATGCGGCTCGTAGATAATGAGGAATTAAGGTAAAAATTGAAAAAAAAATAATGATTTCTTAATTTTTATCATCAAAAATGTCGAAAACACAAAGAATTCTAGAATAAATTCATTGAATAACACAAAATAACACACTTTAATGTATGTTTCAATGTTAAATAAGAACTCTTCTTCTTCTTTGGCTCAACAACCGATGTCGGTCAAGGCCTGCCTCTACCCACTTGTGGGCTTGGCTTTCAGCGACTAATTGATTCCCCCCATAGCAGGATAGTCAGTCCTACGTATGGCGGCGCGGTCTATTTGGGGCTTGAACTCATGACGGGCATGTTGTTAAGTCGTACGAGTTGACGACTGTACTACGAGACCTGAGAAATAAGAACTCCCAAAGTTCAAAATATATTTTTAAAGAATGTTTATTCGAAAAAATGGGGTAGATAAATTATATGAACAAATTTAATTAATGTAAACAAAGTTTGAATCCTGGGGACCTTACGTCAAGTGACGAATTGTCAAAATGCACTAGAGTCCACCACCTGATATTTTTAAATCCACCTTGCGGTGCTGTCAATCAGGATTAGTTGGATAATTCGGCTGCCTCGATCATCCGGACCACCCGGATGATCGAGAAAGGGAATTCGTAACGTTACGAGACAGGGAACGATTAAGCGGTAGTAGCGAAGAAACAGGCAAATAAAGCGCAGCAAATTTTTAACACTCCCTTCAAAAAGGTGTTCAAAGATCTGTGTTTTGTTTAGCAGTTTCGCTACTCTTGTTACATCCGTAACAAATTAAAAATTTGGTGCAAGTTAGAGTGTGAGAAGTGCCATGGAGGGTGAATATACTCCGGAAAGATGTGGTGAGCAGCAGGCGCATCGAGCCGATAGCGACCTATTGGCAGGATCGACACCGAGACGTGGAGGAGTCCACAAAAGTGAGACGCCGACGATCCTGAGCCCAGCAGCGGGGCCATCGAAGAGTAGAAGAGAGGATCCCCTGCAGGATGACCAGCGTGTGGAACCGTTGGCGTACCGTTGGCGGTAGGAGTGCGAGTCCACCGAGGGAGCCGAAGGATGCCTATCTAGCTTCGTGGTACGAGCTAGAGATGGAGAAACTTCCCATATTTTTTTGTGTTTGTTGATGCAAAACCAAATTAAGGGGGGGGGGGGGGGGTGTTTGATCATGCGTTACGTAATTTTGGAAGGGGGGACTCCTCCAACGTTACGTTTTGTTACGATAGGGGGGGAGGGGGTCGAAAAATCCCAATTTCAGCGTTACGTTATTTATGGACGGCCCCTAATTTCTCTTTCCATTTGCTATAAAATTCGTTCTGCGTTTTCACCATTAAATCTAGTTCTCATGTGAATCATCTTGCGTTGGTTCATAACAACACTCCTCCTCAACGCAAGTACCCTTACTCTGTCATTGTATCTCTCACAGTGAAACACTTAATCCTATCAACCTTATTAACTTCTTTATTCTAATCCTGGCTAATGGTTTAGTTAATAGATCCGCGATCATTTCCTCTGTTGAACAATAGACGCAGCTTATTTGTCCTTTCTTAATTTGATCCTTAGTGAAATGATAGCGCGTTGCAATATTTTTCATTTATTTATTTATTGATTTCTACAAATGTCCGCCTCGAGGGCTTAACAATGTTTCTTAATTACTAAGGAAAGGATAAGGATGAGGAAGAGTGAAGACGAGAACGGAAGAGGGATAAAGGAGTGTTAAAATCGAACAAATGATAGTATGAATTAAATGCAATCTGAGCTTTAAGGAATGGGTCATTTTGCCCATATCGAGTTAGCCGGGTGGGAATATAGAGAGGTGGCCTATTGCGAAGATGGCGGGAAGGGGCATAAAAGGAAATGGCAGATAAGAGATAAGGAACATCAAGCTCATTAAGGATGACGCTGGCAATGAAACAAGCTTGCAAGTGCGAGTGGCGAGTTTTTATCGAGTCTAGACCCAAGAGTCGACAACGATGTGGATAAGACGGGATTACTGCATTATCATGACCCGAAAGAAAACGCCTCGTGGCAAATCGTGTAAATTTGCGTTGAACACCTTCCAATCTAGCAATATCCTGCACATTATTGGGGGACCAAACCACACAAGCGTAATCGAGAATGGGGCGTACCCAGCAACAATAGAGAGACTTGAGACACAAGGGATCACGGATAAAATGAGACAGACGGGTAATAAGGCCCAAAGTACGGTAAGCTTTGCTTGTGACAAAGTCGATATGGTCTTTGAACGTAAGCTTTTCATCCAACCAGACGCCAAGATCTTTGACGGAAGTTACACGATTGATAGGAATATCTCTCAACGTGTAGTTCCAAAGTACCTTACGGGTGGACCGACCAAACGAGATGGTGTTGCATTTTAGTGGACAAAGACGCAAGCCATTATGTTCACACCAAACAGAGAAAGAGGATAGTACATTTTGGAGTTCACAACAATCCTCAGAAGAAGAGACAGGAAAGAAAATTTTTAGGTCATCCGCATACATAAGAAGACCATCGGGGGGAAGCACATTTACACAGTCATTTACAAACGAGACAAACAAAAGGGGGCTTAAAACGCTCCCTTGCGGTACACCACACAGGCCCACAAAGCGGTTTGATAGACAATTTACGACACGGACTCGGTAAGATCTTCCAACTAGATAGGACTTCAACCAGGCGACCATAGATTCATTAAATCCCAGTTTAGCAAATTTGGCCAATAACAAATTGATAGGAACGCTATCAAATGCTGCCTTGAAATCAGTATAAATCGTGTCCACTTGACGACCAGAAGCCATGTTGTTGAAAATGAACGAAACTAGGGACATAAGATTAGAAGAGGTCGATCGTTTGGGCATGAAGCCATGCTGGTGAGGTGAAATATAATGCACTACACGCTTAAGGAATGAGAAGTGAATAACATATTCGAAAATCTTGGCCGAAGCACAAAGTAATGACACCCCGCGATAATTTTTGGCATTAGTTATTTCGCCTTTCTTGTGTACAGGCACTAGCCATGCACATTTCCATAACATTGGAAAGGAACCGGAATTTAACGACTTTCTAAATAAACGATACAGTAATGGGACAAATATCAATACGCATTTTTAATCACAGATGAAGGAATACCATCGGGACCTGGAGAGAAAGAGAGCTTTAGCTTAGATATAGCCATAGCAACAACATCCTCATCTATTGCGACATCAAAAGAAGGAATGATATTTGATGGTGCAATGGGGAATACGCTTGCGAAGTGTTTGGCAAATAAATTACATTGGTCATCGGGAGTACTGGCAGACTCGCCGTCCAAGGAAAGTAGGGAAGGAATAGTATTAGGGTTTACCCGGGCATTACAGTACCGCCAAAAAGCTCTCGGATGCATCGAGAAGTGATCTTGGAGCCAAATTAAGAAAGCGTTGTGACGCCACCGGTTATAAGAGCAATACGCACTAGCTGCATATTTGTATATACACAAACAATATGAAGTACGTTGTCGCCGATATAAACGTAGTTTACGATTTCTATCTGCTCTAAGTGCTCTTAAGGTTCGATTAGATCACGCAGGATAGGGAGGGGGAGAAAGGAGAGGACAACATAGGGGGAAGGAGGAATTGACAATATCGGTAAACTTATTTACTACTACATCGATATAACTATTCTCTTCAATAAATGCCCAGTCCGTGCTTTCAATGATTTGGCTGAAGTTGAAGAAATCCATTCGTTTAAAGTTGAAACGGTGTAATGAAAAATTAGACGAAGCACGAGGCGTCATTACCGGGATCGAATCGGGAATCGATAGGGACAATTCCATTGCCGGGTGATAACGATCAATTGTGAGAAGCGCATAAGGAGACTCAAGAATACTGGTGCAACTACGAACCGTAGCATCGTTGGCGAAGGCGAGATCTAATTGACGCCCACGGAAATTTTTTACATCCGATATTTGGAATAACTCATTTAAATTCATTCCGTCCAAAAGCCAAGCCCCATTAGACAGCACGTTGTAAGGGATAAAGAATTTATCGGGCGGCGGTGCAGCTTTCCACGAGAGAGAAGGTATGTTAAAATCGCCGAGAAGGAGCATGCGATCACCAGCCTTCATATTCTCCAAAAGGATCGACACACTCTCATGAAGCGAATCAAATACACATGCAGAGCCACTCCGGTCAGGGGGTATGTAGATTACGCCGACGTACAGAGAAGAGTGACGCAATCGAATGCGAACCCATAACAGCTCGAGCGATGTAAAGGTGTGCGGGATGATCGATGAAGAGAGTTTTGCAGAGCAGGCAATAAGCACTCCTCCACCACGAGAGCACGAACTATTAGCCGAATTACGATCACAGCGGTACAAGTTATGTCTCGTCGATGATTAACGATGAAGGTATCGTGTCGTCCAACCAGGTTTCCGTCAATACAAATACATCGAACTCGGACTCAATGATTGCCATACGAATGTCAGCGATTTTTGTGCGAAGTCCTCTCACATTCTGATAGTAAATAAACAAATTATTGGAGAGTGTAGTTGAGACTGTAGTAAAGTTGTTTACGCCATGTGGGATTCCTCTGGAACTATTGTATGTTGTAACAGGTTGTTGGTGTTGTGCTGTGGCTGTGTTAGTGGTACACAATCTGGTGCGTGAGGAGAGTGTAGGTGTATCGGATCGCTGGAGTTGTTCAATGGAAGATGTTGGGTTGGTGATCGGCATTGTAACGGGTCGCTGATGTAGTGCAGTGGATGAGCCTGTGTTTGTGGTAAACATTGCGGTGCGAGAGTAGCAGTAGGAAATTGAGGATCGTGATTGACAGGCCTCCAAAAATTTTGTGTATTGGTAGCTCGTTTATCAATGAATTCGCGGAACACAATACCTCGATGCCAGGTGGATGCTGATAGTGCTTTCTCTTTGAAGTTAAGCGACATACCGACTTTAAACGATATAAAAGTCAGTGTACTTACTTCACGACCAATTGGCAACAGCTTTATTATAATCACGTCATCGGTTCCCAGTTGTCCAATGACCATCTCTTTAACTTCCTGATCGGATACCGAAGGAGCAATTCGTGTTATATAGAGCCAAAATCTGGCGTCATTTGATGCATTCATAGGAATTGTCAACACAGTCCGAGACGAAGGTGAAATGGGTGCTGTACCAATGTGTAGAGGAGCCGCAGAATCAGGAGCAGGAGGAGTAAAATCGACAAGCCTACGTTTAGGCGCATTCCGCTGCGGTGCATTCTGCGAAGCACGATCCATATCAGATGGCCGAGAGCTAATAGGTGTAACTGCCGCGATGTTCGAGGTAGGTGGACGATTCAGATTCGATGTGTGCGTGAGATCGCTGCCTCTGTCAAGCATCACGAACACATCGTTGCGAACAGCATCTAACGCTTGAGTTAAGCGGCTATCAAACTCGCAAAGCAATTCCGATTTTAAGTTGGCCAATTCAGCAGAAATGTTATCCATGAGTGCAAGTCGCCCGTTACGTCGCAAATCGGTACAGCAGCGGCACATCCATAATGATTGGGAGTTCGGGCGCAGAAGTTCAGATAGCGCCCCGTCATTGATCCCAATACAGGAAACATGAAATGTTGCCTTGCAGAGTCCATCACACATATACACATCCGCGTTGTTGATCAGTAGCGAACACGCTGGGCAGGACACTGACATCGTCGAAGTGGTACTAACACAGATGCACTATGCCGAGGCGATAACAATCAGCAAAGACGGAAAGCACTCGAGTAAGATAATCCGAATTAAGCCAAGAAGAGACCGGCAGTGTGCATATAACATAATTTAACAATGCACTTATGTTGTTTATCCGTCCACAGGTCCAATTCACTTAACAATAGTCACAAAGGCGTATGAAAAATAACCAATAATCCAGAGCGCAAATAGGAGGCGTCTAAGCAGTGCGTTTGACGTTTTTTTTTGAGTAATAGAATATGCTTAGTTCTATTACTCAACTTTTTGCCTGATAATATTTTCAAACAGCTCTGGTTGTCTTCGTGAATAATTAATTCCTGTACATCGTTTAATTCCTCAAGAAGTAATTTCAACCATAGTGCTTCCTGTATCCCTTCTGATATTGCGACAAATTCTGCTTCAGCTGTTGATAACGTTACGCATGATTGCTTCCTACAAGTCCAACTAACCGTACCGCCGTTTACTTTAAAAACATATCCACTGTTGGATTTTCTATCTATTCTGTTCTCGGCTCAATCTGCGTCACAATAGCCAATTATACCACTATCGCATCCCTTTTCGCTCAATCGTAGACGATAGTCTATGGTTCCTTTTAAATATCTCACAACTCTCTTTAACTCACACCAATCGCGTTGTGTGGGTTTACTTATGTTTTGGCTAAGTATTGATACGGCGGCCGATATATCTGGTCTCGTGTTAATCGCAATATAAAGCAATTTCCCTATTAACTGCTGATACTCCTTATTATCATAAAGTTCGATTTCACTAGAGATAATTACATCTTTGATGTAGTTGCGCTGATTAACAAAATAATCTCCTTGCTTATTTTTCTCTACTTCTATTCCAAGGAAGAATCTTATGTCGCCCAAAATGTTAACTTCAAACGACTTTTTCAATTTTGCAAGCAATGACTCAATCATGTCAAGATTATCTCCAGCAACTATCAAATCGTCTACATATACAAAGACGTAGTACCATTCCTTTCCGCATCTTTTATTGTACAAGCAACTGTCTGCTAAGCAATTCGTATATCCCTGGCGCTTTAGTTCTTGATCAAGTTTCTGATTCCACGATCTTGCTGATTGTTTTAAGCCGTATAGCCCTTTCTTCAATCTACAAACCTTGCTATCTTCCACTTTCACACCTTGTGGAACTTTCATAAAGATTTCTTCTTCTAAATCGCCGAACAGAAACGCGGTACTGCTTTACCGCCATTCCCCTTTTTGCCGCAAACCCCATTAGCACACGGAAAGTCGTCTGCTTAACTACTGGTGCAAATACCTCATCATAGTCAGTTTCAAACTGCTGACTAAACCCTTGGGCAACAACACGAGCTTTGTAACGCAACAAATTTCCGTCCGCATCTCTCTTAGTCTTGAAGACCCACTTGCTGCCTATCGCCTTCCGTTCCGGTGGTAGGTCTACCAGTGACCATGTATTGTTAGCCTCAATAGACTGAAGCTCTTCTTGGATAGCATCCATCCACTGTTTAGCATCTTCAGACTTCATAGCTTCAGCATAGTTTCTGGGATCTTCTCGCTGCGAGAAAACAACTAACGCTTCATCAGATTCGCTCTCTGGTGTCGTATAGTCCGAGTCACTCGATACGTTTTCTGCTTCGTTAGCTAATGTTGATGAAGGAACAAATTTGCGATTTATGCCATTAATCGCAAATTTGTTCCTTCATCAACATTAGCTAACGAAGCAGAAAACGTATCGAGTGACTCGGACTATACGACACCAGAGAGCGAATCTGATGAAGCGTTAGTTGTTTTATCTTTGTTTATCTTTGTACTTGCTTGGAAGTTTGTGTTGTCGTTACCTGCGCCTTGGAGTTTCATTGCTCTGAACAGACCTTGTCGGGGTTTCTTCTATCTGACCACCAATGCTTCTTCTGTTGGTGAAATATTAATCGGATTATTACGTGTACTATTTGAATCATCCTTTCCTTCAGCAAAAAGCAGTTCCAGAAACTCAACTCCTTGCCAAAACCTTCACATTGGCCTTCATCAACGACAATAATATCACGACTGATAATTATTTCGTTGGTGGCAACGTTAAAAACTCTAAATCCTTTTGTGTTGTGTGCATTACCAAGGAAAATGCACCGTTCGGATTTTGGATCGAGTTTTACTCGTTTCTGCTTAGGCTTGTGTACCATAACTGTAGAGCCAAATATTTTGAGATGTCCCAAATGTGGTCTTTTGCCTGACCTGAGTAATGTCATTTAACGCTCTCGTAGGACTCCGATTAATTAAATATACAGCAGTGTTAACTGCTTCCGCCCAAAATCGCTTTGGTAACTGCGCATCGTTTAGCATGCTCCGAACCTTTACAACAATAGTGCGGTTCATCCGCTCCGCTACTCCATTTTGTTCTGGAGTGTACGTGAATGTCGTTTGATGACATATTCCATCACGTTCCATATTCGCTTTCATGCTGGCATTTACATATTCACGACCATTGTCACTTCTAAAAATTTTTATTTGTCAACCACTTTGCCTTTGTACCATTGATTTAAACTTCTCGTATATTGTCTTTGCTTCATCTTTAAACTTGAGCGTTTTGTGTGTGTTTTGTGTATATAAATACTATACGTGTTGCATCGTCTATGAAAGTCATGAAGTATTTTGACCCACCAATTGATTCAACTTCAAATGGTCCACATAGATCTGAATGAATCAGTTCTAATTTTTCTTTGCATCTTTCTTGGCTTGTAGGGAACGACTCTCTTGCATGTTTGCCTTCAATGCACGCTACACAATTGTACGTGTTAGTTTGTTTAGTTTGAATGCCTTCGCCCATGCCTTTTAATCTTTGAATACTTTGGAAATTCAAATGTCCTAGTCGCCTATGCCATATTTCATAGGATTAAAATGTTCTCACTCTATTTTCATTTAATCGGTATAATCCATTCTAAGCAATACCCGATGCGAACACTTCTCCATTTTCATCCAACACTTCGCATTTACGTTCTGTAAATACCACTTTGAAGCCATTTTTACATATTTTACTAATTGATAGCAAATTTGTAGCTAAGTCTGGTACTTCTAACACATTTAACAAATTTACCGCACCTTCTTGGCAATTTACGGAAACTGTGCTCATCGTAATAGCTTTCATGTTAGCATTTTTTGCCGTACTAACCTCGTGACATATGTGTTGTCTTTCCGAGAAATCTCCCGCTTGGCAAAATGTCGCGCGACATGCATGCTAGAAATCGATGCTTGTTAACATTTTATTTCAAGCATCGTGAGTGTCCCAGCGTGAGCGCTGAGCGCACCTCCCCTCATTCTCAATGCCGCGTTTTTGGGTAATCCTCGCTCCCACCCTTTCTTTCCTTCTCCTCAACGGACCCACCATTCCCGCGAGCGTAGACCGATCAAAAAATTCCAGGAAATTCGGACAGTAAGTGTGCAGTTTTTTATTCACAGAGCTATTCTGGAATATTTCAATTCTTGATGGTGCGTGCTAGACGAACGAAACGTTGGCTGCTTGCTCCACCGATGGCGTGTGCTGTTGGAAGAAAAACACTTGCTGTTTGATGCGTTTTCCTGAGGAATGAAAGACATATCTAGCATTAGAATGGTGAACAAAACTAGGACTATTTAAAACTTACCGATCACGAAGAAATTTGAAGTTAAACGGCGACTCTGTAAGCCCGATTCACCTTCTTTGATCGGTTATCAGGTGCTTTGGTAATGAAATTGCTAGGTGTGATAGACAATAATAGAAGAATAAACAAACATTAAAAGCAATACGATTGTTAGAACACATACATCATTTGGAAGATTTTTCTTTTATGCATACACTTACCCGTAGAGCAAGTAACAAAACAAACTGCATTTACGCCTGCGTTGACATCTTTCACGATTAACTTAACCACTTTTCTATTAACATTTAATGATTTTCGCTGCATCTTCCAGCACCAATCCTTCCCAAATGAAATTTGCATTCGTTCTGGCAATGAGTTTCGAACGATCACAACACAACGCGAGAGTGAAGAACACAAAGTAAATGGCACTATGTACAAGTGTTGATCATATGGTCAAAATAAAGTATGATGGAATTTATTTTACTTCAAATGAATTGATTTTATTCTGATTTATATTTCAACTATTGTTATCAGCCTAGTTAGTTGTTAATGTTTAAAATTTTGATGAAGTGAAAACATCATTACCAGATAAATGAAACGATAATCGACGCATTTTGACCATATCGAATTATGATCGTTTTACACATAGTGTCATCTCTGGCGCTTCAGGGTCTCACGCTCAGAGCAAAAATTCTCGCATCTTCGCAACGGTGGGAGCGTTCAGCTGTGGAGGGCTGGAGGAGTGCGAGTGTGTGTCTCATGCACACAGCGAAATTTTGTTCAACACCTCGATGGTGGGAGCGTTTTTCCATGGGATGGGGTAGTGGAGTGCGAGTGTGTCGCATGATTCCTTCAAAACTAAGGCCAGGGGTAGCGAGAGGCATCAAAATGAGTTACTCTTTGCCAAGCGGGTTGAGCGCACGACCCAAACACCTGTCCAGCGCGAGAATGGATGTGTTTCGTGTGTAAAAAGAAAGGACATGTGTCTACGTGCTGTAGGAACACAAAGTTCAATAAGAGGTCAAGAATGTTTAATCACGTGTCAAATGAAGCAAGCAATAATGCGGCAGAAATAATCGCATTAGAAGTGAACGGAAAGAATATGATATTTGAAATAGATTGCAGTGCTTGCGAAACAGTTGTACCAGAAAATGTCTATAGAGAAAAATTGGAAAATGTGGAATTAAAAAGTACAAATGCATCTTTTTTTTATGCGAATGGAAAAATAATAATTCTTGTCGGTAAAACAACAGTCAGTGTATGCGTAAAGTCGAACAAAATGAAAGAACAGTTAGAAATAATAGTTAAACCTACGGAAAAGCGTGGAAATCCCCTGTTAGGAAAAAACGGATTAGATTTTTTTTTCCGGGATGGCGAAGTACATTTTCGGTCAATAAAGTCGGTGCGTTAGGCGAAGTAGTGGATGAAATTAAAAAAAAATCCCAAATAAACGGATGAAAATCGGAATACGACAATAGAAAGGTTTGAGTCAAACTTAGTGTTCAAGGAAAATGCGTCACCGATATTTCATAGGGCATATGCGGTCCCACTAGCATTAACGGAAAAAGTCGAGCGAAATTTGGAGGAGTTGGTTAAAGAAGGTACACTGACACCAACACGTTCTACGTCATGGACAAGTCCAATAGTTATAGTGCGTAAAAGCGATGGATCAATTCGTATTTGTCTATATGGTAAAGCTACCATAAATAAATACCTAACGGTAGAACACCATACCTTACCAAAAATAGAAATAAATTCGGCAAAAATTTCAAACTGGAAATTATTTTGCAAAATTTATTTGACATGAGCTTATCTTCAAGTTAAGTTGTCTGAGTCGTCACAAAATTTTTCTGCAATCAACACACATAAAGGTCTTTATAAATATACGAGAATGCCATTTGGAGTGCATTCCGCACCAACTATTTTTAAAAGCAATATTCGATCAAATTCTGATGAATACCCAAATAGCCAGAATTGCTTAAGCAGCTCATTTTGGCACGCTAAAGATCGCTGCTCTAATTCGCCTTTTTTTTCATTTCATTTCATTTATTTCATACAATATCCGCCATCAAGGCTAAATATAATAGACTTAAAACTAATTTAATACTAACAAATAAACAAAATAATTCATGAAAAACTAAGCCTAACTAACCTAGTCTTGACCTAGCAAAAAAGAAAAGAAAAAAAAACAAGAGTAGAGCGTAGAGACTATCATAAACTTAACAAAAACAAAAAAAAAAGAGAGTAATAGAAAACTAAGGAGAATAATTCAAGGGAATTAGAAGAAAAAATACGGTTACGGAAAGAGTTAAGAGAGGAGTCGAAATCAAAGAGATAGTAAAAGTGGTTAAACAACCTGAAACAGGACAGAAGAGGGTCATTGAAGGTATAAAGTGTATGACGTGTTTCAATTGACAGAGGATCACGAGGACGAAGAGAACGAGAGGGAACATACAGCGAGATGGACGAGAGTAAATCAGGAGCATCAGTATCAGAAAGTAATAAGCCACCAATAAAACAAGCCTGAAACACTTGGCGGCGGAAGCTTAAGGAGTGAAGATTGAATAACTGCAATCGCGTTTCATAGGGTGGTAGTGAGGCAGCACCGAACAAACGACGAAAGGCAATCCTGGTAAAGAGGCGCTGAATGCTTTCAATTCTCGAACAGCCATCAATAGTGGGAGGATTCCAGATGATTCTTGCATATTCAAGAATAGGCCTTACCAAAGCACAATAAAGGATTCTTAGGATGCTTTGATCTCTAAAAATAGAGGTAAAACGTAAGATAAACCCAAGGGTTCGATTTGCTTTTAGTAGCACCTCATCAATCTGCAGTTTAAAGTTAAGACGACAGTCAAGTATAATACCAAGGTCACGAATGGACATAACACGAGAGAGGGAAGCGCTAGAGAGAGTATAGTTAAATAAAATAGGAGAAAGAGAGTGAGAGAAAGAAATAACAGAACATTTTTCGGGACACAGGCGAAGTAAATTGGATGAACACCAATGAGCAAATGCATTGAGGTAATGCTTAAATCTCAGACAATCAGAAGAAGAGGACACAGGTAAAAAGATTTTGATATCATCAGCATTAGATAAACAGAATCAAAGTTCTATGTGGGTCTTTCAAACAGCGCCTAAGCAGCTTTCTCATACCACGGCGCCAGGGATTATTTTTCTTTGTGTTTTATTTTCAAGCAAGCGTCATCGATGAAATAAACAACAAGATTTGTTTCGTTTAAACACATATGTTTATTTTTAAATCTTTTGTATTGATAAATTACACAAAATTTTACACAATTTACTGATAATTCACAATCACTTCACTCAATATTCATTCTTCAATTAACGAATCTAACTTGTGCAGCAGCAATGAGATTATAGCCGGCGTCCGTCTTTGACACTTTGACAAGAGCCACCTTGAACCGATGTCATGCATTAAAAAGCTAAGTTCCACCAAGTTCAGTACCCTTTCTTTACGTAAAAAGCTAAGTTACACCAAGTTCAGTACCCTTTCTTAACAAGCCGTCAAGTTCCATCATGAACCCTACACATAGTGCTAATCAGCCGCAAAGTTCCAAAGAGTACCATGTGCCTGTTAAAAAGCTCCATAGTTCCGCAAAGTACCGTCTATCTCTCAATCAGCCTCAAAGTACGACATCGGAACGATTTTTCGTTAAACAGCCCTAATTCAGCTATAAAGTACGAGCTGGCTATTAGGGTACAAACGGTTTTGCGTACATGCATGATAAAACCATTGGAGGTAGAGATTATTATTATTATTATTATTATTTATTAATCTTCAACGGGCCGTATGGCCTAATTAAGATGTAACAGTTCAATAAAAAAAAAATACATAGCAAAAACAAGATTTGCATCGCAATTCACTGCGGCCACGGCAAAAGATGAAGAAAACTTGAAGCTTGAAAAACATAACGTTAAAATTAAAGTAAAAAAGTTTTTTTTTCAAGGTGAGATAGACTATTTAGGATACACAGGGTGTTCGAGATAAATTTGACAGTTTCTGAGGGAATAGGAAAGGAATTTTTATCAAATTTATGTTAAATATTAAAAAAAAAAATCTACAAAGTTTAGCTTACCATGTTTGCCGCAATTTTTATTCGAAGTACCCCCCCTCCGCATCGATGGCCGCCTGCACCCGCTTCCGGAACCGCGCGCAAGCCCGGACAACCATGTCTCTGGGGATGGCCGCAAACACGGCCTTTATTCTGGCCACCAGCTCCGGTTTGGTATTGCAGGACGCCCTGTTGGTGTCCCGCTCAACTGTGCCCCACACAAAGTAATCCATAGGGTTAAGGTCAGGGGAGCTGGGTGGCCAAATGTCGGTGCTGGTGTATCGGTCAAAATTGGCAGTGCTTTTTCGACGTGTTTTTACGGCCGTATGACATGGTGCAGCATCCTGCTGCCAAACGTACAGCCACCCATTGGCCACCGTATTGTTTTTACGGTGTTCAGCGAACACATCGCCGCCTTCCGAATTTCGGCATTCGTATGGCCGGCACGAACCATCATAACACACGTTACGCGCTTGTACAATTCGGACGGGTTCCACATATTTACGGAGCTAGACATTTTTTACACTTGTTCGCACAACTTTTAGCAATCGAATGACATATCAATCATTTTGATACGTCAACTCAACCCTGAGATATAAACCCAAAGGCAAGGTGTCAAATTTATCTCGAACACCCTGTACTATAACGTCAAACCGTATACGTCCAAACAAATCAAAAGTCGATGCCATAGTAAAAGCTCCAAGTCCGGAAAATGTGTTACAGTTGCAATCATTTTTAGAAATGCTAAATTACTACAGTCGTTTCCTTCCTAATCTTTCTTCAGAATTGAGTCCTTTGTACAAGTTATTGCGAAAGGAAACAACATTCAAATGGTTAAAAGAATGTCAGATAGCATTTGAAAAAAAAAGCAGAACAATCACTTACGAGAAATAACATATTAGAACCATATGATCCGTCTAAAGCTTAGACTCTAAGCCAATTTAATTAGCAAGCCCATATGGAGTAGGGGCAGTATTATCACACATGGTAGTTAATGTTGAAAAACCAGTTTGTTTTGCATCATCGACACTTACACCAGCACAACAAAACTACACGCAAGTACAAAAAGAAGCATTGTAATATTCGGGGTACAAAAGTTTCAAAAATATCTATTCGGTGTCAGGAAATCTTCAATCCGACGAGAGGAACGTCATCAATATCAGTATAAAGATTGCACCGTTGGGCTCTTATTTTAGCAAATTATGAATATGATATCGAACATAACCCGAGAAAGCCAATGAATAATGTAGATGCAATGAGCAGATTACCGTTACAAGATTCCCCACAAATTGATGAAATTTGTTTTGAAAAAACTGAATGCATTCACAGAAAAAAAAAATCATAGGTAAAGAAATGATAAAAAATACCCAAAAACGGATGAGATTTTGAAAAAAGTATATCAATGCGTAAATCAAGACATGATGAAAAGTTATACAAAGAATATTTTGAAATCAACAGTCATTTGGCAATCGAAGATGAAATATTATACTTTATTCATTCGAAGATGAAATAGGACAGTTATTCCTTCTGCGCTAAAGCAAAGCATTTTAGCATTATGTCATTCCAATCATGAAGGAAAAGTTGTAATGAAGATGAAGGCAAGGAGGTTAGTCTGGTGGAAGCGCATGGATAAAGACATTGCAAACTATGTACAATCCTGTGAAACATGTCAAGTCACACAAACGGTTCATAACGAAGTGGTAAAAACTAAATGGCCAGGAAGCAGTTGTCCTTTTCAAAGGGTACATTTAGATTTGTTCCATTTCGATAACCAAAATATTAATATAATTGTCGATAGTTTTTCAAAGTTTATGGATGTGAGAATTTTGAAAGGAACAAAAGCGTCAGATATAATAGAACATACAGAGTCATTTTTTGCGTATTTTGGTACGGCAGAATAGGTTGTAACGGATAACGGTCCACCGTTGAATTCATAAAATTTTACATTGTTTCTGGAATCATATGGTGTTAAAGTAAAGAAATCACCACCATATCACCCTCAATCTAACGGGTTGGCTGAGAGAGGAGTCAGAATTGTTAAAGAAGTCTTAAAAAATATCATATTGATCAAAGATTCAAATCCTTAACGTTACAGCAAAAAGTGAACAAATTCCTATTAAATTATAGAAACTGACCGTGTACCATAACGAACGCAACTCCAGCTGAAAAATATTATGCTATGTGCCTCACACTAGAATAGGGAAGGTGAATCCGATGAAACTAGAAGTAAAAGAGAAAATACCACAGTTTCTGAGACAAACACGTTCCCACGATTTTTTTGTCGTATCCCATAGATTGTTGGTTTGATCCCATAATTTATTGGTATTTTCCGATTGGATATCAATACAATTAGACCAAAAAATTCTGCGAAACGACCAAAAAATCGTGAGAACGCACGAAAAAAATATGGGAATTCACCAAAAATTAATGGACACCAACTAATAAATCGAGGGAAACCCTGTAAAACCCCTGATAATACAGGTACCGGATTAAGAAATAGTACCGTTGCGGAAAAGAAAACATAGTGAGTCTAAGTCTCCACCACTTCGATGGACAGATAGATTTCGAAGCCAACCTAGGTTAAAGTATCCACGTTTGTGTAGAGTTCGCTAGGTTTCACACCGGTAGAGTTTGGTTGGTGTGACGCGTCTTCGAGCGTATTGTACGCCCACCGTGACAATGAGATAAACCTTGGTCGGTGGTTGTCAAAAAGTAACTAGATTGACAACGCCAAGGACGGAAAATTTAAGGGGACGCCACTCGAATGCCGGAAAGTAACTAAGGTGGAGTGAATTGGAAATATAGAGAACCCAACAATTTGAATAACTAATAGATTAGGGATTTTATAAGAAGTAGGGTGAACTCCGTTTAGCGGGGAGAATGTAGTACATGCAATTAGTAATAAGTGTACTTAGTATGTTAGTTAGTACCTATATAGTACCAGTACTCACATACGCCTCTGAGACATGGACACTGTCCAAATCTGACGAAACCCTCTAGCCGCGTTCGAGAGGAAGATGCTCAGAAGGATACTTGGCCCCGTATGTGTGGAAGGACAATGGAGGAGCCGCTATAATGACGAGCTATACGAGATGTACGACGACCTCACTGTCGTACAGCGTATGAAGCTCGCCAGGCTCCGGTGGGCTGGCCATGTTGTACGCATGGAAACGGACGACCCAGCCCGTAAAGTCTTTTTAGGCCGTCCACAAGGACAGAAGAGGCGTGGTAGGCCCAAGTTGAGGTGGCAAGATGGCGTGGAGGCGTCCACCATTAAGGCCGGGATAACGGACTGGCAGACGAAGGCGCGAGACCGTGAGCGGTTTCGGACACTCCTGAGGCAGGCCAAGACCGCAAAGCGGTTGTAGTGCCGATTAAGTAAGTAAGTAAGTATGTTAGTATTAGTGCGTTATTTTTTAAGGTGCGTTATAAGATCCAAGTGAAAGGTAGGGCGGTCAGTCAAGATTAAATAGTCAAAGCGATCGGTCACAACAGCCAGAGAGTCTTCTACTTCTGATTGTATGAGACTTCAGCATTACCTTAATACCTTTGTTCAGCATTACCTTAATACCAACCTTAATAAAATTTGTTCATTGGTGTTCTTCCAACTTACTTCGCTTGTGCCTGATTAATGTTCTGTTATTTCTTACTCTCACTCTCTTTCTCCTATTTTATTTAACTATACTCTCTCTAACTCGTCCATCTCTCGTGTTATGCCCATTCGTGACCTTGGTATTATACTCGACAGTCGTCTTAACTTTAAACTGCAGCTTGATGAGGTGCTACTAAAAGCAAATCGAACCCTTGGGTTTATCTTACGTTTTACCTCTATTTTTAGAGATCAAAGCATCCTAAGAATCCTTTATTGTGCTTTGGTAAGGCCTATTCTTGAATATGCAAGTATCATCTGGAATCCTCCCACTATTGATGGCTGTTCGAGAATAGAAAGCATTCAGCGCCTCTTTACCAGGATTGCCTTTCGTCGTTTGTTCGGTGCTGCCTCACTACCTCCCTATGAAACGCGATTGCAGTTATTCAATCTTCACTCCTTAAGCTTCCGCCGCCAAGTGTTTCAGGCTTGTTTTATTGGTGGCTTATTACTTTCTGATACTGATGCTCCTGATTTACTCTCGTCCATCTCGCTGTATGTTCCCTCTCGTTCTCTTCGTCCTCGTGATCCTCTGTCAATTGAAACACGTCATACTCATTATACTTTCAATGATCCTCTTCTATCCTGTTTCAGGTTGTTTAACCACTTTTACTATCTCTTTGATTTCGACTCCTCTCTTAACTCTTTCCGTAACCGTATTTTTTCTTCTAATTATCTTTAATTATTCTTCTTAGTTTTCATTTACTCTCTGTTTTCATGAAGTTTATGATATTCTTTACGCTACACCTATGTTTTTTTTTCTTTTATTTTTCTGCTAGGTCAAGAGTAGTTTAGTTAGGCTTAGTTTTTCATGAATTATTTTGTTTATTTGTTGTTGTTTAATTATTTTTAAGTCTGTTTTATATAGCCTTGATGGCGGATATTGGATAAATAAATGAAATGAAATGAAATCAAAAGTGTTAGTTAAAGAGTATGTCAGTATTAGTGCTGGGTTACGATATAAGCTATGGTATAAGTAAATGTAAGGAGCATCGACAGTCAAAAATAAAGAGTCAGTCAAGTCGGTCAACTAGTGAATCCATTACATTGACCACAAGGAAAAGTATGTGCTGGCAATGAACGCTGTCACGAACGACTTTTACGTCGATGATTTGCTAACGGGTACCGATGATTTATCCGCAGCACATACAGGGGCAAATTAAAAAAAATCTACAATCAGCTGACTTCACGTTGAATAAATGGGTATCAAACCGCACCGAAGCATTGCAGAGCGTTCCTTCAGAAGATGTAGCGGCACTACTCACGCAGGAGTGAAAGAGCTTGAAACAAATAAATAACAAACAAACAAATAAATAATAATAAAACTAATAATAACACACAAACACATATAAAAATCTAGGAACAGTAATATACCCAAAACTCAATTTCCATGAACACATCGAACTACTACGTAACAAGGCTACAAACAGTCTAATTATTTTGAAAATTATAAGCACGCAAAAAAATAACATAAATCCCAAAAACCGCCTAAAAATATACCAAGCAACAATTAGAAACACTATGAAAACTATGAAGCTTCATACACTCTCAATAGCAACAAAAACAAATACAAAACAATGAACCAACCTAAATGCTACCTAAATTACGTCGACACAACACGCCTATTCTTTTTTTTATAAGTGCCATTCTTTTACCCTATTTTTATGTATTACATCGGTTTTTTCATTATCCTCGATTATTACATTTTCTCCTGTATCTTCTAATACTGTAAACGGACCGCTGTACGGCGTTTCCAATTTCTTTACATTTTCTCCTCTAATTAATATCTGGTTGCCTGGTTGGAATGTTTTATGTTTTGTTTTTTCGTCGAAATATTCTTTGCTTTTACTCTTATTTTGTATGAGACGATTCTTTTCTTCCTCATGCGCTACACAGAAAACTTTTTTCACTGAAGTTCAGTAAAATTTTACTGAAATTTTCTTAACTGAAGTTTCAGTAATCCTTTCTGTAAAAAGAATGTTTACTGAATCATTCAGTAATGTCCGGTGCTCACCAAAATGACAGCTCGTTTACTGAAATCCCAGTAAAGCCATTCTCATGTTACTGAGTTTTCAGTAGTTGGTAGCGATTAAAAAATGACGAATTATTTATTTTAAATTGAGTTTTTATTGATGCGCAGATATTGCCAGTCCCTCAGTTCATATTCATACATGTTTTGTATTGTTTTATACAGTTTTTATACTGTATTTTGCCACCGCAATTGTAGATGGTTCAGTAAGCGCTCACAGACACCACCCAATTTCAGCAAGCACAGTGGATTGTAGCAAACATTTTACAGACCAACACGGCTGCCAATTGTTTTAAATTAATCCCGTAAGCCGAAATATCACCTGAAATTTCACCAGGGTGCCTGTAAGCGCCTACAAAATCAACTTTTTGCATATCACGAGCAAGTAGGTACCGCATTGTTTTGTTTTGATGTTCTGACTGACCGGTCGATTTGACAGAATGAATTGCTGCATTTTCAGTTATTTGTTTTACTGGTATCCAGTGAAACGACTAATTTGACACTTATTTTACTGATTTTCAGAAAAATGCGTATTACTGAAATGAATTCAGTAAATTATTTTGCTGAAAGTCAGTCATGTTTTTACTGACTTTCAGCAAAATAATTTACTGAATTCATTTGACATTTGACAAAAACATGACATTCATGCTGAAAATCAGTAAAATATTCTATTACTGAACGGTTCCAGTAAAAAACTTTACTGAAGCAGGATGAGAAAATTTGCTGTGTATGTTTAGTTTAAGCCTTAAAATGGTTGCGTAATTCTCAAGGTCGTATTGCACTCGGCTGGCTTTTTCTTTTATGACGTTGGACGGTATGTTTGCTGGCCGTCCATACATAAGGTAGAACGGGGTATAACCTGTAGCAGTGTGTACTGTATTGTTATAGGCAATCTCGTAGATGTTTGTCCATTTATGCCAATCTAACGCTTTTCTATCACTTTGTATTCTTAGAAAGTTCCCTAATTGTTTGTGCGAGTTTTCAAGAGCTCCTACTGTCTCATGATGGTACGCATTGGATTGCAGTTTTTCTTTTTTTAATAGTCTACATATCTGGTTAAACAGTTTTGAAAGGAATTCTGTGCCTCTATCCGTACAAATTGTTTCAGGCACTCCGTACTTAAGGATAACCTGTTCTACAAATGCTTTTGCGACTGTTTCAGTTCTTTTGTTTTCTATTGGCGTGGCTGTTACAAACTTGGTTAAATCACACTGTGTTGTTGAAATATATTCAAAGCCATGTGAATTTACTAAGGGACCTACTAGGTCAATGAATATTTTCTCCATACTTGTTTTTGCGGTATTTGTTGTTTTTAGTGATATTTTTGGTGGCTTATTTGATTTATATAATTGGCATTGTTTGCATTTGGCTATCATTTCTTTTACATCTTTATCAATCCCTGGCCACGTATACCTTTGTTTGATCGTATTGACAGTCCGATGGAATCCTGCGTGTCCTGCCGTTGGTAAGGTATGAAAATCGTTCATTATTTCCAGTTTTTTCGTTTTTTCACAATCTTTTACTACTTCGACCTTTTCGTTGAATACGATGATTTCTGGCATTCCCTTCTCATTCAGGATTTTTAATTGTTTCATAAATTGCTTTGTAGTTTCATCATTTGGTTTAATCACCAAATATGTTTTGTGTTTCAGTGCTTTCATATGGGCTTTAATCCTAACTATCATACCCCGTAGGTGAATGATAGTGTAAGATTTTGGCAAAATAATGTTATCTTTTGAAATAACAAGATCTTTTTCATTGTTACAAAACTGCAGCTTAATATAATTGGCTTTAGATACTGCTGAATTACAGGGTTTCGAATCATATAAGGGAATAGTTCAATCACTTAGGGGAATGTTGCAAATCGGTAGGGGAATGTTGCAAGCAAGTTGTGGATGTTTGCAATCACTTAGGGGAGTGTTGCAATCGATTAGGGGAATTTTGCAAGCGTACTGTGGAGCTGTCGTCTGACGGTGGGTGCCGGTGTAAAAAGCTTTGAATTGATACCGATGATGTTTTTTTTAAAACATCATTTGGAATTGTTTTCGTGTGAGATTCTGTTGTACACATGATAAACTAAATAAATCCTGCTGCGGAGCCATAATTAAACATGATAAGTTAGTAAGATTGACGAAAATATTTTGAGGTATTTACAGCGGCACCCACAGTCTGATGACAGCTCCACAGTACGCTTGCAAAATTCCCCTAATCGATTGCAACACTCCCCTAAGTGATTGCAAACATCCACAGCTTGCATGCAATATTCCCCTACTGATTTGCAACATTCCCCTAAGTGATTGAACTATTCCCTTATATGATTCGAAAGCCTGTATTATTGTTTTGGCATGTATCGTTGCTGACAGTTTTAGACTTTGTTGTTAAGGCCGGGCTACATTGATCGTACTCCGTGGTGTAATTTTTAGGATTAATTTAAAACAATTGGCAGCCGTGTTGGTCTGTAAAATGTTTGCTACAATCCACTGTGCTTGCTGAAATTGGGTGGTGTCTGTGAGCGCTTACTGAACCATCTACAATTGCGGTGGCAAAATACAGTATAAAAACTGTATAAAACAATACAAAACATGTATGAATATGAACTGAGGGACTGGCAATATCTGCGCATCAATAAAAACTCAATTTAAAATAAATAATTCGTCATTTTTTAATCGCTACCAACTACTGAAAACTCAGTAACATGAGAATGGCTTTACTGGGATTTCAGTAAACGAGCTGTCATTTTGGTGAGCACCGGACATTACTGAATGATTCAGTAAACATTCTTTTTACTGAAAGGATTACTGAAACTTCAGTTAAAAAAATTTCAGTAAAATTTCACTAGCGCATCTGGTGGCGACCAGCGCAAGCTAGATGTGGGTATAATTTAACCCATATGACAATGGGGATTTATTTCTAGGGCAAACGGGGTGTGAGGTAGAGAGAAACAGGTTGCGACGAGGGAGAAGCTGGATATTTTTGGAGAGAGAGGAATGAAACCAAGGGGGAAACGAAGAGCCTCACATACAGAGAGCGAGAAATTCCAAAACAAACCGTTCGAAACACATTCAAAACAAACGAGGACGCTTCGCGAGCCGGTGTTTGTGAAATTTATATTTTGTTATTTTAAAGTGATTTAAAGTGTTTCAGAGAAGAAAATGGACCAAATAAAGCAGTTGAAGAAGAGTGGGCTGTTAAGGAAGCGAGCACTGGCAAGGATGGGTGAAATGACGAAGAAATGGGTGGCTGAAAATCAACCCGGCCCGAGTACGAGTATGGAAGTGCTAGGTAAGCGATTTTCATCATCTTTTACGCACTTTAAACTCGGTATCAAGTTTATATTTAATAGTTGTTTTAAAAAGAAACCATATTTAGCTGTGTGTAACACTGAGTATACGAAGTGCGTATACTTTTTGTGCATTTTGGTGCGCGCTCTGGGCCGATGCCGGTACGAGTTTTTGCAAAACATTTCTGACCGTTTTTAAGTTTTGCGTCAGACCGCAAGCTCAAAAGTGTTTTGCTGAACGCACAAATCACAAATGCACTAATTTATGTACGCTTTTATGGACGTATTTAGTAATAAAGTCTTTTAGTTTTAGGTCCGGAAGCTGTGGTTGATGGCGTTGCTGAGGAGTGCATGATGGATTTTCCCTTGTCGGAGGAGGAGGATGTATTCATTTTATCCGATGATGAAGATGAGGATGAAATAATCGAATACATCGAGAACGAGAGCGAAGAGGATGATAAAGATGAAGAAGATCATCTACTGAATGAGGAAAATAATAGTTCAGCTCAACATCCGATGGCCAAGCGGTTGAGAGTTTGGGCTTTATCTCATAAGATACCTCATTTAGTATTGAATGATCTTCTTCGCTTGGTTCGCGAAACAATGGACATTCCTCTTCCTCTAGATTTTAGAACGCTCCTTAAGACACCGGTTGCTGTGGGCAAGGAAATACAAGCGGTAGCTGGCTGTGAAATGTGGTATCATGGCATTGCGAAATGTATGCAAAGTTGTTTCCGGTAAGACAGATTGTGCTTAGCTTGATAACATGTACCATGTAATGGTATAACTAATGCATGGGTAACATCTACTGTGTTTTATTTTAGGAAACTGACTCCTTCGGTCAACGAAATATTAATAAACATATTCGTAGATGGGCTACCGTTATTTAACAGCGGGCCAAAACAGCTATGGCCCATATTGGTGAAGCTTGTAAACGTCCCAGAAGCTCCCATATTGATGGTTGGCGTGTTTTGTGGCTTACGCAAACCGGAAAATGTCGAGGACTACTTGCGCCCACTCGTTGATGAATTGAATCACCTACACGATGACGGAATTGTTATCAACAACAAAAAAAATAAAAATCACCCTTAAAGCTTTCCTGGCAGATTCTCCAGCACGAGCATTCATCAAAGGTAAGCAATGTAGAATAATACAGAGCTGAATAAGTTAACAATATTTATGTGTCTTTTTTCCAGGTGTAACATACTTCAACGGCGCTTGCGGTTGAATAAAGTGCAAAATCGTAGGAAAATTTGACAAGAGCGCACGGAAGATGATATTTGAAGGCGTTGCTGAGGAGAGGATCGACAATGATTTTCGCGATGGAAACTACCCAATAGGACACCAGAAGCACCATACTCCGTTATTAGATTTAAAAGAATTTAATATAGTAGTTCAGATGTCAATTGCAGACGATTTACACTTGTTTCATCTAGGGGCATTGAAGAAATTGCTTAAGGGTTATAAAGGAGGTTATAAAGGGTTTTCAGCATGGTCAGCAGCAGAACAGGAAGAGATAAACAAGATTTTAGCTAGAATAGAATTGCCAGCAGAGATACAGGTGTCCCCCGAGATACGACTGTATTTGGGACCGAAAATATGTCCCAAAGGAAGGCGTAAGTCGAAATAGTCGTAAGTCGAATATCTGTGAATATAAAGTTTATAACTGAAGTTGAAGAGTCGGAATCTATGAAATTGTGTACTTTATTTAAAGTAATGTACGATAATGTATTAATTTTCCTCCAAAAGCCGTTAACATAATATAGATATTCAAGACCGGGGAGTTGTGGCATCTTTGGAAATGTGTGTATAACGGTTATCAGCCTAGAAATTCAAAAAATACATCAATTTCTTCTCAATGACAACTTTTAACTGTCAAAATCAAAATCGTCGTATTTGCGAATCGTCGTAACTCGAGGAGGTCGTAACTCGGGGGACGCCTGTACATCGAGGTGTTAGGTCTTTAAAATATGTGGATTATTGGAAGGGGACCAAATTCTGGTCTTTTTTAAATCATATAAGTATCCCTTTGTTCTTAGGAAGAATCCACGATTGAGCGTATGATCATTTTAAACTTATTTATGTAGCTCATACTTTCCTTTCGCATTCTTTCTTCAAACAATATTGGACATACGCTGGTCAATTATTAGAAAAATTTGTTCTAGACTACAGTTCAATATACACCAAATATAATTTAACTAGTAATGTCCATAACTTTTTAAACGTCACAATAGACGTTCAAAATTTAGGTCCCCTTCCAGAAATTTCAACATATGATTGTGAGAATACGCTGCAGTTTATGAAAAGGCTAGCTAGACCAGGACCGAGAATATTAAATCAAATAGTTTGTAGGCTTGCTGAGATTAGGGAAACACAAGTAGCAGTTAGAAAGGAGGAAAAACAGTATCCCATTTTCAAATGCAGAGGAGAGGAAGTAATTTTATTCGTTAAGGAAGGTTTAATGCTAAGGAAAGGTAATAGGAATGGATGGTATTTGACGAAGGATAGGGTAGGGGATGATAGATCATCAGGTATAGTGCAGCATTAGAAGAATCTGGAAAGGTTTACATAATAGGACATTTGTTAAAGAAGAAGAAAGTCAGCTTTAGTACTCCGTGTAGTTCAGATATCATATTTAATTACGAAGGTGAAATAGCAGATTTATCAAACGAATTGGGTAGGGTTCCTATAGATAGTGTGATGTGTAAGCTTGTAGCAATTTCATCAGATGAAGGAATAGGGTAGCGGAATTTGGGGCAAGTGTGCCATACGGGGCAAGAGTGCCACGAAGCATTTTTCCTTAAAAACTTTAGTTTAATGATCAATTGTGTATACAGTTGGTTGCTTTCCAATGACTAGGTATTCTGAGCCTAATTTCATATAGATCAACCAATATTTCCCATTGTTTTGAACTGATTTATATTGAGTTTCAAAATTGAGCAGAATATTATAATTTTTTAATCCAACCAAAATTTACACCACCATATAGCTAAGAAAACGTGAAATTTTTTGTGGGGTTAGTTGAAAAAAACTTTCTTTTTGTCACTGAAAAATTCAATTTCAAAAAAGTCACAACTTTTGGGGCAAGTGTGCCATCTCTGTTTGGGGCAAATGTGCCACCATCTTTCATAGGCGCGAGCTGTCAAAAATGTAAACGTTGTTGTAGCGTGCTGCGGAATGGTGCGCTATTGTGAGCGGATTCCACGCCAGAAAAACAGAAAGGTAACAAACCATATTGTGGTATAGTTGGTGGTCAAAAGGGGTTCATTTGTGACTAAATACATGTAGGAATGCATACACTAGTGGTACAAACGTAATAATTTCCAAATATCTAAGAAATACGGTTATTTTAACCAGGTGGCCGTCTTGCCCCATACGAGTGGCACTCTTGCCCCATAGCCCAAAAAACAACGTCTTTTTGGACCCTTTTTAAAACGCTTCAAAAACTGTTTTGTTTGCACTTTTTTCAAGCGAAACTCATTTATAAGTGAGGAAATAGATGTAAAATGGTTATGAGATTTAAATCGGCTTTTGAAAAACACGTTTTAGTGAGTTATAACTTGAAATGCTTAAGGTGGCACACTTGCCCCAAGTTCCGCTATCATTTCAATCCATTACTACATACTTTAGCTGAATAGGTTAGATAGGGTTTCATTAAGATAGCTTAAGACGTTTGTTCCATGCAATTGTTCCATGCAAGGCAGCAATGCTTCGACAATTTTCCTTTTTTTTCTTTTTCAGCTGGCTAGCAAATGCTTTGACGCTTTTATGCATCTTTGAACTCCTATCCCAACCTCCACGTGGTGCTAGCTGAATTATATTTATTGCAGAATTTGTTACATTAATTCTGCAATTTTTATAAACTAATAGGGAAGGGGGCTTTTAAAACTGGTAATATAAAGGACTAATAAACGATGATTACAACATGTCAACCATATAAATACTAGCAGTTCGGTTATTTCATTAAACTTATTGCTACTAGATTTTAACAATTGAAAGAAAGGGGTTTTCTATAATTGGAGCTAGTTGGAACCTGGCAGTTGGGTGATTTTCTTCAATAAAATATGAGCCAATTGGAATGAAAGATCATGGTTTCATTAGAACGAAGTAAACGTTTGTTGTAAAAGTTCATTTGTTATTCAATTATATAGCTCTTATTACTTACATAACTAGTTAACAAACCATCACATCTTTTCAGAAATTCATCTTTGTCATCCTTTAACAATAAAACAAAATCACAGCAATCCTTCGGTTTTTCGTTTTTTTGCTTCGCTTGCAGTCAACGCATTCCCTAGTTTCTTCATAAGAAACTTTTTTACTAATGTATCCGTAGCCTCAAGATAATCGTTACCTCCTACAACTCTCAATAAGTGAAGTACGTATATAAATCGATTGAAATTTATCTTACGTGCACCTACACTACTTTTCCCCGACCAACTACAAGTGGACAAAAATTTGCGATCGAACATTACTTCTAAAACTAAGTTGAGTCTACCTTCTATATCTTTAGCACTTGTAACATAAAATATAAGTTTTTGTGCAGTGTCTAACATAAAGATGCTATCAGATTTTAACCTTTCGTTAAAATTAATCAATCCTGCTTCATCAAAAAAAATTTTAATTGACACTTTTCTGGCTGTGGCATTTTTGTGATACATTGTATCGTAAATTAAATCTACCTTCATGGACATTTCTATCATAATCTCCGTCAAAGCTTCCACGGAAAAGGGAGTAGTAGATTAAAGCATTCGTTTTAGATGTTTCTATTTGTATAGATGGAAGTACGAGAAGACGGGATTTCGACAAATCACTGGTATTAGAAATCGATCCAGAAGATTGTGGCAAATTCAAAGGTTCCACAAGTGGTCGGTAGACTGTGGGAAGGACCGGAAGGGGCTTATGGGGTGCCTTAAAACTAGAGGAAGCAGATGAGTTTGTTTGCCTAGTAGGAAGACGGGTTTTCGATGAAGCACCAGCGTCGAGCAAATTGTCTAACGGACGGGGTACACATGCCTTTTGTACTAAAGGGCTGGTTTCGCTGATTACAAGCACAGGAAGTCGGGATGTAGTTAGTGTGCCAGATCTGGAACAGGAGGAGGAAAGCGATTTTGATGGCATTATTTTATCACTTCGCGAAATGACATTGGATGATGCAACTGGCACATGATGTGGTTCGATGGTTTTAGAATCCATAACTAAAAGAAACAAAAAACATGTAACATTATTTTGTTCACTGATAGCGTAGGAAGATGTGTGCCACTCAGTAGCCGACAACAGTGACCACGGGAACAGCGCAACACCGGTAAGGTTAATACTTCTAATTTCTACTTACAGTCTTCTCTGTCTTTTCTCCAAATACAGCAATCAAGCAAGCAAAATCACAGCATGGCAGATGGGATGCGAGAATATCCGCCTAAAAATCACAGCACTCACAAAAGTAAATAAAGATGGCAAGCCAAGCCGGGTGCGCACCAAGGTGGATTTAAAAATATCAGGTGGTGGACTCTAGTGCATTTTGACAATTCGTCACCTGACGTAAGGTCCCCAGGATTCAAACTTTGTTTACATTTATTAAATTTGGTCATATAATTTATCAACCCCATTTTTTCGATAAAATATTCTTTAAAATATATTTTGGACTTTGAGAGTTCTTATTAAACATTAGAACATGGATTAAAGTATGTTATTGTAATGATTAGAATTAATTTGAATTAATTCAATCAACCGATGAACTCAAACTGAGCACAATCCGAAGGCAGAAGAATAAAGACAGAAGAAATAAACCGACACAGAAGAAGACTGAAGATGTTGCCGGTACGACGATCCGTAAACGAATGACGTTTATTGTTCATTGCCGCGCGCACGATGATCATGACAGCGGTTATGATCAAGTTTGACACACGAAGCACAGTGGCCGCATCGTGGTCATATGTCTAAGATATTACATTATTTTGTTTTATTCCGTGAATTTATTCTATAGTTTATTGTGTTTTCGACATTTTTGGAGATAAAAATTTAGAAAACCATTAGTTTTTTCAATTTTTACATTGGTTCCTTATTATCTAAGAGCCGCATGGACAATTTACGTGAGATTAGAACACATACTCACATGGTCTTAAATTTCGTGCATAAACAAATCATCAAATCTTTTGTTAATATATCTCATTTTTTCGATAAAATCAATAGACACACAAAAATGCACAAAATAACAAAGAAATCTGTTCTATTTGCTAAGCTTTGTGTGCGGAAACCAATGGTTAACGGTTCAAAAATGACGTAAAGTCCCTCAACTATGGCGACCCCCCAAAGGCCCTTATCCACCACCTGATATTTTTAATCCACCTTGGTGCGCACAGTAACTCACACACATATCCACATTGACAAAGCGCGTACATAAAAGCGCGGCTTTTTTTATGCAATCTTCGAATCGAACATGACATTCGAAAACAATTTCGAATGTGTGAAACTATACAATCCTTGGTAAAAACGTACCTTGGTTTATGTTCACCTTGATGCATTCAAAATGACAGCAAACCCAAAGTGGGTAGAAAGGAGGTGTCGTCATGTAGAACAATTGGGCATCGAGGCTTTAGAAAAAAGCACAAAACCAGGATCGATATATGAATTGTTTTCGTTTAAAAACATTTTTTTAGCATTAAAATTTGGTATTTTGCATCCACAATCTATAAATCGGCATTTTACACGTTATAATGCAGCTGCTGCCTGTAAACAAATATCGACGGCTGTTGTCAAACTGAATCTCAAAATGGCAACATGCCAAACGCTAAGAACACATCCTCTATATTCCACCTTGAGCAAACCTCTTGTTTTGCTGAAATCAAGAGGTTTTGAGGTGAATTTGAGGTGAAAATTGTTATATGGGAAGTGCCAAAATTATTCATGCTTGGTGTCTCATCTATTTTCGGCCAGGCTGTCTGTATGCCGTTTGACATGTTGATCAAAATCAATAAATTGCTACAGGTAAGGACGCCGAGTACTGCTGGGCAATTCGTCATTTGACAGTTGGGTGCCTAAGCTTCCCCAAATAACAATTTTCACCACAAATTCACCTCAAAACCTCTTGATTTCAGCAAAACAAGAGGTTTGGTGAATATGACGTCATACGCAAACGGCGGTTTGCGAAAAAGGGGGTGGGGCCACGGCCGTGCGTGGCTTGTACCTGTATCCGCTCTGTTCGCTCTGTATTTGCATTTATGTGTGTATTGTGCACAGCTGTTCTTGGTGCGTTGTGGCTTTTAATCTGAGGGCGGATCTTCGTTTCTCTCGCACGTTTTTTTTCGCTGCGTTTCTTTGCTGTGATTGAAGAGAATATTGGAGGAAGAGTGAAATCATTTAGGTTTTCATACTTTACCGGCGGTTGTGTTGGATCCATCGTCAATGTTTTCGGCTATCTTGGTTGCACGTGCCTGTCTACGCTATGAGTGAACAAAATACTATTCAATGCGTTCTTGTTTCTTGCCATCAATCTCTACGCAAAATAAGTGGCCGAGCGAGTCTTGGAGATCGAAAGGATTCTTTGAGTTCGCTATAAGGTCTCGAGAAGAAAAACCCTAGCGCGCTCGCAAGTCAATTTTTCTTTGTTTTCTTCTCCATCTGAGAATCATGAATGTGAGAATCAGTTAAACATCAAAAGAAGAAGATGGGTGGCTTTCGTTTAGTTCGCTTTATTTTTCTCCAATTCGCACGTCCTTCACCTTCGACATTTCGCGTTCAACTGACCTCCCAACCCAGCAGCGCGCGCCGCTTAAATACCCTCCTTCGCTCACTCGGCGCTCGCCACGATATCGCTATCTCTTTTCCCTACTTCACACGGCCTTTCCTCGACCGATCCTTTCGCCCCGAAGGATCCTCACCGCATTAAAACCGATAGGGTTTCATATGTGACGAAGCCGTCGACGTCACTTTTGGCCCTTCGCCATTGATCTTTTCCACGTCATAGCGATCATTAGGACGAACACTGGTTACCTTATATGGTTCAAGGTACTCAGCCGCGTACTTCCTTCCGGGCCCGAACTGCGTCCGCTTAATCACCACCAGGTCGCCTTCGCGGTAAGTTGTAGCCGACCGCGCTCGTAAGTCGTACGATCTCCGTTGTTCTTCTTGGGCTTTCTCGATAGAAACCCTGGCACCAGCTCGAGTCTGCTCTCGTTGATCGTGATGCTGGGCCACTAGAATTTCTTCCATCAGCTCACCTAGTCGTAAATCTCCTTCGTGTCTCATCGGTACCCCAAACATCGCTTCAAAAGGGGTAACACCGATGCTCTGATGTGGGCTAGAATTAATCCACCGCTGAATATTGGCAACGTGCTTATACCACTTCGTGGGATCGTTTACACTCATCTTTCGCAACATAGCAATAATCACTTGATTTACCCTCTCTACCTGCCCGTTCCCGCGCGGAACACCTGTCGTAACTTCCACACGCTCGATATCCTGATCCTCACAGTACCGCTTAAAATCGTTTGACGTAAACGCAGCCCCTTTATCGCTAATAATACGCCTTGGATTACCAAATACCTCGCTCTGTGTCGTTAATCGCTGAATTACTTCAAATGAATTCGTCGTTTTAGTAGGATATATCCAAGTAAACTTACTAAACGCATCAACTACTACAAACAAATATTTATACTTTTTCTCTGTAATATCCATTGGACCCAAATGGTCTACGTGATACGTGTCTAACGGAACGTCACCTTTCGCGATTGGGTATAATAAACCGTCAACTTTTCCCCTTTTACGCTCTGCGAGGATACATTTCACACAACACTCAATCGTTTGTTTTATTTTCTCACTCGCGTTTGGAATGTAAAACTCCTGTTCGATAATACCCTCTATCTTACGAGCTCCTAAGTGACCCTTTTCGTGTATCCTACGTATCAAATCGCTTTGCATCCCCGATGGTACCACAATCACTACCTTTCACTACTTTCATCAGCAGCCCATCGCACATGACAAAATCTTCAAAAGATTGTGTTTTCAACAATTCAATAATTGCCTTCGCACGCTCGTCACTTTGTTGCATTTTTCTGATCGCTTCTATCATAGGGTCGCTTTTCACAATCATCACCGGTGCCCTGCTCAACGCATCCAAATGCTTCATCGATGAACCTGGCCTATGCACCACTTCATATTCATACTCTTCGAGCATCAAAGCCCATCTCGCGATTCTTGCCGACAGTTCTTTCGATTTTAAAGTATGCCCAAACGCTGCACAATCTGTAACGATCTTAAACTTGATGCCTAAGAGATACACACGAAACTTCTCAACAGCGCGAACCACCGCTAGCACTTCCAAATGATACGCACTATAATTCTTCTCCGCGTTTGATGTTTGTTGACTCATGAAGGCAACAGGATGAAACTTGTCGTCGTCGCTCTTCTGCATAAGCGCGGCACCATAACCGTACTTCGACGCGTCCGTATGAAGCTCGGTTTCGGCACTTTCGTCGTAGATCTTTAACACCGGATCGGTCACCAAACACCGTTTCAACTCATCAAAACTCGAACGCTCCTCTTCACCAAACACAAACTCAACACCTTTCTGAAGCAAACTTGTCAAAGGCTTCGAAATTGTCGCGTAACCAGCAATAAATTTTCGGAAGTAACTCGTAAGTCCCAAAAATCTTTGCAGCTGCTTCACATTTTTCGGTTCCGGAAAAAAGCTGGACCGATCGCAACTTACTCGGCGCTATGCGATAACACCCGTTGCGAATCACATACCCGAGATACTCCACTTCATCCTTTAAAAATTGCGATTTTTTCCAATTGAACTGCACACCGTTCTCACTCGCGACATTTAACAATTCCTTCAACGTTTGAAAATTACTCTCCTCATCTAATGAAGGAATTATTAAATCATCCACATACACCAACACACGCTCACTCTTGATGAATTCCCGAAACACATCCGCTGCAAACCGGCTGAAACTCGCTGGACTATTGACCAACCCGAAAGGCGTTCTAAGAAACTCGTACTGGCCTGTGTGGGTAACAAAGCCTGTGTACCGCTGGCTCGACTTTTCCACAGGAACATGAAAAAAAACGAATTTTTCAAGTCAAGTGTGGTAAAAACTCTGGCTAACTTCAAGCGATCGATTTGATCTTCTATGTTCCTCATGGGAAAACAATCCTTAATCATTTTTCGATTAAGTTCGCGATAATCAACACAAACGCGTAAGGAACCGTCCTTTTTTCTCGCTAACGTTACCGGACTCGCAAAATCACTCTCACTTTCTCGAATTATTCCCGCGGCTAACCACTCGTCGATTATTTTCTCCAGCACCGCCTTTTCACCCGGAGCAAAACGCCTTGGCGACGAACGCACAGGCGTCTCGTCATGCAAAATAATTTTCGTCTCAACACGACTATTCACGTTTCCCGCAGGTTTGTACCCCGAAATAACAGCCTTTACTCTTTCCGAAAATCGAGGAGACACATCCAAATTGTCTTCATTGTCACACACAATAGAAAACATTTCATCCGTTGAACCATATGGCCTGACTTTGACACCCGCCGTTGTCATCGTAACTTCAAAATAGTTCAAGGAATCTCTGCCCAATACTGCATCGTAAGACATGCTTTCATTTGGCACCACAAAAAATCGCACACCACTAAAAACGTTATCATCCACCGTAACGTCCACCGTGAACATGCCGATCGCCTTTGTTCTCATGCCACCAAAGCCCTGGAACCACATCGAAGTATCGATCAGCGGTGATCCCTCGATTCTTTTGTAACAACCTTTTGTCACCAAGTTTTGGTTGCTTCCACTGTCAAACAATGCCTTGACCGATGTTTTGTTCAACACGACATCAACCATTCCCACTGATTCTTCTGTCACGTTGATTTTCGCAGGAACGACGCTTTTGTTCCGCGCACACTCGCTCGCCTTATGACCGTACTCACGACACGAGAAACATTTCGGACCACCCTGTGTCTGCGCGCACGCGCGAGCTTGGTGTCCTTTGTTTCCGCAATTGTAGCATCTCTGCTCCGCCCGTTTGTCGACGCGGCTACTGGATGACAAAACTCGTTTGTTTTCTTCTTTATCTGTCGTTTTCTTCTTTCAAGCCATGCGCACTTTTTCAAAATTGAGCAACTTTTCTTTTAACACTCGAATTGTTTGCGCCTCGTACAGCAATGATTTGAAAAAATCATCGTCGGTCACACCGTTCACGATGTACTCGCACAAGCTTGGTTCGTCTAAATCAATTTGGGCAGCAATTCGTTGCATTTCGTAAACGTACTCTCGCATCGTCTCGGCCGTTTCCTTCTTCCGATTTGCGAGAATCCGATGCACATCACTCGACCTCACAAATGGAGCAAATTCCGTGATCAGCTCTTTTTCAATCTCGCATAAGTTTGCACATTACGCAAAGACGACACGAACTTTCTTGCGATTCCCGTCATCTTTTTACGTAACATGATTAGCTTTTGTTCGTCATTCCATCCTGCTGACTTTGAAACGGAATCGAGGTGTGCCAGCCAAATACGCACATCATGCCCATCCTCTGCTCCAAACGTCTCAATGCTATCTTCCACATCTCGAAATGCGTAAACGCGTTGCGGTCGTTTAGGCGTCGAGATTCGCACAGCAGTTTGAAAAGGGTCTTCTTCCGTTTCATCGTCATCCTCGGCAACAAAGCTATCACCTTCTTCCGGAAGATCCAGATCCGCTTTTTCCTCGGAATCATCATCGCAACTCTCGTACGGTTGGTTACCCGCGTAGTTTTCGATGTCGTCTATGGCGTTAGCTGGTTCTGCTCTGTGTCCACTCCCGGACGGACCGGCGTTGTCCCCTGACGCAACCGTCGCTCGGTATTTCACAATTCGATTTGCGATTTCCACTTTTCCTCCACTGGTTTCTAGGCCAAGCCTCTCACACTCGCGCACCAACCCAATCTTCGTGAAATCTTCACAAAGCTCCTTGACCGTTGCCATTCTATCTCTATCTCGCGGTACTTTCACTCACAAAGCCGACACACACTACCACACAACTTTCTCGCGGCTTCCCGCACTCACGCACAAATGTCACACTAGTTGACTCGTAAAATTCACACAGAATTTTCACACGCAGATTGCTGTAAAGCCTCGCTAAATTTCTTCACTCGGATTGCTTCGGAAAGCTTCGCTATCACTCACGGATTCTCACTGGTTGCTTAAAATAAAGCCTCACTAATTGCTTCACAAGCCTCACTGATGCGCACGGATTGCTACGAAAACCTCACTGATCCGCACGCGTTGCTACATAAGCCTCACTGTTCTTCTCTTTCACAAAACGTCTCACTATTTGCCTTGATAAAAAAGCCGCACAGTTTTTTGCTATTTAATCACAAAATAGCCTCACGAAACATCACACTATATCGCACCGATTGCTTTCATCACAAAAGCCTCACTCGTTTGGGAAAAAAGTATCCCGGTTGAGCCCCCATGTGAGAATCAGTTAAACATCAAAAGAAGAAGATGGGTGGCTTTCGTTTAGTTCGCTTTATTTTTCTCCAATTCGCACGTCCTTCACCTTCGACATTTCGCGTTCAACTGACCTCCCGACCCAGCAGCGCGCGCCGCTTAAATACCCTCCTTCGCTCACTCGGCGCTCGCCACGATATCGCTATCTCTTTTCCCTACTTCACATGAATGTGGCTATTTAGGGCCAAGCTACTAGCGATGGATAAATTTGAAAATACACCGGAATCGCTGCCGAATTACTCCACAATAATCGCAAGTTGTGAAAGGTAGATGCAATCTCGGTAATGTTTGGTGTCATCTGTTGTAGCCGACCAGGTCTGGCCGGTTGCGTTAGTCGGTAACTTCAGCAGTCGTATTCGTTGGATCCATCCGAAGCCGATTCCAAACAGCTCGTGACGGTTGCGGATGGCTTCGGACGGTTCCAGGCGAATGCGTCGATGGGCAAAGGTGGTCATTCAAACTTTCCGATTTTACGTACAAAACGGCCGTAAATACAAACGGTACCGTTGCGCAAAAAGTTTTTTGATTGATTCAAACGGTCATCAGCGAAGACCTTCTTCTTCTTCTTCTTCTTTGGCTCAACAACCGTTGTCGGTCAAGGCCTGCCTGTACCACTTGTGGGCTTGGCTTTCAGTGACTAATTGATTTCCCCCCATAGCAGGATAGTCAATCCTACGTATGGCGGCACGGTCTATTTGGGGATTGAACCCATGACGGGCATGTTGTTAAGTCGTACGAGTTGACGACTGTACTACGAGACCGGCTCCAGCGAAGACCTACCGGCTTTTTAATAAGAGCGGCATGTATGAAAATTGAGCAAGCTATAGCAAGCGCAAATATTCTTGCTCTTCGTATGTGTGGCTCTTCTCTTATCCTCTTAGCTACACTCTCTCCATGTGTTGTCACGCTCCTTGTTTTATATCACTCTTTCTCTTTCTTTGTCACCGCTCATTATAGCATCCTCGCTCTCCGTATGTGTTGCTGTTTGCTTCCTACATAGCTGCTTCTATTTCTTCCTCATCCTTCGTAACTCCTCGCCATGGCATTCTCGCTCTCCTTATGTGTTGCTCTTCGCTTCCCCCTTTATTTCATTCCCCTCTCTCTGAATTAACAGAGCCTCTCGCTCGTCGCAACCTGTTTCTCGCTACCTCACACCCCGTTTGCCATAGAAATAATTCCCCATTGTTATATGGGTCATACAAAGCGCACGACAACATTCCTTCCTATCTGCCAAACTCCATCCATCATGGCTTCCACAGCCAAATCTTCCACATATAATTGTAGTCTATGTTATCACCTTGATCGCAGCAGTGTGCATTGTTTATCGTTTGAATCTTTTGCCGGCCGGTGTTTAGTAGAAGTGAAAATTTTGGTGGTTCTCGATTTTTTGGAAAAAAGAGCGAACCAGAGCTTGAAAATGACAACAACGAAGTCCGGGATCGTTCCCGATCTCGTTCCCGTAGTCCGCAGGCACGTCGTTTGTGGGTTCAGGACTTATTCCTGAACCGAAACGAAATCGGCAACCGGCTACTGACCGACATCACGACATCGGGTATATACGAGACGATGAACCGATTTTTAAGGATGAAGAAGGAAGATTTCTTCCATTTACTGTCCCTTGTTGGCCAAAAAATTGCGAAAATGGACACAGATTTCCGCAAAGCAATCACGGAACAGGAAAGGCTGCTGATAACATTGCGGTATCTTGCGACTGGAGAGACATTTACCAGCCTCCAATTCGTGTTCCGGGTAAGTAATATTATTTTAGCTATTTGCTTTTTGCTAAGCACACTTTTATCAATCAACATATAATTTTAGGTGTCGAGGCATTCTATCAGCAGAATAGTTAAAGAGAGGTGCGCATGTCTTATCGAGGCTTTGCGGGATTATGTCAAGGTAAGTTGCGGGTGTAACCAGCCTCGCTTCAGTGTTTATGTGTTTAAAACGTTCAGCCAGGTGGCAGGCACCAGGGCCTGCCAGTAAACTTTCCCGTTTGCCGGGGCCAACCATTGCTCTGGGGACTCTTTGGCTAGAGAAACAGAATACATTGCGAACAACTGTACTCTAATCGCATGAATACAACGGTGTGAAGGTAAAAAAATGATTTTCTAAATATTATTGCGATTGATAAAGACATCAACCCACACACAACAGTATTGATGAAGAGAGTAGAGTTGAAATTATAGCGAAAAACCTCATTTTTTCTACATGCATCTTTGGATCTAAATTCACTGCTTGGGTAGTAGATGCCGGCTGATAGTTCATGAAAAACAGAGCCGGAATGAACGTGTGACATGTGCTGCCCTACGTTTTCCTCTTGAACGTCGTCGTATGAAAAGAGTCAGCCGGAATCGATTCCGATCCGTGGGTGCAGCGGGTGCGCTAGGTCGGAGTTGGAATCAAATCCGACCCGCGGGTGCAACGAGTTCGGGTCGACCCGAAAGATCAGTAGGTGCGAGAAAGCATAAGCGAATCCGACCCGTTGGTGCAGCGAATTCGGGTCGGGTCGGGCCACGGTAGGTTCAATACCCGACCCGAACTCGCTGCACCAACGGGTCAGAGTCGCTTATGCTTTCTCGCACTTACTGATCTTTCGGGTTGACCCGAACTCGTTGCAACCGAACCTACCGTGGCCCGACCCGACCCGAACTCGCAGCACCAACGGTTCGGAGTCGTTTATGCTTTCTCGCACCTACCGGAGTATTTGCACCCACTGAAACTACTTATACCTTTTGGGTTGACCCGAACGACTCCGGGTCGCTTTCGGATGGCTCCGACCCGATAGGTTCGGGTCGACCCGCCCATTACTAAAAGGTTTATGTAATATGAAAACGGAAACTTTTTTTTCCGTAGCTCTGCAATCAAGTAACTAATGTGATATACAAAACTCAAAAAGTATTCAAAGTTATGTTTTTAAAGATTTTTTTTAATGATTCTAAAAACTCCCGCTGAATACTCATAATGCGTCTCCTTTTTGGAGACGGAATAAGCCGAAGCTCATCGGCCACGTACCGGCCGAAATCGTCCGGATCTGCGGTTTCCGGTGCGCCTGTTGCGCCCGAAACCGGTTGTTGCAGTCGGTTGTTGAGGGCCCCACTCACACCGTTTCCGTCGCGGATCGTGCCAGGAGTGACGGATAAAGCAGAAGGGTAGGAAGAAGGAGTGGGAGAGAATGGCTCGGGGTCGAAGGCAACCGCGGCATCCAAATCGATGTCGTCTAACGATTGTGGAACCGCGTAGGCTGCCTCCACGAGGGAACGGGGAGTGAGGCCCTCATCGTCGTAGCCAAGCTGAAGAAAAAGAAAATGAACTTTAAAATCATAATTTATGTTTCTTATAAGCTCTAAAATATACAGTAACTAAAACATGCATTAAAATCATTCCTCTATTTTATTTTCTTTTAGCTTCCCTCTACCGAAGAAGAATGGATTGCAATCTCAAGACGATTTGAGCAGCGCTGGAGATTTCCTCACGCAATAGGTGCAATCGATGGGAAGCACGTTGAAATTATTTGCCCTCGTAATAGCGGATCCGAATATCACAACTATCAATTTTTTTTTAGTATTGTATTAATGGTTGTGGTCGATGCTGATTATAACTTTTTATGGGCAGATGCTGGTGGTAAGGGAGGAATATCGGACGGTGGAATATTTAAAAACACGCGGCTGTATCACAAACTAGAAAACGACCAACTAAACATTCCACCAGCAACGCCATAGCAGGTCCCGTACCAAACCCCAGTCCCATACTTTATTCTCGGTGACAAGGCATTTGCCTTTACCAATTACTGCTTAAGACCGTACAGCGGGGTGCATCCTCCTGATTCAATGGAGCGTACATTCAACAAAATGCACTCTACTTGTCGTATGCCAGTTTGAAATTCGCTTGGAATATTAGCGAATCGATGGAGAATGCTCAAAGGCATACAACTGCAGCCGGATGTTGCCAAAAACATTGTGTTGCGACGATCATAAACAAACAGAGTAGAACTGTCACCGCGTCTGACAGCCAAATATGCAGCACTTGCGATCGCGAGAGATTCCACAATCTCACCTACAGAGGGCACTGTAACGGGTTCGGGTACAGGGAAGGCGAATGACCTTAGGATTAGGAATCGGGTTCCTCGCCATCGCGATAAAACAGTAGCATCACGACAGCGAGCGAGAATAGTCAAAAACTTTTTAAAGGTGTACAAAAACCACGACAGAATAAAGTTTCCACCCAAAGCGAAACTCGGCGAATAAACATTTTTTGACTCCTATGAGAAAACAATTTATATTCCGTTACGCGACTAGTTCGGGAGCTAACACATTGTTTTGACAACAGTTTACTTGCACAATTTTTTGCGCGGGACACATACACACCCCCGTCTGCATTTGATAGGGTTATTTGCGGGCGACGAGTCGATGGAGATTGGAGAAGTGAAGGGGGCTTGACCGATCTCCAAAACATTGCTTCCCGACCTTCAGAAAATCTTGCTGACATAAGGAACCACATTGCAAACCATTTAAAACATAATCGTTCTACGTAAATCCATCCAACCAATACCATGGATATTAAAATTAATAATAAATTATTAAATCGCAAACTCAACTACACCGACTATTCTGTACATTACTACCAGCATGGTTATTTATAATATACATTTAAGTACGCGAGTGCAACAACTACGAATTTTTTTAAGCATTACTCGCCTGCTCTATTAGCGGCTAGATAAACTGCTGGCTGACTTACTAGCTCACTCACCGAATAAACGTGGCCACATGCCTGTTGTGTTTGGTTGCTGCTGGTGGATCGAGTGGACGAACGTGGCGATAATAATACGCACGTAACTATGTACAGTAAAATCTTTCTAAAATCAATTCTCTTCAAGATTGATCATGGAGAAACTTAACTATAGCTACGTACACGATAGCGACTCGCCCAAATTGGCCATCAACCCGCTGAAATAGCGGAGTATCACGGACGATCGTAACAAGCAGGGTACGCTCGTCTATCAACTACGCACCTGCTTCCAGCGCAACGATCGATTGCCAATTGTTATTGCCGATTGCAATTGCACAACGAGCGAAGAAAGAATCCATCGTCATATGTCAGCACTATGATTCCGGACGGCTATACATATTGGTCTCGTGCTGTTGACGTGGTGCGCTGGTCAGCATTTCCGGCTTTTCGTGATCGTCCGTATATGTGTACATTTTAAGAATCATAGGAACACTTCGTGTGTGAAATGATTCATTTGTATTAAAACTTTGACGAACGAAGCACATACTACTGTGGTGTTATGGGGAAAACCACCATGATATACTTTGTTCGTCAAAATGTTAATTATATAAGTGCAAAAGAGAGTTTTTTATGTATATAACAAACGAGCTTCGCATTAAGTTAGTTAAATAGAATGTGAGTAAGGTCAATTAGTTCGTCGGAGAACATTTATCAATCATGGATACCCAAATGTATTGATGCTCAATACTAGGCATTTATGTAAAATTGATTTGAAAGCTGACATTAGCTTCCACGCCAAACATTAAACAAACTAGTTGACCCACACCACTAGTTATTTAAAATAAGTATAAACATACTCACCGTGTCTACATGCACCGCATCTTGGGTGGACTCGTCTACAAAAGACATCGCATGGTAGGCGAACAACCGTGGCCGGAACACGTCGTCATTGCCTAAAATAAAACAATAATCAATTGGGATGAGAAATAATAAATTAACTGTATATATACTACTGTGTCCAAAAAGTAAGGTGACATTGGACGTAAAATTTAGCGCGCCAAAAGTAGCCCCATGTTTTTATTTTTCATTTGTAAATATGTATGTTTTTTACATATCTGCCAAATTTCAAGTTACTACATCATCCCGGCTAGGAGTGACAAATTCTTTTCGGAGATGCGTCAAATACCAGTGTCGTCGGTCGGTCGGTGGTTGGATGGTCTCCCCAAACGGACGGTCGCCAAAGCCGGTCGAAAATCAATTTTTCGCAAAAATCGCAATAACTAGCACCCAATTTTAGCTTGTTGAATAGCCAGAAGTCGTCTGGTGCCAAATCTTTCAATATGGGTGCTAGTTTTTGCGATTTTTGCGAAAAATTGATTTTCGACCGGCGATGAAGCGGAGGCTTTTTTCATGATCCTGGAATGAAAAAGAAAATTCAGTTAAATACTTCTCTTTTTTAATTTAAATTAAAACAACAGAAAGGTCGATAATCGCGTGATAATTCGGTCATGCTAGCCGTCACACCGGAACCACAGTGATAATAATGACACGTGCTATTTTTATATTAAATGTATACAAATAGGCAGGTAAATTTTGCTTACAATTTGATAAAAAAACGTTCTACCAAGCAATACGACAAAGCCGTTCCTCATGAATAAAAAAACACGCTCTATACTAAAAACCGGTGAAAAACCAAAACGAACAACCAGTTTCACACACTCTGCAATGTAGTTTAAATGATGAAATAGATGGACAAACCCTACACCAAATTATTGAAGCACTTGTGAAATCTACAAACACAACATTTTTCAATAAAACGTTCAGCGCAATTGCGGCCCGAGCCGAGCCGGTGACACACACACACACAAACACACACACACACACACACACACACACACACACACACACACACACACACACACACACACACACACACACACACACACACACACACACACACACACACACACACACACACACACACACACACACACACACACACACACACACACACACACACACACACACACACACACACACACACACACACACACACACACACACACACACACACACACACACACACACACACACACACACACACACACACACACACACACACACACACACACACACACACACACAATTCCTTTTCTTGTTAGCCGGTTTAATGGCATGCAAATAGCGGCAAAATTTTTTATGTGCATTCTATAATAATTTGCAAAGGCTACAAAACGTTTCACTTCATCGGAGGATTTAGGGGGTTGCTAATCGTTGATGCATTTCATTTTCTGGGGATCGGGTTTTATCCCTTCTGCGGAAATATAATGTCCCAGATATATTACTTCCTTCTTCAAAAAATGACATTTTCCCGGTTTAATTTGAAGTTCACTTGCCGTAATCGCTCAAAGATATCCAATAAATTTTTATTATGTTCCTGCATGTTTTTCCCAAATACGACGATGTCGTCCAAGTAGATGAGACATTGTTCTGCATTTAAGCCTGACATTGCCACTGTCATCATTCTCGAGAAAGTAGAAGGACTTATTGTTAGTCCCATTGGCAATCTTGTCATCTGGTACTGACCAGTTGGGGTAGTAAAGTCGGTAATTGGTCGATCTTCTTTTCTTAATTTGCATTGATAGTACCCTTGTGATAAATCTAGATGTGAAAAATATTTAGATCCTGATAAAGTATCTATTACTTCGTGTTTAATCTCACTATTTCGGATAATTTATTTTCCGCGTTTCGGTGTAACTTTCAAACCTTTAATATTTACCAGCAGTTATTCGTTGTGCAGCAAAATTGGAAGAGAGAGTTTATTCGCGACATACACTGTTATTTATAAACTACTCGATCGAGCCGAACACTCGAAATTGAACGAAGAATGTTCATGTTTCGTTAAGCACGATATGAAGTGACAGGGCTGTGCCTGAACATCCTCCCCCCCTTGACGCAAGTCAACAAACAAAACAAAAACAATCAAAATAAACAGAAATTAGGTGCATGTGCTCTCGTCGGCCTCTGCCACAGGTAAGACACAAATTTTTGTTATCGGACGAGTTACGATACCTTTTGATGTTTTCAGTGTTACTACCCGTGTCAGCTTGTCGTCTCCGGTGTGCACATGTACGATACGTGCGAGTGGCCAACGGGTTGGGGGGAGGAAATCATCCTTCAGGATGACCAGAGTCTGCCAAGTAAGATGCTGTCGTTCCTCTTCGCCATGGTGTTATCACGTTGCATCTCTTGCAGGTATTCCGTCGTCCAGTGCTTCCAGAAGCGCTGCACCATTACTGCCACTTCTGCAAGTCGCTGAGGGTGCAGGAACGAAGATGGGTGTAGTCCGGCTCGGGGACAGCATGCATCGATGTGCCCACGAGGAAATGCGCTGGGGTAAGTGCCGATAGAACGTTAGGGTCGTCTGACATAGGTAGGAGAGGACGCGAGTTCATCGCCGCCTCAATCTGATGTAGGACAGTTGTGTAGCCTTCGTAGGATAGTCGCGTGCTGCCTAACTGCCGAAAAAGGTGTCGCTTGGCGGTCTTCACAGCTGCATCCCACAATCCGCCGAAATGTGGTGCCTTGGGAGGGGTGAAGTGCCAATTGATGCCGCGGTTAGTGCAATCTGTCACAATTAGATGTAGCTGCTGTTCATCGCGAAACATTTCGAACAGCTCGTGAAGCTCCCTCGCCGCGCCTTCGAAGTTTTTCCCGTTGTCCGAATGTATGTGTGCCGGTAAACCGCGTCGTGCTGTGAATCTGTGTAATGCAGCTAAAAACCAGCAGTAGTTAGATCACTTACCAGCTCCAAGTGTACGGCCTTAGTGGAAAAACACACAAACACCGTTTATGGGCTGGCTTCAGGTATAATGGACCGGCGTAATCCACTCCGGTAACACTAAAAGGCCGGCTGGGAGTGATGCGCTGCGCTGGAAGCTGTCCAAGTTGTTGCTGTTCAAGTGTCGGTTGCTGTCGAATGCACCGAAAACAATTCTGCACAATGTGCTTAACAAGATGCCTTCCATCTAACGGACAAAACTCTTCGCGAATTCGAGATAAGAGCAGCCTTCCTCCTCCATGACGAAGCTCCTCGTGTTGATACTTTGCGATCAATTGCGCGAACGGATGTTTCTTGGGAAGCAAAACAGGATGCTTAGCTTGGTAGTGAAGTTGAGATAGCCGTAAACGTCCACCTACACGGATAATCCCTTGTTCGTCAAAGAATGGACTTAGTGCCCGTAAAGGTGATTGCCTCATGACTTCGTTTCCCTTTTTGAGCTGCCCGAGTTCAGCTGAAAATGCATCCTGCTGTGCTAGGCGGCTTAACACAGTGTTTGCTGTTTCCATGTACTCGGGTGTGACGATTAAAGGTGTGGGGTGCTGTGCTGCTGTTCGCTGAGTGCGTGCCCTTTCCTTAGCGTTACGTGTGAAGCGAATGCAGTATGATACGATACGCAGCAATCGCTTGTAGCTAGAACACAACGCAAACCAAGGGTGATTAGTGGTTGTGTTTACAACGGCAGCACTCACCTGGCGAATCTCTAGATTCGTTTCGTTGGCTGGTTCCGGGTTAGAGTTGGGCCAGATGGAAGCGGGCAAAGATAGCCAATCCGGACCGAAGCTCCATAGTTTGCTTTTCAGGAAATCAGCGGCTGACATGCCTCGTGAAACCAGGTCAGCAGGATTAGACGCGCCGGGTACATGTCTCCACTGCCGCGGGTGTGAGTAATGCTGCACTTCAGATACCCGGTTAGCCACAAAAGTTGCCCATGTGTTGGGTGTGGCGCTGATCCAGGTTAAGGTGATGGTGGAATCCGACCAAAAGAAAGATTCTGCAACGTTGATCCCCATCGCCTTCTTTACTCGGTGATGCAGGTGTGCTCCTAATACAGCAGCGCATAGTTCAAGGCGGGGTAGGGTGACGCGCTTGAGCGGTGCCACACGCGATTTGGAAGAAAGCAACGTTATGCGAATCTGCCCACCTTCGCCTTCACAACGCGCATAAATACAGGCTCCATATGCTGCCTCCGATGCATCACAGAAGGTATGTAGCTGAATACGCGCAACAGGTAGAAGCGCATAACGACTAACCTTGAATTTAGAGATGAGTTGCCAATCCTCTTGTATTGTTTTCCATTTCTTACAGATAGTATCTGGAACATACTCGTCCCAACCAGCTTTCTGAAACCATAATTCCTGCATCATCATCTTGGCCCGAATGACAATCGGGGAGATCAGGCCCAGCGGATCGAACATGCGAGCTACGTTGGATAGAATGGATCGCTTTGTCGGAATGGACACATCACTGGATATTGCTGATTCGAAGGATAAAACGTCATGCTCTGGCTCCCATGAAACACCAAGAGCCTTTACCGTTTCGTGTGGTAAGAATTGCCGCGCTGACTGTGTGCCGATTTGATCCGCATTTAAACCGGCGAGCACCTCGAGCTGATTGGATGTCCACTTTCGCAGCTCGAAGCCGCCTTTGGCGAGCAATTGAGAAAGCTCGATTCGCAACTGGCGAGCATTTCCGATGGAATCAGCACCACCGTTGAAATCGTCAACGTAGAAGTTTGTTTTCAAAGCAGCTGCAGCATTGGGACAAGAGGCGCCCTCATCGTTTGCAAGCTGCAGCATGCGTGACATGTGCGTGACATGTGCCCAAGCTCCAGATACTCACGCATGAAATCATGGTACGCCGCTTTTACGTTTGTATCTCGTTCTAACCTCCTTTCTAACAAACTAAACCGCCTTAATGCCGCTGCCTTCGAAAGGCCAAGCTTATCATCGAAGTCTGCTTGTTTAGGTAAGCATACCATATAACGACCAGCTTCATCTCGCTGTTTTGTATCCTTGTAAAATTGCTCACATTTGCGATCCTCAGGAGAATAGCCATCGTTAACCTGTAGTTCTTCTACTTTCCAGAAACGCTCTATTGATTCTTCTAGTGAAACCATACACACCACGGATGAAGTGTGAAAAGTATTGGATGTTGCTGGCTGAGAGGTAGATGCTGATCCACTCACGACCCAGCCAAATACGCTCTCCATCAGGACTGGTAGATTCGATGACATTTTATATTGCGCCCCGCTTACAAAGAACGTGTGATAGTGCCGGGCACCGAGAATAATGTCGATCGGTGCCGACTTCTCGAAATGGGGGTCGGCGAATATGATATGTGGCGGTAATTTCCAGCCGCTGGTGGGCACATCATGTGCAGGCAGGTCAGCAATAAGCTTCTCGACTATCAAAAACTCAACGTTAATCGCATAAGGGCTCGCTCTAGATGATACCGTGGTGCGCATCGATTTCCGCACCGGGGTGGACGATTGACCAGCACCAATCAGCGTGATATCGACCGTGCCCGATTTGATACCTATCCGGTTAGTAAAACGGCTACTCATCAAATCTGGCTGGGAGGCACTATCTAAAAGTGCGCGTGCAGGATGCATTATGCCATGTGCATCAACAATGTTTACTAGTGCAGTTTGAAGCAGAACTTGTTCCGTAGTTTGCCTCAATGCTGCTGCATAAGTGCGTTGCGTGTTTGCCGTGTGATCGTCTGTGTTGTGTGTGTTGCGTACGGAAGCATTTTGCGCAGCTGACGTGTTTGCAGTGGAAAATGTGCCGTAATTTTGTGAAGAGTGTAAAAGCGAGTGGTGTGTTGAATTGCAGTGTCTGCACTTGTATTGCGATGAGCAATCACGCACACGGTGATTGTCGCGCAAGCAATTCAAGCACAATTTCAGTGTCATTGTGTTTCGGTACCGTTCCTCCGGTGACATTTGCATGAAACGGGGGCATTTCGTTAAATTGTGATCGGAGTGGCATAAAGGGCATGTGCGTGTGTCGTGTGATGTTGACGGAAAGCTTGCTAAGCGCATAGGCGGAGCATGTTTATGTGCGTAGTGCGTTTGGTTCACGGTAGGGGGAGCTTCGGTAATGTTTACTTGTAGGGTTTCCAACACTCGCATACGGCGCTGTAAAAATGCGATTAATCCTTCGTAACTAGGATTTTGGCTAGTTGAGGCATTTTCCTCCCAATCTCTTAATGTGGAGGTAGGCAATTTTGTGCACATTAAGTGTTCTAACAAGCAGCTCCATGCCTCCGTTTTTTCGCCTAGATGATTGAGCGTTTTCTTGTGACGTTCGAACTCGTCCACAAGATGGTGAAGGGTTGATGCACTCTCCTTCTTAACGGTGGCCATACCAAAAAGTGCTTGAAGATGCCGTTTCTTTAACAAATACTCATTCGAGTATCGTTCGGTGAGCATTTGCCATGCTAGCTCGTAATTGGCTGCGCTGATCGTGATTGCTTCGATCACCTTTGCGGCCTCGCCTTTCACGGAAGCTCGTAAATAATGAAACTTTTGTATCGGTGGTAGTTCCATGTTTTCGTGAATTAATCCCTCAAAAGTGTCCCTATACGTGAGCCATTGCATGTAATCACCATCGAACTCAGGAAGTGAGATGGTGGGAAGCTTTATCCCTGCCAACGGGTTAGTGTTTGGTGTTGTGCTTGCGGATCGCGGAGCGTGCACCCGTTTAGCCTTCAAATGGGCTTCAAGGCGTATCAAACGCGAGCCAAAATCGTCTCGTAACGCGGCATTGTGACTTATCACTTCCTCGGTGGCCGCCGCATCTTCCAATTTGGCCTGAATTGCTTCCAAATCAACGGAAAGCTTCTGGACCTTTGCAATGCGAATGTTGATTTCGATTGCATCCCGTTCCGGGTCAAATTCTGCCAAAAATTGTTCGTGCTTAGCCAATAGCCAAGCTGCTAGTAAAACTGTCCTTCTGGACGACAAAACGTTTATCGGAGCAGTCATAGTGCGGTTTGACAAAAAACGCTAAATTTCGCGGACACAGTGAACTTGGTCGATTGTGAGGCGACTAAAGCACAGTTACACGCGCGCAAACACGCGTCACGCGTTATTCGCGACATACACTGTTATTTATAAACTACTCGATCGAGCCGAACACTCGAAATTGAACGAAGAATGTTCGTGTTTCGTTAAGCACGATATGAAGTGACAGGGCTGTGCCTGAACACTTCGTCAATATTCGGTAAAGGGAATTTATCATCTTGCAATACACTGTTTACTTTGCGATAATCGATCACAAGCCTCCATTTCTTTTTATCAGCATTAGCCTTTTTGGGAACCAATAAAATTGGACTGTTCCATTCTGACTGTGTGGCTTCATTGTTCTATTTCTTAACATTTAACGAATTTGGTTATCAACTTCTTCTTTTTGTGCATACGGTAACCTGTATGGTTTTGAATATATAGGCATAGTATTATTTTTTATTTTTAACGACACTTCATAAACTTTAGTGGTACTTAGTTTATCATTTTGAAAACAGAATATGTCATTATATTTGAGACAAATCTTGGCAATAACTTCTCTTTCATCTTCGTGTAGTTGTGATAAATCAAGTTCCTTTAACATTTGATTAGCATGATCAATATTATGTTGCGGAGTTTTAATTTCTAAGATGTTGAAATCTGAAGCGGGTGTAATAGTCGGTTATAGTTTGGTTATTGTTACTGACTTATTTTGAAAATTTGCTATGCGTATTGGTAATTTACCATTTTGTGGATTCGCTATTGTGTTTGCTATGTACACATTTGGTTGAATTGTTTCATTAAGCACTACACAAGTATCAGTGTATGTAGTATCGATAAAGGTAACAAATTCTGTTCTGGGTGGGATTATAAAACATGTTTGTTTATGGTTGACATCACAAGTCAATCTCATATTATCAAAATTTATATTTGTTTTATGTTTTCTCAAAAAGTTTGCTCCTATTAATCCTACAATGTGGCATGGAAGTGTATCTACGACATGGAATATGATTGGAAAATTTTGCGTGTTAGCATAAATGCTTGTTTCAATGCACTTTAAAGATTTAGTAGCTCCGTTGATACCGTGGATATTTAGTGTATAAGTTTTATCTATGACGGCTTGCTTGGGAACATAGTTTGAATTTAATACGCAACATGTAGCTCCGGTATCAATCACTAGATTGCGATAAATTCCGAATAAACAAAACTTGGCCTTAACGCCCGTATCAAATTGTAATTTAACGAAATAAATTAATTATTTCATCATGCTCTTTACTCGAGTTTGGAACTGTATCGTGACAATCTTCCAAATCGTTAGCATTTCCCAAATGCACTCTATTGTTGTTATTACTTCGCTCAGTTGATGTTGCGTTTGGCATTCGCTGTTGAAAGTGATGTTCGAATAATTTCTGCTCCTTAATCCACGTTGATTGTTATTTGTAATATTTCGTGGCTGGTTTTCATAACCATGATTACAATAATACTGCTGGTAGGGCCTCTATATGACGGGTTATACGATTGCCTAGGGTAGTATGTGTAGGGCTTGCGCGATACAATTTAACTTTATTGTACGTGACAATTGCGATGAGTGAAAACACGTGATCTGTATTAGTTGGCGATCGAAAGATAAGAAAACGACGATCGGCGCATCCGATCGCTCCCCAACAGTCAAAAGCCGAAGATTTTATATTGACCTTTCACTTTTTCTATCTGTCTCTCGCTCTAATTTGAGCGATTTTCCCCTGATGAGTGTCCCCGAGCCTCCTCGTGTGGTTGTTGTTGTTGGAAGTTGAAGCCGAAACCCCCTCGTGCGCTGCTAAAATCAACGAAGAACGAAATCGAGTGGCTCAAGCGAAAGAACGAAAAAATGATGAACGAGTGTGCTGTGAGAATAACACACACGCACGCACAAGGCGACACTCGAAATCTGGTGCGATACCGGCTTTCAGTGGAGCAAGTACATACATGCACACATTTGACCACACCAACGCTCTGTTCTAGTGCAGGTAGTTTTCTGCAGTCCACGGTGATACAACACACAGCCACGCACTTGGCGATACACGCTGTGTCGTTCGGTGCGGCGGACGTTCAGAATTCTGTGGTGCAAATACACACATGCATACACTTGGCGACACACGCTCTGCTGTGCGCAGTGGCGGATTTAACGGTGCGCGGACTGAGCGGCCGCGGGGGGCCCCGTCAATGTAGGGGCCCCGTGTATGGTAATTCCTGCATATAGAAGAGTGTGTACAGTAGTCTCAGCGAGATCTTCTGTGCTAGATAGGGGCCCCATGGATGAAGGGACTCATAAACTATAGGGACCCAGTACAGGGATTCTGAGCACCCCCCCCCCCCCAGCATTATGGGTGCAGCATTATGCACCCCCCCCCCCCGCTCGACACCAACCGTGGGGCCTCCACTGCTTTTAACGCTTAGGGCCCCCAACACCCTAAATCCGCCACTGGCTGTGCGGTGAGATTTGTGTTCTGTGTCCAGTGGTGAAAATATACACTCACACGTACTTGGCTGCACACGCAGTACGGCGCGGTTGGCTTGGCAGAAGCGCATACACACATTCACGCAGTAGGCTTTACTTACAGTCCAGTGAGGTTGGTGCTTGTGTGGTGTTTCAGCGCTTGGTAGTCAGCGGATAAACCCCGTAAAAAATGGAGTTTTGTTTAATTTGAGGTAAGTAAAAGTGATTAAAATTTTCAACCAACATCCCCCTTCTAATAAATATCATTTTTCTTCCATTTCATGTGTGTTTCACGGCGAACGAAGACAACAAAACCTGTGGCTGTGTCGTAGTGTTCGAAATGGTGGTCCGTACAGTGTAGCGAAAGGAACTAGGCGCAACAGCAAGGAAGAGCTGAAAGTGTTGTAACGATTTTGTGATTTTATTCACTGTGCGAGTGTGGAAAGTGTGTGTTGAATTAATGTGCGTTAATGTGAAATTAAGTTCAGTGTTCGTAGTGCATGTGTTTTTGATTTTTGTGAAACATGTTAGATTAATGTTATTAAATTTAATAAATAGAATTGTTGTGATATGATTCTGTGCACTGTCTCATTTTGGAAAGAAATCCTGGCAAAAAAGGGGGAGGGGGCTATTAAAACGAAGGTTCGTGCAGACCGTGCAGAGATCGTGCAGAGAGAAACCCCCGTTCGGGTTTTGCTTCGGCTTCGGGTTTGCTTCGGCTTCGGGACCCGACGAATCACTTGAATAATTTCGCCAATTCAAGTTCTTATTGCGTGCGAACAGACGGCGTCCACGGGCCTGCCCACGCTCGAATGCAGAGCCGATGGATTCTATCTTCACCATTAACATGAGAGAGACGGAGCTTATACCACGAACGTACCCGAAAGGACATCTAAAGGCAAGGACAAGGCAAAAGAGACACAGAAAAAATTCCTCACGGTTACACATGTCATCTATACGCGTTGTCTAAGCGTCTCGCTCGGTATCACAGCGGCATACGGCAGGTAAGCAGTACAAATGCTGCTACCTGATACGCACACATGTTTATCGAACACAACTATTCGGTTCGACTCGGTAAACTTCACGAGGATGCCGGAACAAAAAGGCGCAGACTTTTTCATGATTTTGTATGACTTCGGCTGTTTTGGACAACGCGTGTAGGCGCTCGCATTCAAGCGCGTATTCAAAGGATCTCTGAGTGCTGGTGACCGGTGGGTCGCAAGCTCGAGGAGCACGATCGGCGCATCCGATCGCTCCTATTCGTGTCCTATCCTTCGTGTCCTATCCTTCTTATCCTATACTTCGTGTCCTATACTATCCTATTACATCGTGTCCTATACTATCCTTTTACATCGCTACCTACCTATACTAACTTAATCTTACCACAGTGTGACGCTCGAAAGTGGTGAATTCGGAAACGCCGCCAGGAGCGCAACACCACCAGTGGTGCCGAACACCACACGATCCCCCTCCAGTGACGTAGTTACGCTTTTATATCTGCCGCAAGGATAATGTATTTAGAAGGTTGATTTTTACCGCTTTTGCTGGGCGACATTGTGGGGGACATCTGTCACTCTCTGCATACAAATTTCATTACCCCGCACCAGCCCTCCCCGATTTTTATACCGGAGCCCCCGGCAGAGATGTGTCAAGTCGAGAAATGTCATTTTGCTCTGAACAAATTCACCTTGTCATTTATAACACCTTGATCTGCCGTCAAACGCTTACTGCGGACTAGGCGGTCTTATTCTTAGCGAAAACGAACATGTCTTTTCGTTACGGGGGACCTTTCCAGCGGCTTGGTTACCTTAGTATGAGCTTCACACTCAAAAGCGGGTTTGAGCCGATCAATAGAAATTGATTCATTCCTATCCTTCATTTGAATGACAAAAAAATGTCTGAATCTTCAAACAACGGTACATGGACCGTTATATAAAGCTTGAAGTCCTGTTTTGACCTTATCAACCGTGACAAATACTTGTCTACAATTTTCTAGGGCTTTAGGTATGTAGTTGTTCGTATTATTGTTATCTTGAGGGCTCGATGGCTTTACGGATTTGAATGCTTTCTTTAAATCAATGATTAAGTCAGGTGTATCATCATCGATTTTGTCGCTAGATGGTACAAAAACTTCTGCAGGTAATCGGAGACTTTGACCGTAGACCATTTCTGCTGGGCAACCTCTGATTTCATCTTTATAAGAAAGACGAATGCCGAGAAGAATTAATGATAACCGAACTGTCCATTGTGGTGAGTCCCCACTAGCTTTTAAGGCTTCCTTTAGCCGACGGTGGAAACGTTCCACCATACGTTGGCTTGTGGATGATAGGCAGTGGTTGCAATATGGTGTGTGCCCAATAGTTTGGTCAACTCCTCGAATAATCTTGAAGTGAATTGTCTTTCTCTATCTGTTGTAATTCTTAACGGACAACCAAACCTAGACACATACAGTTCCACGAAAGTTTTGGCAACAGTAGCCGCTGAGATGCTGAGATGATAGTTAGAGGATAACACTCTGGTCATATCGTGAAACGATCTATTACTGTTAATAAATACAATTTGTCCTCAGATGGAGGTAATAGTCAAACAATGTCCATATGAATATGGTCAAACCTTCGCTTTGGAAGTGACAAACCTCAAAATACAATTTTGTGTTGTTTAGCAAAAGCTTATCAAGTTTATAAGCAGAGTTTTTTTTTATCCTCCAATAATGTTTTAAATTGTTCATCAGTACAGTGACATTCAGAGAAAATTTTGTAATCCAAGTTACTAATTGAATCCGTTTCTGCCACACGCGAGAGAGTATCTGCAACTATGTTACTGTCTCCTTTGATGTATCGAATGTCGCTTGAGAACTGAGAAATGAAATCTAAATGACGATTTTGTCGAGGTGATTTCTCGGTTTTTGACGTCAGCGCTGTGGTGAGCGGTTTATGGTCAGTATATATAATAAATGACCTGCCTTTTAAAAAATGTCTAAAATGAGTGATGCTCAGCACGATTGCCAATAATTCTCTATCGAACGTAGAGTATCTTTGTTCGGTTGGGGTGATTACTCTAGAGAAGAATGCTAGTGGTTGGCAACTTCCTTCAAAATGTTGTTCCAGTACCGCTCCCACGGCGAAATTAGATGCGTCCGTGGTTAAAGAACAAACTGCATCGGACCTTGGGTGTGACAGTATCGTAGCTTTTGCTAGGTCTGACTTGACCTGAAGGGCCGCTTTGTCGCACTCCTCCGACCAGTCGAATGTCTTTAATTTCTGCTTGGTGTGCTGTGCTATCAACTTGTACAAGGGTCTCAACGTATTTGAAACGCTCGGTAAGAAACGGTGATAATAGTTGACCATTCCCACAAATCGCTGTAGTTGTTTAACCGATTTTGGCGTTGGGAATGTTTTTAGCTGAAATTGTGTGGCTTAAGAAATTAATGGTAGATACACCTAGCACACACTTGGATGGTTTAATTTTTAAATCGTATTCTGCCAACCGATTGAACACTATGCGCAAGTGCTCAAGGTGCGTTTCCTTCGTCGGACTGGCAATTAGAATATCGTCAATGTAGACGAATACGAAACTGAGGTCATTCAATAGACTGTTCATGAACCTCTGGAATGTTTGACCGGCATTTTTGACCGGCATGGAATGTTTGACCGGCATGGAATGTTTAACCGGCAAACCAAAAGGCATTCGTAAAAACTCGAACATGCCGAAAGGGGTAGTAATGGCCGTCTTATGTATGTCCTCTTCTGCTACTGGGATCATATGATATGCTCGTACTATGTCAAGCTTTGAAAAAAAAATTGCAACCTTGCAGTTGCATGGTAAAGTCCTGGATGTGAGGGATCGGATACCGATCTGGTGTCGTAATGGCATTAAGCCTTCGATAATCCCCACATGGTCTCCATTCGTTGTCACCCTTCGGCACCATATGCAAAGGCGATGACCCTGGTGATGATGATGGGCGGCAAATTCCTAAGTCTACCATTTGTTGAAATTCCACATGGGCGATTTTTCGCTTTTGCGGGTCAAGGCGACGTGGCTACGCAAAAGGCAAAGGGCCTTTGGTTTCAATATAATGAAACACATTATGACATGGCTTTCTGTAGTCCGGTGGTTCTACCAAAGATGAAAACTGGTGTAGAACTCGTCCGAAGTCTCCTGCTTCAAGTATAAAATGTTTAGGTGAAGAAGTATCCACAAGTGCCAACGATCCTATGATCGCTATATTAGTGGTCGAATCAATTAGCCTACGTCCTTTGATATCCACTAGTATTCCGGTTTTGTATAAAAAATCAGCTCCTATTATAGGACGATTTACGGATGCTATGATGAAAATGTGGGTAAAAACTCTTTTGAAACCTAAACTTACTTGAATCAGCTTCGTGCCATACGTCTCTATGGTACTTCCGTTGGCTGCTTGCAAAACTAAGTCTGTAGGTTTATAAGCTTTACCAGCTAAATGAAATAGAATGACGGATACATCAGCCCCTGTGTCCACTAAAAAGGTAAATGATGTCATCATATCATTTACGAACAAACGAGGAGAAGTTCTGTATGCTCTAGGGAGATCCGGCAACTCCCGTGAGCTTCTTAGTTTTTTTCTTCCTCTGAGTGTTTGACTCGTGTTGTGGAAAAATTACAGGGCTTAACACACTTGGTTGCTCCGTTACCGTATATGTAATGATACCAACAAAATGGTTTCCTTTCACGAGATGGACTTTGGAAATTTCTCCGTTCTCTAGAGAAGCTGCGTCTATGATCACGATGTTGTCGTTGGGAAAGATTTGACATCTTCTTGATCATGTCGCGTAGTTCGCTTATTTCACACCGGATTTCATCAGACGCTGAATCGCATGTAACTCTAGCACGAGTATTCACTTCGGATAGTCCACTAGATTGTGTGCATTCCCACAGCCTGTCTGCTCTCCGCAATTGCTCAGCGTGATCTTTTGTATCAACTGCAACTAAGGCTACCTCAATCGATTTAGGCAGTCTTGACTTCCACAATTTCCTCACAAGAGTTACGGAAAGATCGGTAGAATCCCCAGCTATCTGTAGCATGTGTCGATAGAAATCTGATGGAGTTCTATCTCCTATCTCAACATGATATAACAATTTTGACAATCGTGTTTCCTCACTACTTGTCAATCATTTTAAAATTTATCCCTTTAGGTGAGAGTATGGTTTTACCGGGTCAGGACTTTTCACATTGTCCAGCACCTTAGCTAATACTTCCTTGGACAGTGCAGCGATCAAATATGTGTATTGCGTGCGCTCCCGTGAAGTTTTTGAAAGCTCAATTTTCGCTTCTGCTTGAGCGAACCAAACTTCTGGAACGTCCTCCCAAAAAGTTGGTAACTTCGTAGATATATCCTCTACCCCCAGGGGTTATCGCCCGGCGCCGACACCTTTGTCGTTCCTGCCGAACTTGAACTCTCCTCACCCTTTCCTTCGGCACTAGCTTTCAAAGGCATCACTCTGTGGTTTACAAAACCAATACAAAGAAATCTAACCTGTTTTCTAATTCACTACACGTACTTAAATTTTTGAACGTATCAAGGATAAAAATGACCTATAATACTTGTTGGGGACTGCGCTGCCCCAACGTGGGAAAGGCAGAAAACAGTGGAGGGTTGTAAGGCCTCCACCTCGCGGAGAACAACCGGTGAAAAAAGAGCTGAAGCCCACTAGCTTCAGCCTGGAGGAAGACCGATTTTCTTTCTGCCTAACACGAGGAATTGATACACTCGGAGTACCAAAACAGGACTGGTTGTGTTTATTTGCACGTCTGTCTGTTTCGCAAGTTCTAAACCAACAACACTCTCTTTGCGCTGGCTCGCGCCTTTAACCGATCGCGCATGCGAGAGAATCGTAACAAATTCATATGTGTGGGTGTGAGAGAATAAATTCGATCGCGCACGAGAATAATGCAAAAACGTTAACGCTAAGAATTCTAGAACATCTCTCTTTCTTGTGCTGCGTGTTTCACATGCGCTGCAACTGGTTCACTGTCAGAGCGAATCGTTTGGGCGCGAACATGCACCCCCGGGATGAGAAGAATCCTCTGAAGCACTGCAATCAGGTTCAGGGCAGTTGTCTTCGATCGGCAAGATGGAAATTCGGGATACGGCTCGTCGATAAATCGCTCCGGCGATTTTAACGTCCACAGCTCGTACGAGGTTGTCTGGTCCCGGGTAGATGTTCACGATTTTGCCAAGCTTCCAGGTCTGCGAAGGCAAATCTCTTTCCTCAACTAACACGATCATTCCAGGGCGAATGTTTGGAAGTGTCTGTTGATTCTTGCTGCGCGGTTGCAGGCTCTGAAGATAGTCTTTTCTCCACTGCTTCCAAAACTACTCCCTCAGTTGTTGCAAGTATTGCCACCGAGACAGTCTATTCATCGGAGTACTGTCGTAGGTTGGCTCGGGGGTAGCAATCAGAGGACGACCAACAAGAAAATGGCCGGACGTGATGACTTCTGGATCTGAGGGATCAGCGGAGATCGCAAACAGCGGTCGCGAATTTAGGATAGCTTCCACTTGAGTCAGGACCGTTGCAAACTCCTCGAATGTCAGTTTAGCGTCCTTGAGCGTTCGTTTTAGATGGTACTTAGTGCTCTTGACGGCTGCCTCCCAAAGACCTCCAAAATTTGGCGCTTTGGGTGGGATGAAATGCCACACGATCTCCCTTGGCTGACAATATTTCTCGATGTCGTCGACGGTCGTTCGGTTTTGAAATAGTTGGTACAGCTCATGTAGTTCCGAACTAGCCCCCTTGAAATTACATCCATTGTCCGAAAAGATTTCCTTGCTCAAGCCGCGTCGACTAGTAAATCGATGAAATGCAGCAAGGAAAGTCTCGCTCGACATGTCCGAGACTAACTCCAAGTGTACCGCCTTCGTTGCCATGCAGACAAAGACAGCAATGTAAGCCTTCACAAGGCGAGGTTTTTATCGGCCCTCCTTGACCCATACCGGACCAGCGTAGTCTATTCCTGTTTTCTCGAACGGATGGGCTTGAGTCACTCGACATGACGGCAGGATGCCCATCAACTGGCTGGAACTTCGAGGCTTCGATCGGAAACAACGGACACAGGATCTGGTGATCTTACGGACTGATGATCGTCCATCTAGCAGCCAAAACTTCAATCGAAGCGCCGCTAGGAGACCGGAGGGACCCGCATGCATGAGCTCTTGGTGAAACGTCAGGATGATGAGATCGGTGATGGGATGCTTGGGTAGCAAGATTTGATGTTTACTGGACAGTGGTAGATTGGAATTCTGGAGTCTTCCTCCGACTCGCAGAATCTCGTCGATGATGAACGGATGCAGAGCTTGAATCCGCTTACACGGCTCATTAGCCTTTACTCGGTGGAGTTCGTTAGAAAGAGCCTCATGTTGGATGACCTTTACAATGACGTTTAAAGCGCTTCGAAGTTCGGTGATGGTACAATGTTGGCAGGTTACACGCTTTGAAACGTCTCTTTGTCGACAATTCAGGATGAAGCGTTGAACTAGAGCAATCACTCGTTGCAGTTTTCGAAAAGAACTAAACTTCAAGAACACGGGTAATTTGTCTTGTTTGATAACCAGCGCTGAAACGACGGGTGACGCTCTCAATTCTGGAACGATTTCGTCAGGAAGATCTTCCGGAATCTCTACGTCGTAATCGGCTCTCTGAAGGAACGTCGGACCCATCCACCAGAGAGTGGTTGTCTTCAAGGTTTCTGGCAGAAGACCTCGAGACACGATGTCAGCTGGATTTTCCTTCGTTGAAATGTACTTCCATTGTAGGTCCAGCGGTTCGGTAAGGTTGCAAATTTTTTCACTTCGATTTCGCACAAATACTTGCAGGTTTGCAAGTGGTTTCTTCAGCCAAGCAAGGACAATCTGGCTGTCAGTCCAGAGTATGATGTTGCGGAGGTAAAGATCGATGGACCCAGCAACCTTGGAGATCAGCCTTGCGAGAAGATAGGCTCCTAGCAATTCCATGCGCGGAATGGTTACTGGTTTCACTGGTGCAACCTTCGATTTGCTGTAAAGCAAACGAAGACTTGCAGTTCCATCAGGAAAGATGCAGCGAAGATACAACGCTGCTCCGTAGGCTCTTTTGGATGCATCAGAAAAACCGTGCACTTCAACAGCAATGTGGTTAGGAAGCACCACACACCTCGGTATTCTGATGCCATTCACGTTCTTCAGGGATGTACGAAACTGCAGCCACTCTTGCAGCAGTTCTCCTTCTAGGTTGGTGTCCCATGGAGGTCCAGCCAACCAAATCTTCTGCAAAATAAGCTTCGCAATGATAATGACCGGCGAGAGCAAGCCAATCGGGTCAAATAGTTTGCTTATCTCGGAAAGAACGGATCGCTTGGTTGGTGGATTGGAATGTTGCATGAACTGGTCAACGACAAATGCAAATTCGTCCTGATGTGGATTCCATGTCAATCCGAGTGTCTTCAAGACACCTTCAGTTTCGTCGCCGAGAGTTACCAGTTCCTCACGGTCAGCTTCGGGGACGTGTTTCAGGAGCTCTGGAGAGTTCGAACTCCACTTGTGAACTGGGAACCCAGCGGAATTGAGTAACCCTAGGAGCTGGGTTTGACACTCAATTGCTTCAGCTACAGTGCTGGCTCCGGATAGGATGTCGTCAACGTAACAGTCGTCTCGGATGATGTTGACTGCCTTCGGATACGATGACGCTTCGTCGATGCTCAACTGCAGTAAGCACCGAGTCGCAAGGAAAGGAGCGCACGATGTTCCATAAGTGACGGTTGTCAACTCTAAGACGCGAAGAGGAAGTGCTGGATCAGCACGCCAGAAGATGCGTTGAAAACACGAGTGGTCGGAGATGACCTTGATCTGCCGATACATCTTCGATATATCAGCTGTGAACACAACAAAGTGTTTCCGGAAACGGACGAGGATGACAAAGATGTCGTTCTGCACAGTTGAACCCACCATTAGGGCTTGGTTGAGAGCTACATCGGATGTTGTAGCCTTGGCGGTTGCGTCAAAGACCACTCGCAGCTTCGTACTGGAGCTCGATGGACGTAGGACAGCATGGTGAGGTAGGTAGTAGCGAGCCTTGTTCGGTTCGTCGGATTCCTCCTTGACTTCATGGCAATGACCAAGAGCTTCGTAGTCATCGATGAACTTGGAGTACTGGAGCTTCAGGGAATGATCTTTCTTCATTCGCCGTTCTAAAGAGAGGAAACGACGCAAAGCAAGCTCTCGATTGTTAGTTAGTACAGGTGGATACTCACGAAATGGTAGGGCGACAATGTATCTTCCATCATTGTCACGTCGGTGGGTAGCAAGAAAAATCTTTTCGCATTCTTCATGCTCGGTCGTTTCATCTTTATCTCCGATGTCTTCAACTTCCCAAAATGTATGCATGGTCTCGGAAAGCGTAGTGGTGGTAGCGATGAAGCTCTGCTGATTGGTCGACTCGTCCTCGACGTCTCCAGCAACGACTCATCCGAGATGAGTCTCTTGCAGGTCAGGCAAATCTTCTCGTAGGTGCATTCTGTTTGACTTGAGAAGACGCATGAAATGTGACACACCCAGTAACATGTCGATTTGACCAGGTGTATGAAATTCAGGATCGGCAAGAAAGATATCGGGCGGTAATGGCCATTTCGACACGTTCAGCTGGCTTGTGGGGATGATTCCTGTGACCTTGGGAATCACGAGGCACTCAGCGGTTGTTGAGAAGGTTGAATATCGAGATTCGATGTTCACGACGACTTTTTCCCGGGCACACGTCTTTACTGTACCGACTCCAGTAATCGGCACAAGTGTGGGGATACGCGGGGTGAGGAGGCGATCGGCCACCTTTAGCTGCGTTTGAGTCACCTTCGACGGGTCTTCTTTGGCTTCCTCTAGCATGTTGTTGATGAGAGTGACTCTGCGCTTGATTTGGCCACGCTGGTGAATCAGCACCTTAGCGTTGGTAGCTTCATCCTGGGATCTCTTCGGAGTGTGATCCTGGCCACCCATCTTGGTACGTATGCCTGTCGATGAAGCTATTTTACACTTTTACCCGGAAAGCGTTGTCAAAGCCACGCTCACGCTTGTTCACACTTGCACCGAACACGGTATTCAAATTCACGGAAAAGTTCAAGGAATCACTTGAGTTTTTAGCGTTGTTTAAGCCACGCTTACGCTTGTTTCTGCCGACGGCGGGCTTACGAAATTCAACAGAATTTGGATTCAAAGCATATAGGTAGCGTTGTTCTAGCCACGCTAACGCTTACACACACTCACAAAGTATGAAACAACAGAATGCGCAAGAGTCTGGGATCATACGCAAAATACGAGGAACTCGCACCTTTGTGGAAATGTCTCGACCACACACGAACGAAACACTACTGCGCGCACTTCTTGCGCGCGAGTCTACACACACATACACGAGACAAAGGCAACGCGCCAGACAGAGGAATTGTTATCGCGCTCGGACGCACGACTTCGCTACACGCGCTTCTTCTCGCGCACACACACAAACGTACACGAGACAAAAGCCACGCGCCAGACGGAGAAATAATTCTCGCGCTCGGATGCACGGAATTCAGGCACATGCACTGCTTGGATGAAGCTGTCTTGCGCACACACACATGCAAAAACAACGGAATGCGCACTTATCGCGATCAGACACACGACGCGCTTTAGAAAAATGTTTTGCGAACAAATTTCACACGAATTTGGATGCGCGTATTTTGCTTTGCGCTCGCACACACAAACAAAACTACACGCACCTTGGAAAGAAATGTTTCGCGCACCGGATTTCACACGAAACACGGCTATGCGTACTTCTTTTCGCGTTCGCACACACGAAAAAAAAAGCCGCGTTTGCTTAGAACGGAAATGTTTCGCGCATACACTCTCACACGAAATACGGATAGGCGTACTTCTCTTCGCGTTCGCACACACGAAGAAAGCCGCGTTTGCTTAGAACGGAAATGTTTCGCGCATACACTCTCACACGAAACACTAGGACGCGTCCCTCAGGTAGGGACCGTTTTAAGCACACAGACACCCGAAGCACGGGCACGTCTTGAGGTAATTGCTTTGCGTTTGAACGCACAAGCACGAATTCGCGAACTTTTCCTCGCGCGTGCGAAGCTCAAGTCTCGCGCGCTTGAGAATAACTTGTTTTGTGCATGGACACACACACACACACTTGGCACCTGCACTTTCGAAGGAATTGCTTCTGAACTGAAGCTTTGTCACTTCATGAAACAGTGGCACGGTTTTTTCGGGAATGTTCCGCACTGACCACGAAACACTTAACGCGTTCCTCTCGTGGGGATTGCTCCGCGCACACACACACGCGAAACACGGACACGCTTTGGGTTCGACCGACGGTCGATTGTACCGATTTGCGCGATCGGTGGTTCCACCTTGCTGGTCGCCTGGTTGACCAGAATCGACAAGATGGTCGCTTCCACTGGTCTCCCTGTTTTCCAGTGGAACGCCTTGACACCGGGGAATGTAAGCCGGTATCACAATGATGCGGTTCGATTGGACCAAAATGTTGGGGACTGCGCTGCCCCAACGTGGGAAAGGCAAAAAACAGTGGAGGGTTGTAAGGCCTCCACCTCGCGGAGAACAACCGGTGAAAAAAGAGCTGAAGCACACTAGCTTCAGCCTGGAGGAAGACCGATTTTCTTTCTGCCTAACACGAGGAATTGATACACTCGGAGTACCAAAACAGGACTGGTTGTGTTTATTTTTCTTTGCACGTCTGTCTGCTTCGCAAGTTCTAAACCAACAACAACGCTCTCCGCGTTGGCTCGCGCTTTTAACCGTTCGCGCATGGGAGAGAATCGTAAGAATTCAAATGTGTGGGTGTGAGTGAATTAATTCGATCGCGCACGAGAATAATGCATATACGTTAACGTCAAGATTTCTAGAACTTCTCTTTCTTTCTTCTGCTGCGCGTTTCACACGCGCTGCAACTGGTTCACTGTCGGAGCGAACCGTTTGGGCGCGAACAATACTGATCGCAAAATTCAGTTAAATAAATACAAGTTTTTTACAAAATGCAAGGAAAAAATCAAAACGCATAATATTCCAGTATAATTTGTAATGAAGAAAATGTGAAAAAATACTGCGCTAAATGTATGCGATAAAAATGCACTAACGAAATTGCACGTAAGAAATTGCACGTATTTTCTCGTAAAACTCGTAAAACAACGTTGCACTTAATTAAATATTTACTTATAAACGCACCGAAAAAGAAAAAAAAAAAACACGCGTCGTATAAAACGCATAAAAATACACTGAGTTTCTGGCACAAGTATCACCGAATGAAAAATAATAATAATAATAATAATAATAATAAGGAACGGGCTCACCGGTTGTCGATCGATGAAAACTGGATACAAGGCCGCTTTCAACACCGCGTGGCTCCGAAAACGCGATGGCGCTACTACTTCCAAAACGCGATGGCGCTACTGCTTCCAAAATGCGATGGCGCTACTGCTTCCAACACCGCGTGGCTCCGAAAACGCGATGGCGCTACTGCTTCCAACACCGCGTGGCTCCAAAAACGCGATGGCGTTACTGCTTCCAAAACCGCGTGGCTCCAAATACACGATGGCACTACTGATTCCACGGTGGTGTTTCTGGTCACAAACAGCGACAGTGATGCTCCTTACGGGAAATCGGGTGGCTTCCACTCTACCCCTAGGTCGTGTGGTTTCCGTGCTTACACGGACACGTTGTCGAACTTGTAGCTCTTGCAGATGAAAAACACGATGACAATGGGCTCTCCGTGATCACAATATCAAACGTGATATATGTGATCGTTCTGCTTATCTCGTGACCACAACGCACGGTGGTGGCACTTTGTATCTACTGATGTCAAATGCTGTACGGCTCCGCGAACGATGATGCTGGCCGAAAACCCCAGGGTACTCCTTCAACACAGCGATGACGTGGGCCCGAGAAAAAAAAGTACTCTTACGGGACGTCGTGGCTCCGAAAACGGAGGGGCTTCAGCAGGCCAATCACGGTGAATAGTAGTCGATCGACCGAATAATCGTGGTTGTGTAATATTATCCTACTGGATACGGCGAAACCACAAATCGCGTCGATGATAGATTTCTCCTTCACTCCAAAATGCGCTTCAAGCACACGGGATAGCGATGTACCGGGATAATGGATTACGTCGGCGGCAAATACTTAGCCGATGACGGCGACGGAGAATGTTCTCCTGGGCGATTGATCACGTCAGCAATTTTTCACGTTCGGCGATTTTTATCACATCGGGGTCACCAATGTAGGGCTTGTGCGATACAATTTAACTTTATTTTACGTGACAATTGCGATGAGTGAAAACACGTGATCTGTATTGGTTGGCGGTCGAAAGATAAGAGAACGACGATCGGCGCATCCGATCGCTCGCAAGCTCGAGGAGCACGATCGGCGCATCCGATCGCTCCTATTCGTGTCCTATCCTTCGTGTCCTATCCTTCGTATCCTATACTTCGTGTCCTATACTATCCTATTACATCGCTACCTACCTATACTAACTTAATCTTACCACAGTGTGACGCTCGAAAGTGGTGAATTCGGAAACGCGGCGGCTCCTGGCGAGGAGCGCAACACCACCAGTGGTGCCGAACACCACAGTATGAATTTTGGGGGCGTCTCGTATAGCGTTGCGATGCACGCGGGGTTTGATACCAAAGAGTCGTTGATCGCTCTGCAATCGGTTCACATTCTAAAGCATCTGATATGGCTTTGCAAAGTGTAAGTGGATTGCGTGCTTGCAAGAAAAATCTTGTGTTAGCTTCATTCAAACCTTGGGAAAAGGCGCGTACTATAATTGGATTGACAATGCTATGAGCGGCAAATTCCGTAGAAAAAGTTCCTACAGCTACATGAGCTGCGGATAATTTAGCTGAATTTTTTTCTAACTCTTTCCCGAATTCGGAAGTAGTTTTTGAGCCTTGTTTCAGCACGGTTAATTCTTTTTCTACAGCTAGTGGCGTTAAATGCACGCTGAATCGTGTACGAAGAAGACTGAAAGCTTCTTTTACATTGCATGTTGTGTTTATGACTCCATGAGCACTTTTTTATGCATAATCTAAAAGTAGTTCAACAGTTTCAATATATGGATTTAATAGTGTATTGGTACCATCGAAAGGTTTTACCACCCAAGCGCCACAGATTAAGCTTAAACGACTGGAAAATTGAATATCCATAGAAAAAAATGAAAGCTCCACAGCTTCATTGGTTTGATCAATAGGTGGCGTTTTATAACACATCATTATACTGCTATCCTTTTCTTGCAATGTGTTCCGACAAGTTTCATCTTATCATGACCTATATAGCCTTCTAACTTCCTGAGCAAAAATCTATATGAATCTATCTATATATCTATCTATACGTCGTGTGGTCAGATTCGTGAGCATCAACACCAACGACCATTACTCAAATCTCACTTGCTTCAGTGCTGGTGGTTTCCGTTGGAGTTTAGTATTTAAACAATCGTATCGCCGTTCTAGTTTTAGCGATGCATAACTTCAATGCGAAACCATACAACAGTACAGAGGAAATGAGAAAGCTCTCCTCGAAGCGATGAATCTCAACTGGTTGGGGTATCCCACCAACAGAGAGCGCCACCAGCTTTTTCGCTATTTTTAGAATGCATGAGTCGTTTGCCGTCTGCTAAACGAAGTCTTTCTATATTCCGTTTAAGTAGAGAACTTGAGTCGTTTAGAAGCCGTTAAGTGGTCGTTTAGTGGATTTTTGGCACTTAGGCAGTTTTAGAGCTGAACTAATATCCAACTTGGCTGTCATTGTGAAAGGTTCACTGCAGGTACTTTTGTAATGGTTTCGTTTATAATGGTTTTATTTGCAGAAATAATAGTAATTTTATTTGTATTGGTTTTAATCGCAGGGATACTATTAGTTTTATTTCTAGTAGTTGCAGGGGTACTAGTAGCTGCCCAAGGGCCAAAAATCCACTAAACGACCACTAAACGGCTTCTAAACGACTCAAGTTCTCTACCTAAACGGAATATAGAAAGACTTCGTTTAGCAGACGGCAAACGACTCATGCATTCTAAAAATAGCAAAAAATCTGGTGGCGCTCTCTGTTGGTGGGATACCCCAACCAGTTGAGATTCATCGCTTCGAGGAAAGCTTTCTCATTTCCTCTGTACTGTTGTATGGTTTCGCATTGAAGTTATGCATCGCTAGAACTAGAACGGCGATAAGATTGTTTAAATACTAAACTCCAACGGAAACCACCAGCACTGAAGCAAGTGAGATTTGAGTAATGGTCGTTGGTGTTGATACCCACGTACCTGACCACACGACCATTCATATGGATTTTTACTCAGAAAGTTAGAAGGCTATATAGGTCATGATTAGATGAAACTTGTCGGAACACATTGCAAGAAAAGGATAGCAATATAATAATCAGTTTTAATACGCCATCTATTGATCAAACCAATGAAGCTGTGGAGCTTTCATTTTTTTTCTATGGATATTCAATTTTCCAGTCATTTAAGCTTAATCTGTGGCGCTTGGGACAAACCCACGTGGGTTTGAAGTGGTTTTACAGTGGGTTAAGGACAATTTGGTTATTTGGGTCTATAAACTATTCAAACAACAAACACTGCGATCGCTTCCACTACCGTTCTACGACACTTGAACTACAAATATATTTAGATAGAGAATAAACAGTTCCGCTGTACAATTTACTTCATTACGGTTCCGCCCCATCTACAATAGTTTGTGATACACTTAAATCGATAGAGCAATCGGCCATGTGCTAGAAAATGCAATGAAACTGTCCATTGGATCGGTTTCGATTGAAAAAAAGTATTGCGATTAGAATTTTACTAAAATACACAGTACTGCCAAGCATGGTGTTCCAGGAGCTCGATTGTTTTGGGTAGTCTATAGTAACGTAACCTATTTCTTTATCACACATAATATACTTACCAGATCCCGTTTGTTCGCTGCTTTTGTAAACACCCTTGAAGTGTCGGAACGAGTTTTGCAGAGATTACCACTTCTGCCGCAGCTCAAATGGATCCTTTCCCATTAATTCTCCAATTGAAGCCCTTGCGTCGGCCTGTTGTATTTTATTTATATAGTGTATATCACGTCGGTTCCATAAGCATTCACGCGTTTGTATTTGCTGTATGAAGAACAAACCCAAATAACCAAATCGGCCTTAACCCACTGTAAAGCCACTTCAAACCCACGTGGGTTAGTGGTGGTCTATTCAGTCGTTAACCCACTAAATTTTAGAACAATTGGAGCTGTCAGTTCTAACAAGATGTATTGACCTTGCCCACGCTTGCCCCACCTTTTACAGACATGTTGACGAGAAAAAGATGGATCAAGTGCGGGATAAGGTCAACATGCTGAACATGATATTAACAAATCGATTACTTTAACACATTCACTTTCATCAGAGCATAACTTCGGCAATGTTATAAATCTATAAACTGCCCAAATAGCACAATCCTGTTAAGAAACCGTTAAAAGTATGCCTAAAAGTATTACTTTAAGCTTTCCATACAGCAGTAATTCCAGGGCTTAAAACACTGCGTAACGCTTTCCTGGCTTCGTCAATGTTTCGTTAAAATTTAAAATTTAGCCGGTATTTTCAACGAAAAAGATCAAAATTAACGAAAATATCGACAGGGATGGCTGTATTGCTGTTTCTCTTCCCAAATAACCAAATCGTCCTTAACCCACTGTAAAACCATTTCAAACCCACGTGGGTTTGTGGTGGTCGATTCAGTCGTTAACCCACCAAATTTTAGAACAATCGGAGCTGCCAGTTCCAATCCGATGTATTTATCTTGCCCACCCTTAACCCACCTTTTCCAAAAAATGCTTTGAGGAAAAGTTTGGTCAAGGGTTGGCTAAGGTCAATATGCTGAACAGGATTTTAACTCTTCGATTCATTACATTCATTCACTTACATCACTGCACTTCAACTTCAGCAATATTATTACCCAAGTAGCCTTAAGAAACTCTATTTCATTATTAACAGTTTTTAAAGCCTTTAATAATCAAATAGAGTTTCTTAAGAGAATATGACATTTCCCAGCGTTACATCATAACGACGTATTCCGTTACACTCGTTTTTTTCGATTCAGGTTAATATAACACACAGTGTTTTTCAAATTTTATCTACATCATTTCCAATTTATTAAATATTCGGAAAATCTTTTTCATTCTTATTTATAATAATGCGTATTTATTTTTACACCAAACTATTTTTTTTATTAACTGTTTGAAAACTATGTGTTTTCTTTTATTCCTCTATTTGAATCTGCGGTGATAATCAAAAAAGAATTTAGATATAAAAAAAATATTTAAAATTTTCAAAAAATACATGTGAAGAGTTTGATAAAGGGTATGCAATATTTGCAAATGAGAAAAATTTTCAAAAAAATGTATATTTTCTTGGGCAAAATAATATGCTCTTGATGACGATAATTTTTGAGACATACTGTATATGGTCACGTACATGGCGCCTCCATTTCTTATGTCAAAAAGTTCGTCAAGCTTCGTGCTTGTGTGTCGATGGCAACAAAACCAAGCGTCTGCGACAATTTCTATCAGCTATTGTTTAATTTGTGTGTCATCATGATTTTATAACAGGTCAGTGTATCGATATTACCATTATCTTTACATGAGCTACATAAGTTTTATATTCCGCAGCATATTTGATTTGGAAAGCGTTTGGACATCATGTTTTTCGTCGACTGCTGCAGCTGACCTCCATGCTGATATAATGCAAGAAACCCATGGAATGAAAGAAACTTATGTGATACAGTGACAATATGCAGTGACAAAACGATGAAATGTCGAATAAAAGTATTTGTGGTGAATTTATGCATTTATTCCATGAAATATTAACACCTTCTGTTGTAACTTAACGAAGATCTATAAAATACATATAGAATGAGACAGAGCAATACAGCCATCTCTGTCGATTTGTTCGTTGAGTTTGACATTTTTCGTTAAAAATACCGGCAAAATTTTAATTTTTAACGAAGCATTGACGAAGCCAGGAAAGCGTTACGCAGTGTTTTAAGCCCTGAAATTACTGCTGTATGGAAAGCTAAAAGTAATACTTTTAGGCATACTTTTAACGGTTTCTTAACAGGATTGTGCTACTTGGGTAGTCTATAAACTATGCACTGACCAGCCACATGGAAGAGTTCGATCGCAAGTAAACAAACACACATATTCACATATTACACATGAATGTTTTACAACAAACCAACTTAAACACACACGTTTAATTGCTTCCTTTGCACAATTAAATAACATTTTAACACAGGTGAAACATGTTGAGCAAATAAATTCCCGTTATTTGAAAACAGTAACTTCAGCCAAATCAAAGAGTTTGCTTTGTGGCGTGTGAATTCCCAGTTTAGAAAACAGTTTCAGATTATTAAAGTGCAGAAAGCCTTTGAATCGAACCGAGTTTGGCGGTGTGAGAATTTTCAGCGCACAAACTATGTGAAATAGATAATTTGATTCGCAAAATTCGCGCCTTGTTCTGGCACAGTTGTAGAACGGTAGAGCTGTCAGATCTTCCGCCTCAATCGCGCGATTTTTCGCAGCCTACTTCCTGCCTAACGGAAAACGTCGTTAGGCAGGAAGTAGACGAACCGAGATCATCGCGGTACCGCGAAAATCGCGTATGACTTGAGCTGTCAATTATGTTATAAAATCTGACAGATAGCCGAGATAATCGCGGTTCGTGTATGGAACCATCCGAGGTCTGGTGACGATTGAATGTGTCAAGAAGAAATATGTTACTATCAATTTGCGAATCAAATTATTTATTTCACATAGTTTGTGCAAAATAAAATACAAAACTCATTTCTCGACACGAGTTTTCACACAAATCCGCCAGAAAAAGTAAAAATAATCGGTTCGCGCTACCGCGAAAATCTCAGCAATACCGAAGTTGGGTATCTCTGCGAAACAGCAGGCGCGATTGGAGGCGCGGAAGATTTGACAGCTCTACTGTTCTACAACTGTTATAAACAAGGCGCGAATTTCGCGGTACCGCGACGATCTCGGTTCGTCTATTTCCAGCCTTATGCTGTAACGCTGACAAATGTCACATTTTCTTAAGAAACGCTATTTGATTTTTAAAGGCTTTAAAACACTGTTAATAATCAAATAAAGTTTCTTAAGGCTACTGGGAAGTCACACGGCCACAGAAGCAGCCTCTTCAATGTTGGTGAAGTTAGTTTTTTATGCACGGGCAATTTATTTGCTCAACATGTTTCACCTGTGTTAAAATGTTATTTAATTGTGCAAAGGAAGCAATTAAACGTGTGTGTTTAAGTTGGTTTGTTGTAAAACATTCATGTGTAATATGTGAATATGTGAGTTTGTTTACTTGCGATCGAACTCTTCCATTTCGATGGTCAGTGCATAGTTTATAGACTAATAATATTGCTAAAGTTTAAGTGCAGTGATGTAAGTGAATGAATGTAATCAATCGAAGAGTTAAAATCCTGTTCAGTATATTGACCTTAGCCAACCCTTGACCAAACTTTTCCTCAAAGCATTTTTGGAAAAGGTGGGTTAAGGGTGGGCAAGATAAATACATCGGATTGGAACTGGCAGCTCCGATTGTTCTAAAATTTGGTGGGTTAACGACTGAATCGACCACCACCCGAAGTGCCACAAATCCACTAAACGACCACTAAACGGCTTCTAAACGACTCAAGTTCTCTACCTAAACGGAATATAGAAAGACTTCGTTTAGCAGACGGCAAACGACTCATGCATTCTAAAAATAGCGAAAAAGCTGGTGGCGCTCTCTGTTGGTGGGATACCCCAACCAGTTGAGATTCATCGCTTGGAGGAGAGCTTTCTCATTTCCTCTGTACTGTTGTATGGTTTCGCATTGAAGTTATGCATCGCTAGAACTAGAACGGCGATAAGATTGTTTAAATACTAAACTCCAACGGAAACCACCAGCACTGAAGCAAGTGAGATTTGAGTAATGGTCGTTGGTGTTGATACCCACGTACCTGACCACACGACCATTCATATGGATTTTTACTCAGAAAGTTAGAAGGCTATATAGGTCATGATTAGATGAAACTTGTCGGAACACATTGCAAGAAAAGGATAGCAATATAATAATCAGTTTTAATACGCCATCTATTGATCAAACCAATGAAGCTGTGGAGCTTTAATTTTTTTACTATGGATATTCAATTTTCCAGTCGTTTAAGCTCAATCTGTGGTGCTTGGGTGGTATTGATTTGGTTTTCATTAAGCGGGATAAAAAAAATTAACAATATGCGTGAGAGTATGAACTGGTAGAAGGTATACATGAACTTCAAAAATGTAATAGTTATTCAGACACCATTTGGAAAGAAAATATTATTAATGAGATCACAGGTAAATCACTTTATATGACACTTTACATTAATGCACTTTATATGATGAAGAAAAACAAATTGTATTACTTCCATTTTTTTTTACCCACTGTTAACACTTATATCATATAGTGAATCAGTCCGCATTCACGCTCGATAGCGAACAGACGTGTTAGCAGTATCTACAGAGAACCGACAAAAACACACACCCACAAAGCGACGAACAAGAAAAACAGCGTCCCCCGGTTTTAGATATAAATCCTTTTGGGATTCTAGAAACAATTGCAGACAGTGAAATAGACGTTAATCCCATTACGCACACGAGAGCTGCTCAGACAGTTAAACCACCACCACCGATAACAGTGGCAAGTACAAATGTCTCTGACATACACAGAAAAATAATTGCCTCGGGTGTCATACGATACACAACCACTATTACGCTCAAAGGCACCGTAGTACGAACGACTACAGTGGAAAACTATAAAAAGCTCTTGACCTACTTCCAAAAGATCAACGTCAGTTTTCACTCATACCAATTGGATGAAAACAAAACTACTAAAATCGTCCAACTAGGACTCATCGAAATGCCGATTGAACACCTGCAACAAGTGTTAAAAGAGGAGAATTTAATCCTTATTGCGATTAAAAAACTAGCAATGAAAAACAAACGGTATGATGAGCAAGCTGCTTATCTTCTGCACTTTTCTAAAGGCACGGTCGATCTAAAAGTACTACGTACAATAACGGCGCTGGAGCATCAGCGAGTAGTATGGAAATATTACAACAAGGGCGGAATAATGCAATGCAAAAATTGTCAGAGTTTTGGACACGGAGGAGACAATTGCTAAAGGTCCCCTAAATGTATCAGGTGTGGCGATAACCACACGTCTTCAACTTGGCCGTAGGCTTAAACATGTACCGATGGAATATTACCAGCGCACAAGCTAAAATGAGCAAATTGTGGAGCAAATCACACGGCCAATTACACCGGTTGTCCAAATCGTAAACAGTTTGTGGCAGCAAAAGGCGAAAGTCAAAAAACGCAACACAATCAAAGACAGGTAACGTTATCAAGCAATAGTTTCCCCGTCCTACCGCCCCCATCCTTATCCCAAGCGCAAGCCCATAGACCTGATAGTTCACGTTCTAACACCCGTATGCCCTCGTCGACATCGTACGCAGATGTCACAAATACAAACACAAATAATCTGTTCAGCTTGGATGAACTGACAATAACAATAACAGAAACATTCGCTAGCCTTCGAAGCTGTTCATCCAAAGAAGATCAAATTATGATCTGAGCTCCGAACGGAACAAACGTGTCTCTCCTTTAATTTCAATAGGTTATGGGTCCAGGCTCGCTTGGTGCTGTATAGGACAATACGTTCACGATATTTTATTGTTGTGGCTCTTATTCCAAGAACGAGCGAAGACAATGGAAAAGTCTGGTGTGAGTGGTGTCGGCAGCAAATGCTGATGTGTTATTGTTCTCGAAAGAGGCGGGGAATAACGATTTGAAAAGACAAGTGGTGGTGTGCTGTGAACACGATCCCAACAAAAAGGAGTGACGTTGTGACAAAGGAGTGTGATGGAACAGAAAGGCGAAACAGGCCAGGAAACAAAAAGTGTTGCGAAAAGTGATCGGGTGGTGTACCCAAATTATTCAGAAAAAATGGATTATTCCAAATTGTTTTTGCT